>NW_012106364.1:68358-85708 GCF_000951045.1 Mandrillus leucophaeus
AGTAAGTCTCCGTGTGCCCAGTGGGGCCTGGGGAGCCCTGGGGTCAGACCCCGACTTACCTGAGGGCGGCTTCCTCACACTGTCCTCATGATCCTCTGTTCTGGCCTAGAGGGAGGTCTGGTCAGGTGGGCTGGGCAAGGCACAGTGACACCGAGCCTGTCCCCCACATGGCCCAGATGAAAGTCAGGAGTGTTGTGAGCACTTCCCTGCCCAGGTCGTCTCCCAGCCACAGGCTCCTGTGCATATCTGGACCCCTGGGGTGGCCACAGAAGATTCTGGCACCGCCCAGTGGGAGACTGAAGTGGCCATGGGGTGTCAGCTGTGCCCCCTCCCAGGGAACTCTCCTGTCCTGATGTCCACCCTGTCCCTAGAGCGCCTCATGAAGACATCCGGATGTGGCCTGTGGGCACGGTTTCGGGACCAGTTCTTTCACACCTGGGAGTTGGATGATGACGCTGTGCTCAAGCATCTTAGGGCCTCTATGAAGAAACTAACAAGGAAGCAAGGGGACCTGCCACCCCCAGGTGGGCTCCAGTGCCATGTCCCCTCCCATGTCACCGTCTGGGGCAGTCAATAGTGGAGGAGTGCCCGGGACCCGCAACCCTACTCCCTGGGCCTTCCTCTTCACCTTTTCTTCCTCCTCTTCCTCCTGGACTCTAAGAAAGTACAGGAGGCCCACCGGTCCCCAGGGCAGACGCTCAGTGCGTGTGTACTGGATGTGATGTGCACGCAGGAGGGCGATGTGGGCACGACCTTCCAACAAGTCCCCTCCCACATTCCACAGTGTCTCTGTCTCCCCATCACAAGGCCGTCAAGGGCACTAGATGAGCCAGACCCATTTGTGGGAAACCCCACCCCTCCCTGCAAGCACCCACAGCCTCAGAGAGCAGCAGAGGCCCCTCACTGCTGCATGCTCCTCCAAGGTTGCCAGGACAACCAGCCTTGAGCCAGGGCGACAAGGGAATCGGGTGTCCCTGACCCCAGGGCATTCAGGGAGAGGGCACAAGCAGGACCCCGGGCGAGAGCCAGAGCCAAGAATTCAGCCAGATGTGGGAACGCTCAGTCCTGGCATGGACTGGGCAACCTAGGAGGGCAGAAGGTGACCCATGTCCGGGTCCTATCACCCACTGTGGAGATGGGTCCCCATGTGAGGTGGCAAAGGACTGGGTGACATCCAAGTCCCCTCCCACCTGAGTTCTCACTGAGGGCTGTATCTCTGGCCCAATAGCTCTGGGACGAGGGTGTGTGGTAGGAATCCCCAAGCCAGTCCAAACCCTGGGGGCAGTCCCAGGAGCCACCTGCCATCCCCCAACAGCTTCCCCATGCCAGGTGGCACACACCTCTCCCCTGGGATCAGCAGACCACAGGCGCGTCCTCAGTGTCAGACCACGGGGCCACACAGAGATCCTGAGGACTCCAGAGACCCAGGCAGGTGGGGCCTGGCCGGGAAAGGCCTGCACGGGCTCAGTGGAGACGCTGACCACGTCTGTTTTCCTTTCAGCCAAACCCGAGCAAGGGTCCTCGGCACCTAGGCCTGTGCTGGCTTCAAGTGGAAGGACGACCCTCTGCAAGGGGGACAGGCAGACCCCTCCAGGCCCACCAGCCCGGTTCCAGCGGCCCCTTTGGTTAGTTTACCCACCATGGGCACCTTGTTCTTCCACATCCTGTCCTGGTGGAGCTGTCCGGGAAGACACCTACCCTGTGGGCACTTGGGGTGTGCCCAGCCCAGCCCCGGCTCAGGGAAGACCTCAGGGTTCCTGGAGATTCCTGGAGTGGAACTCGATGCCCCGGCTCCCGACGGACCTGGATGTAGGGGGCCCTTGGTTCCCCCATTATGATTTCGAACAGAGCTGCTGGGTCCGTGTCCCTTCTGAATGTGTCCTGGACAGCCCCGGGACTGTGGGACAGGGCCAGCTCTGGAAGCCCATGGGAACCCTGACACCAGACCCTGCCCAGGCCCATCAGGACTGAGGGAGGTTGGGAGACAGCCCACTACAACAGGGCACCCCGTCTACGGACAAGAGACTTGCACCTAATTTCTACAATGGCACCGTATCCCAGGAAGACCAGCTGGCCACCTGCTGGCAGGCGGAACACCCTGCGGAGGGGGTGAGATTGGCTTTCACTGCACTGAGCCACAGTGTGGACGTGGACTTCCAGCCCTGCACTGCACCCAGCACTGATTCCAACCAGGACACCCCCGTCGCAGCTAGGGACGAGTAGCAGTGCGCTCCCACCTCAGGGCCTTGCCCCTGCTCCTCTACTGGAAAGTTCTCAGTTCCCTCCAGGCTTCTAGAAGCATCTGGGGCAGGGCTCATGGCTGGATAACTTCCCGAGACTTAACAACCCAAGCCAGCTTCACATCCTCATTTTATTTTGTGTTAAACTTATGAAAATTGATTAAGAAAGTGTGCAGCTCGAAAGACCTTCACAGATGGAACACACCAGCCCCCAGATCACAAAGCCAACCATGCCCAGCCCCTCCCAGCACCCCCAGCCGTCTGACCAGCTTTCTGAATTCTGACGACACCGTGTGCCTGCCTTTGTATTTTCAATTCATAGATGTTTAACCCCCTACATGTTTTAAAATAAATGTTTTCTGTTGAAATTATTTTAGATATAAATGATTGAAAAGGCACTACAGTGGCCTCCTACACCTTCCATCCAGCTGCCCCTAATAATGACGTTTTGCAGTACCATGGCACATAAGAAATTTAGGCTGGGTGTGGTGGCTCACACCTGTAATCCCAGCAATTTGAGAGGTCGAAGCAGGACGTTCAGGTTCACTTGAGTCTAGAAGTCTGGGACCAGCCTGGGAAACACAGGTGGACCCTGTCTCTAGAGAAAAGTCAAAGAAATTAGCCTGGCATGGTGGCGGGTGCCTATGGCCCACCTAGTCAGGAGGCTGAGGCAGGATTGCTGGAGCCCCTGAGTTCCAGAACGCAGTGAGCCATGACTGCACCACCGCACTCCAGCCTGGGTCACCGAGTGAGACTTTCCCTCTTAAAAAAAAAATAGCAATTTAATGTGGGTACAATCCTATTAACTAAATAATAATGTGAACTATTATCTAAGGTTATTAAGGCTAGAATTATCCCATTTTTGCCTAACTTCTCGTACCTGTCCCTATATCCCACCTCGGACTCACCCTCTGCCTTCAGCTCATGTCTCCTCAGCTTCCTCCAGGTGGTCCAGCAAACACACACCTGGGCTGAATGGTAGAGCTGATTGCTCGTACACAAGGGGAGACCTGTGGGCAGGGGTTTTCAAACTTATACAGCAAATGAGTTTTCCATGGTGTTCTGGAAAGCTCCCTTTGAGAAACACTTTGACAGTGAATCCAGGCCCCAGTATCCATCAGCTGATCTAGTGAATTTTGTGGAAGCTCAGTGAACACCTGCTCTGCAGGGTGCATGTGAAAGGGGTGAGGATGAGTAAGCTGCAGATAAAGAAGACAGGACACGGGGGTCTGTGGAAGCTCTATCCCCTGCCTTCAGCACTGACGGATCAAATCCAACTCTTAGGGAATGGTGGCCACCTGCTGGGCCAGCTCTAGGCTCTGAGGCTCTGACAGTGAGTGACATAGAGCCAGGCCTTGCCCTTGGGGAACTCTCCAGCGTACACCTCCCTCCACCCTCCCAGCACCCTGCAAAGCAGGCATCAATGTCATTGTTAATGCACAGAGGAGGGACCTAACTGTTAGGTTGATGGGTTTTCCAGGGTCGCACGGCTTCTGGGAGACGGATGTGACCCTGAGGACAGGGCACAGGCCAGTGTAATGCCAAGTCAGAATGAGCTGTGATCTATGCCACGTAGAGGCCTAGGCCAACGTGGGAGTGACTGATGACCAGCTCAGCCAGGTCGCTGAAAACACTCTTGGGTCCTCCCCTGCTGGCTCCCAGGAGTCCGGAACTGCCAGGAGAGTGGTGGCAGGTCCCCCATCCTCAGCTGAGTGGGCCCGGATAGAACAACAAGGCGAGGGCACATTTCCCCAGCCATTCCCTCCAGGTGCAGCTGTGACCTGCTCATTCCAATTTTGTGGAAATATTTCCACACACACACACAATTGCAAGTAGCAGTGGACGTGGTGAGAGACATTTGGACATGGGATAGACAGTATTTTGAAGGCAGAACCTCCAGGACTCGCCGATGGGTGAGCTGCAGGGCTTGAGCGGAGAAGGAAAATCGAGGATGATGTGTTCAAGTCGGTCCATTCACTTCCTCTGTGCCACGCCTGTGTTGGGCACTGGGAGAGACAGATGAGCACAGGATCCCTGGTGGGGGGAAGTGTGGGAGGAAGCCCAGAGTGTCTACTGGGAGCTGAGGGCTTTTCTCCACCTGGGTGCCATCCAGGTTCTCTGCATGGACAAGCATAGGCTGAGCTGCCTGGAGGAGGAGCAGCTGCTGTTGGTGGTGACCAGCAGGTTCGGGAATGGAGACTGCTCTGGCAACGGAGAAGGGGATGGCCTGAGGTCTGGATGGTCTAGGGGATGATAGGGCCCAGGAGGACCCAGGAAAGGGTCTGGGGGATGCAGGACGTCCTATGGAGGGTGATTGGAAGTCAGTGCTGAGGTCACTCGGGGTCACTCAGGTCATTTGCCGGCATCTGTCATAATTATTGCCATACGAGAGTGCCACCTTTCCTATGACATATTTTATATATTTCTGTGAATGGCCTACTTGTTTATATTTACAACTTCATGTTTAAAGGAAACTTCTATCACTCTCACAAATGGAAAGCCAGCAAAACATAAATTCAATGAAAACAAAATGAAGTTAATGAATTTTTGCTAGTTTTAGCTAGTTAGCTAGTTTATGAAGTTAACGAATTTTAGCTAGACACTTTTCCCTAACCACGTCCTGCACTATCTTCGTTTTTTAAAAAGAGAAATAGGCAATGAGAGAGGTATTACAGGTCTATTAGCATCAATTCGAGACTGTCTCTCCAGTGCTCACAAGAATGAAGATGTAATTGAATGGGAATAATGAAAAAATAAATTATTTTTAAAAGGGTAAATACTCACGATGTGATTTGACGCTAGTTCTGCTGGGTCACACACCTCCTGGAATTATCTGGGGTTCCAGGAAAGGCAGGCTTGGGAGAGGTATCCCCACAGGCAGGGGTGCTCGAGAGGGCCCCAGGAGCTTCCCTCTGGGGAGAGAGGGGCCCACCCCTTCCCAGCAGCCCTCTGAATCCCACGAGCACTTGGACACTGCCTCTCCCTGGAGAAAGCATCCCCCTTGGAGATACATGGACATCAGAAGAAACCTTTCCCTGTCACCAGGACAAGCGCTGTTCTTATTAGAACCAAGGCCAGTTTTCCTAATGAATGTGGGAAGGACAGCACAGATGAATGAAACCAGCAGATAAACCACAAGGCTCTTTCCCCGAGCTGGGAAATGTCCTTCCCTGCCCAAACTTTTCCTGAAAGTTCTTAAGAATGAGTCAAACAGTTTAAGTCTGTCTCGCACTCTCCTTTAAGTGAAAGAGTTCAATGAGGAAGGAGAAGAAGTGGAGCAGATGCTTAGTTTCCAGGCTGGGAAAGTGGCCCGTGGTTAACCAAGACTAGACGTAAAAGCCCAGGTGGCCACAGGTCCAGGTGAGCCGGTCCTACGATGGCATGGCTGCTGATGCCAGCAGATGCTCCTGGCCTCTACTTTCAAAGACTGACCTCTTCTGGTCTTTCATTCGTTAAAAGAAAATCGACAGAGCATCATCTGAGAAGCTCTACACTTTCCCTTACCTGGATTTCAAACTCTAGATTCTGCTGAGATTTGAGCTTCATGGTGAACACATTCTTGGCATGCATGCTGCTGAGGGGTGTGGAGGACAGAGAGATGGTGAAATGGCAAAGTGGCTCTTGAGCATGGGTGGGGGAAGCCCCCACTTGTCTGAGTCAGTGACACCTGGACACTACCCTTGGAGCATCTTGCTGAGGTGGCCATTGGGGTTTTCTTTCCTTTCCTCTTATTCCACTGTTTCTAAATCACAAATAAAGATCCAAGGCAAACAGCACATTCAGATCCCCAAGCTCTGTACCTCCAGTGTGACCAGGGACCTGCACCACTTCAGGCTCATGAAGGACTCAGTCTTTGGACCTCAGCTAAGGGATCTGCTTCTCTGCAGCACACAGGGCTTGTTTGTGTTGGGTTCTGAGCCCTGAGCCCATGGTCAAGGAGACCCCCAGGTCTTTCTGAACAGAGACAGCTGGTCTGGGGGCCTCCCTCTCACTGCATGCAAGAATCTGTTAGGGCGGCTGTGTTGCTTCTAGGTGTTGGGAAATTCCATTTAGGTACCTAAAAATGAAAAGTCTCAGGACATCTCCATGGCTTGGGATCCACAAGAGAGCAGCATTCATGTTGGGGATATCTTCAACATGTAGAAATCTGCAGGACTACCTTAGACAGGGCGCAGGGCACAGCACCTGGGGGTGCAGAGTGGAAAGTTCATCACTACAGCCTGGAATTGCCTCTGCGATGCCTTCTTTACAACACTTGGCTGCCATCATGGCTGGAAGGCTGGGGCCCACATCCCAACATGGCCATAAGCTAGCAGTTTGCTTCACCTTCCTGAACTGCAATTTCTCCACCTGTGCCTTTCTCCTAGGAGGAGTGTCCCCTAGGAGGAGTTGTGTGCCCTAACAGGCAGGTCAGCCTAAGAATCTGAGCTCAGGACCCAGATCACCTGGACTCAGATCCTGACTCCAACTTAGTAGCTGCGTGACCGAGGACAAGTTATTTAACTCCAACATCATGTTGCTGGGGGAAGTTTCCTTTGATGACAACACCGATGGGCAGAGATGGGCTGAGATTTACGTCTTCCCTCCTAGCATGTGCGTCCTGGCTCATGACACAGGTATTTGGAAGCTTAAGCCCCAACAGGAAGCTGACCTTTCTGGATTCTATAGACCTGTGTTTAGCATTAAGTATTTTCAAACAAGCTTTCTAAGCCAAGGGAAACAGCTTCTTCCGCCTAATAATAAAGACAACTAAAGAATGGTGGCCACATTGAATGACAGAGAAATGGGACAGGGAGAAAGGAACTGGCATATACTGGACATGTCTCTGTGCCAGATTTTATCCCCCTCCCCCATATCTCCTATCTCCACCCCCTTTAAAAATCAAAAACATTATCAGAGGTTGTCTTCATTTCACACATGAAGAGACAGTAGCTTGACCAGGTTTATACAACTTAATTCCCCAAGTCTTTCTGATTTCAAATCTCAAGCTCTCTCCTTCACATGACACTGTTTATTACTTTTCCTTACACACTGCCGTTTACCTGATTTTAGATCCAAATACTAAT
The DNA here is from genome assembly GCF_000951045.1 of Mandrillus leucophaeus. NCBI lineage: Eukaryota > Metazoa > Chordata > Mammalia > Primates > Cercopithecidae > Mandrillus > Mandrillus leucophaeus. The sequence continues at coordinate 75,665 of NW_012106364.1, forward strand.
ATTACAGGGCTCAAGTCTTGGCCTAGGAATAAGGAGTGGCATCCTCTTTTCTTCTTCCCCCAATCTTCACAGAACTATCTAGAATTCCTCATTCAATCACACTATCTGAAATGTTAACAAGGAGAGACTTCCTAGAGTAAAAAGCCTCCTGGCTGTTCAGATGTAGAGAAAACCCCATATTTGATTATAATAACATTTTACTTCCTCTTTCCAAATTGAAAAAACTTAAGTCTTCTTGTATTACAGGTTCTCAGAAATGTGGATCCCTCTTTTGTATCTAAGTTTTTTTTTCTCCTTTTGCAAAAGCTGCTCCAAATACCAGCTGTGCTGCTCCACAGGCTCTGAATGTTCAGAAGAACATTCTCGTTACAAGGATGACTCTGCTGAATTCTTGACCACTAAGTTTGGTAACTAGCTGGTCAGTCTTTTTCACTTTAGCCGCAGCTGGGGAGGCAAGCCTCTATATGAGTGGCAGAGGCTGGCTGGCTGTTTAGCAGACTCATTTCTTCTTTCTGAGGACACAGTAGCTGACATTTCCTAGCTTTCTTTGCCGTTGGTTTGCTACGGCCATGCAATTGAGTTCTAGCTAATGGAATATAAGCAGAAGTGATGCACCCCACTTCCAGGGTGAGACCCCGAACTACCCTGCTCCCCATGCACAGCCTTCCACTCTCTCCTTCCTATTGCTGGCATGAAGCACATAAGCAAGATATCTTGGAAGCCACGCGTTGAAGCTGGTGAAGACTACAAGATGGAAGGAGCCTGGTCCCGGAATCACCACTTGGAGGAAAGCTGCTTGCTGTTCACATACACCAGTTTTGGATTTCACACAGGGAGGTATAACCAGTAAAGAATAATTAGTTAAACCAGTCAGTAAAAATTTAGCTTTTGGCTAAAGTCAGCTTTTGGCCAAAGCTGTTGATCAGCAGGGTAACAGAAGTAAAAGAGGATTTTCACACTTAGCAAGCAACTCATGTGTGCCAGTTGCACAAAAGCAGGGTTATAGTGAGATATCCAATTCCCATTAGAGAAACAAGGGAGCTGGAACTCAGAGAACAAAGTGACTTGCTGACAGTCAAGGCTTGTGGGTGGCGGTGCTGGGATTGGAGCCAGGCTAAATTGGCCCTAAGATCTATATTGAATAGAAACCCTCTCTATGATTCCCCAGCAGACACACATAGCCATGCCATTTCAGGTCCATTCTCAGGTTGCTTCTGCTGGGGCCTTATGTGCCTGAGGGCAGAAACTCATAAACATTTGAGGATCCACGTGGTGTTGCATTTCAGCATGACCATTTCAAACTCTAACCACTCCTGCATCTGCAATATGTCATTTTCCCTGCTGGGCGTCTAGGATAGGGTAGCATCCTACCCTGTATGGTTCCTAGCTGGGGCCCCTGTCACCAGGGAAATGGTGCTGGTTCTCACCCAGAAATAGATAAAGAGGAAGTGTCTCTGCTGAATAAGAACGGATATGCATGCCTATCCCAACTCCGTGCTCCCTGAATGAAGCAGGGCCTCCTGGCATCGCTTGATGTTTGTGAAGCTATCCCAGGTTGCACTGGCAGCAGCCAATACCAGGGTTTTCCAGTGTCTGAAGTCCAACACATGGTTAATGTCATTGCCTTTTCCTCCCTTCCTCGGGATCAGAGGAATAAACATCTCTTACTTAGAACTGTCCCAAACAGACTTAGAGTGACAGAGGAGTAACTTAACATATTAAAGGCTATTTTGAGCAAAAGCCACCTTGTGTCACTGCAGCTATAGAACTGAGCCACAGAAGGAAACTGTTAAAGTCGCAGGGTCAAGGACTAGGTACCTATGTTATCCTGACAGCACAGAAGCACAGCCTGAGTCTCTTCTTTGACTGAGCCAAGGGTGTGCTGGAGAGGCCTGAGAGAAACAGGAGTGGCCCTTGTGACCAGTGCCCTTTCGGTTCAGAAGGAATGTCTCCTCTTGTTTAAGTGACTTGGCTGAGCTTGCTACTTCTGCTTTGAGAGTCAAATATCAGGATCAAGACTTTCATTATCCCCAATTTACAGATGATGAACCCATATTGGGCAGGAAAGTAAGTCACCCCAGGAGAGCAAGTTAGGCCTGAGCACTGGCTGAGGACACGGGGGAACGATCATTTGGGATGTAGCTTGATAAGGGGCCTCACAGGTGTTCTTCTGATCCAGGTGTTGAGAGGATAGAACAGAAAGGTTTCCAGGGAGACAAGAGTAGGGTACATCATGAGAGTGAGAGAAATTAAAGAGAACTCTCAACAAAGCCTCGGGACACTGGGAGGGGGGTGGACCGCTCTGTTTTGTGCTGCAGGAGAAGAGAGCAAGAAAAGGAATCTGTGTTCAATCCCGACAGCCTGCAGGAGAAGCAAATGCCCTTCATTTTGTTCATCCGCAGGGAGACTGGCATCCCTGTAGCTTTGGGAAACCAGGCTAGTGTGGATGCCAGCTCACTCTAGTGGGCTTGACTGGGAGACCATGGGCTGGGGTTCTGGTCTGAGGCTCCTAGGCCTGATGGGAGGAGAGTTCAGCCCCAGGTTTCCTGTACTTCAGCTCATATCCAGACGATGATAATTGTTGAAATGAGAGACTCAAAGGAAGCTGGAACCTGAACTTTGTTGTTGTCCTATGTGGACACCTGTATTCAGTTTCTGGTTCTACCTCTTGCTGTCATTGTGTTCTTAGGTAACACACTTAAAACTTCCCGAGTCTTATTTTCTTCATTTATAAAATAAAAGACATAACATTTATCTTAGATATTGTCCTGAGGATGAAATGGGAGAATGAGGAGCCTCTTCTTCATTCCCCTGGTATCCAGTGGGTGGAGACCAGAGAAGCTGTTAAATATCCTGCCAGGCGCAGGACAGCCCCATCACCAAGAACTGTCTGGCACCTGATGTCAGTATTGCAGTATTGAGGAACCCTGGTGAGGGGGAAAGAGAAGAAACTCAGAAACTTGGGAGATCTCAATTCAAACCCTGGTTGTACCATCTATAGCTGAGTGACCTTAGGCTGGTCTGTGAATTCTCTGAGACTCAGCCTCCTCATCGGTAAAATGAGAGAGTAAAAATGCCAAGCTCACCCAGAAATCACCCCATGCATATGTGGTCAACTGATCTTTGACAAGGTCATCAATGATACACAATGCAGATTCTTTTATTCCTTTACTTTCTTAATAGACTTGCTTTCACTTTACCCTAAAAAAAAAAGAAAAAAAAAAAAGTAGAAAGGAAACTCTCTTCAGTGAGTGTTGCTGGGGAAAGTACCTGCAAAAGAATGAAATTGCACACTTGTTTTACATCATACACAGAACATTAACTCAAAATGGATTAAAGATTTAAATGTAATGTCTGACACTATGTAACTCCTTGAAGAAAACAGGGAAAATCTCCTTGACATTGGTCATAATTGGCAATAATTTTTTGTGATATAACACCAAAGCACAGGCAACAAAAGCAAAAATAAATAAATGGGACTACATCAATCTTAAAAGGTTTTACACAGCAAAGGAAGAAATGACCAAATGAAAAGGCAACCTATGGAATGGAAGAAAATATTGTAACCCATATATTTGATGAGGGATCAATTGAAAATATATAAGACATTCATACAACTCAATAGCAAAAATTAATAAATACATAAATAACCCAATTAAAAATAGGCAAAGGACCTGAATGGACTTTTTTTCCCAAGGAAGACATACAAATGGCTGGCCAGTATATGAAAAGGTGCTCAACACCACTAATCATCAGAGAAATGCAAATCAAAACCACAGTGAGATATTGCCGCATAGGATAGGACAGCTATTCTAAAAAACGACAAGAGATAACAAGTGTTGGTGAAAGCGTAGAGGAAAGAGAACGCTTGTATGCTGTTGGTTGGAATGTAAAGCGGTATAACCTTTATGGAAAACAGTAATGGAAGTTCCTCAAAAAATTAGAAGTGAAACTACCATACGATTCAACAATCAAATTAGAACCTTGAAGAGGGATCTGCACCCCATGTTTATTACAACACTATTCACAATATCCAAGATATGGAAACAGCCTAAGTGTCCATCAACAGATGAGTGGATAAATAAAATATATATAAACAATGGACCATTAGCCATTAAAAAGAAGAAACTCCTGTCGTGGATAAACCTGGAGGACATTACGCTAAGTGAAATAAGCCAGACACAGAAAGAAAAGTTTTGTATGATCTCACTTATATGTGGAATCTAAGAGAGTCTAACTCATAAAAACAGATAGTAGAATGTTGGTTGCCAAGGGCTGGGTGTGGGGAAAATGGGAAGCTATTAATCAAAGGGTATAAACTTTCAGTTATAAGATAAACAAATTCTGGAGATTTAATGTATAGCATAGGTGGTAATGGATGTAATAAGTTTGATTGTGATAATTAGTGCACAATATATACATATATGAAATCATCACGTTGCATGCATTAAATATATACAATCCTTGTTAACTAAATGTTCCTTTAAAAAATTTTTAAATGCCCAGGTCATAAGAATTCTGAGAATTAAATACAACAACATATATGAATGGACCTGATACACAGAGGGTGCTAAATAGGTTTGTTTTGTTTTATTTTATTTCAACTCTGGCAGATGTAGACTTATTGGGAAAGAATGTAGAATACACTTGTGCGCAAAGCATTACCTATATGATGACTAAATATCCTGCATACATGCGATGTTATTTCTATTCCTCATTCAATGGATAATAAAAGCAGAACCAGCCTTCTGGTGGTCACAAAACGTTTTGACATGAGAAAGGCTGATCATGAGCAATTTGGCAATGTACATCCCAGAGCATGCACGCCCTTTGACCCACAGCTACCATGATGTCATGTCTAGCAATTAGTCCTAAGGAGATCATCAGAGATGTGTAAAGAGATTTCATTCTAACAGCATCCTCTGTAATAGTACATGTGAGGAGCTGACAAACCATGGCCAGAGGAGCAGGCTACATCTAGTCCACCACCTGTTTTTGTGAAGTTTATCAGAACACAGTCATGCCCATTCACTTACAAATTGTGTATGGCTACTTTCCCTGCAACCGCAGAGTTGAGTGTTGCAATAGAAACCTTTGGCCTGCAGAATTTAAAATATCTACTCTTTGGCCTTTTATTTAAAAAGTTGCTGACTCCTGGTGAGTATATTAAGAAACAGTTGGAAAAACCTAAATCTTCAAGAGTGGAGAATTAGAAAGTAAGATGTGTTTTATATAATACAGGCAGTGTGTGTGTGCATTTATTTGTAAATATATTATTTGGAAATAATGTTGTTGACGTATGTTGCAGGTCTTTAAAATGCTCAATATATAGCGTTAATCAAAAAACAGGCAAACTGTAAAATGTAGACAGAATGTGATTGTGCATTTTGTGCATCCACCAACAGAAAAGGGTGCTGGGAAGCCTGTGGACCCACATGCCAAGTGCGGCTCTTTTGACAGTGGTGTTATGGATTTTTACAAATCTTGGTTTTCTGAAGATTCTGACTTTCCTGCAATGAGTATAAATAAATATGTATTTCTTGAGAAATGTGAAAATAACCTTATCTTCCCAGATTTCTCATAACTGAAAATGTTGGAACAAATGGTCCTGGGACAGATCTTTCCATTGAGAAGGGCAAAAGGAAAACCCTGGGGATTCAACTGGGTTTCTGTTGCATTTCTAGTAACACACAGTTGTGAAAGGCCAGTGCTGGCCATTCCCCAGGACAGACTGGGGTAAAGGAGGCCAGGATTTAACTACTTGAGGGACCAGGGAACAGATGTGGCCACAGTCCTTCCTGACTCACTGTTTTCCTGTCCACAGCCCCCATCTTCTCTTCACTGATACACATAGATGCCTGACCAGAGGAGAGACTTCGTTTTCATCCCAGGATTATCTCTTATGTTGCAGTTCTGAAAATCCCATAATGTTTAAACTAGAACACAATTCATTTCATTATCTCCAATGTGTATGGTTTGATAGAAATATATTCCATTATGTAGCACCTTAAATCCAGATAAAACATAAGGAACTTCTATTCCATGTTTGTATGATCAATGTTAATAGTATAAAAAAATCTAAAAAGTAGCTATTTCCTATATTACAGTATGAAATAAATATGTTGAATGATTTGTTTTGCGGGGTGGGAAGGTGTAAGACTGAGGAGGGTGCCTGTGGGGAACAGTGACAGGCGTCCTTTCTTAAGGGTTGGGTTTTATATATGTCTTTTAAAATAGATGATATCATTCATAAATTATCTGTAGGCATCATGAAAAAAACTTATAATGTACAACTTTATGAGCTTGACTGTTGGTGAAACACTTCTCTTTTTAAAATTTTATTTGACCCCCCCAAAAAGAAATGTTTGTTTATGAGTATTGGGGTAGTTCCAGTAGCAATACCTCAAAAGAACCAGGAGGTACAGTGTTGTCTAAAATGTGGACTCAGGAGCCAGACTGCCTGGCTGTGCAAGCAGCCTTGTCATTTCCTAGATATGGGGCAAGTTAATTAACTTCTCAGTGTTCTTATCTGTAGAAGGGGGATAATCATAATATATATCTCAGGGTTATATTAAAAATTGAAAAAGTTAATTTTGCAAAGCACTTAGAATAATATCTGGCAAATAAAAGTGTTTATAAAAGTACACCCTATAAAAGTGTTTACTCATTACATTCAATAATCTGAAACCACTAGTGATTTAAATATTTGCGGTTGACTTGTTAATATTTATGAAAATAAATACTGTATTTATAATCTTTGACCTGATTTTACTCCTAGGAATTTATTGTCCAGTAAACATTTTCATAGGGAGACAAAAGTATTACTATAAAATCATGTTTATTACATCAATGTGTGCAAAATTACAAAATGAAAAACAGGCAATTAAAATGGCCATCAAAAGTGGTATTGGTTAAATGAATTATAGTAAATCCATTCATTACTAATCATATAATCCAAAAAGAATGAGGCATGTTTATGTGACATGGGAAGATCCACAACTAATGTTAAATGGTAAAAGGTATAAAATGTTATGCCCAATAAAATACTTTCTGTGAGAGAATATATGTTAATTTATGCAAGTGGCGCCGATGTGGAAGGTTTGTGCTAATTTCATTATACCTCACAGACAGACCTGGGCTCTCCCGCTCATTATCCATGTGGCCTAGGGTAAGTCACTTAACTGTTGTAAGCCTCAGCTTCTTCATCTGTCAGGCAGTGATACCCTGACTACCTGCAGGGTAACTCTGAGATTTAAACGTGATAATCTCAGAATATGCCTGGCAAACAGCAGGAGCTCAGAACTTGATGTTTTTTCCTACAGCAACTGCACGTTTTTTGGGGATAGCACTTAATGCATGAGGTTGGTAAATCCTTATATACATCAAATATTGTAGAAACACAAGTACATGCCACTATTTTTTCAAATCCCTCACCCTTATTATTTTTTCCTGAGAAAGAGTCTCATTCTGTTGCCCAGGCTGGAGTGCAGTGGCGCCATGTCTGCTCGGCTCACTACAACTTCTGACTCCCAGGTTTAAGCGATTTTTGTGCCTCAGCCTTCTGAGTAGCTGGAATTACAGGCATATGCCACCACGCCCAGGTAACTTTTTTGGTATTTTTAATAGAGATGGGGTTTCACCATGTTCGCCAGGTGGATCTCCAGCTCCTGGCCTCAAGTGATCTGCTGGTCTCCGCCTCCCAAAGAGCTGGGTCAAACCTCTTATATCCTCACTGGGTCAAACAACCTCGCTGGGTCAATGGATATCCTGTGGCTGCCTAACATTTTCACTTTATAAAAGGTCCTCATGAGGCCATTCAAAAGTATGAATCAAAACACTTTAAGATGAACAGGGCCATAGGTTTGCATGAGGCTTATCAGTGGACCTCCAGAATGAAGACCAAAGTAATTGTGCAATTTCTAGTGGAGTGATTTACACTTAAGATCTTATTTATTTGTCAAAAGACTGCTGTCAGGTAGGAATTCTTAACCCCAATTTGCAGAAACTGAGACTTTGCCTGACACCACAAAGCTAGGAAAAGGTCCGCACAAGATCCTCACCAAGTCTGACTTCCAAAGGAAGATTTGAAAAGAAACCTCCTTGCTACCTGCCAAATCTCTATAGAGCCCGCAGCCATGTTCACACATGAAACAGGACAATGACAATAGCACCAGGAATAGCTACTTCCGGTCAGATGCCCTCATGAGCTAAACTCCACAGGATGGGGACACCAGGCCCTGCTTAGGGGAAAGGAAGGGGGTTTGTAGAGGAAGCCCAGTCAGCCAACCAACCAGAGATGGGAAAAACCCATTGGGAAGAACTTGCTTGCTCTAGCTGGGCTTTGCGAGGAACAGGAAAAGATGATTCTGGACAGACAGAAATGGGCCCGAATGGGGAGCCTGGCGGAGAGCATGACTCAGGGCATGGTCAGTAGCTGCCACACCAGGACACACAATATGCAAAGATGCTGGGTGGTTGGTTCTTAAAGATTTTGTGCCTTGAGAAAACTAAAGGATGCAGACATTGGCAGAAGGTGGCTCTTTAAAAGTGCTTCAGGCAAGGAGGCATTATGGCATGGTGGGAAGCGGTCTGGTTTTTGAGTTGAAGAGACCAGCCTTGCCATTTACTTTTTAACAGATCACTTCACCTTCTGGGCCCTAATTTTCATGTCTGCACAATGAGTACAACATTATAACTAAGATGTAACAGGAAATGAAAGCACAAGTATAAGATCTCCCCATACTTTCACCTCATCCACTCTAACCAGGGCTGACATGGATGGTTTTACAGGCTGTGCACTGAACAACTATGTCTGGTGGCCAGGATGAGTGGGACCCTCGTCCATCTCCAGTGTCATTTCTGAAGTGCCACACGCTGGCAATGCCAGCACCCAGAGGGAGGGGCACTTTTCCTGAATGGGATAAAGGTGCTGTCTGTTTATCCGTGGGACTCTGTCTACTGGAAGGGGATCTTTTTCTAATTCTCACAGAGGCGTCATTTAAGCTAGTGGTGGTCTTCACCCCGCCTGCCATGACTTTCTGCATCTGAATGCAGACTGTTTACACACACATTTCTCACCCTCTCTAGAGCTGAGGCTATGGTTTTCCTGTCTGGAACCAACTACTCTTTAGGACAAATTGGGGACAATTGTAGGCGTGAGAACCTAATGGGACTCTGTTTATTCTGGGAATAGGGTAGAGATGACTCCTGCCTGGGATGTGGGAAAGGAAGAAAGCCTTTGACCCATCCCTTTAAGAGAAGGGGCTTTTGGCAATCTGGGGTCTTTATCTTTTCTGAGTTCCTGACTGACACTGATGTTTTAAAGGTTAACACAGCTTGGAAGGTCCAACTCCCAGGCTGACCATTAACTCCAGCCCGTGCCACAAGCACCCTGGGAAGCCAGGGTTGGAACCCAGAGTCAGAGGGAGGGGTGGCAGCCCAGGCACACAGGAGCCAGTTTCCTAAGCCTGGTGCATGTCAGGCAGAAGCAGACAACACCTGTGCTGAGTGTGCTGGAGCTGGGCTGCCTGGAGGCGAAGAATCATACACAGAAAGGAGCACCCGGAGAAATGCCCCCAGGCTAGGAGGAGAAACCCACATGACTATTGTGGAAAGTGTGGGTTTTGGTGCAGAATTTGTACTCGTTGATGATTTGAGGGCTTTTCGTCACCACGGTAGGCCAAGGACCTGCCCCAGCCCCCAGATATTGCTCCAGACAATGAGTCTTGCAGCCCCCAGTGACTATTTTCCCTCTTCAGCTGCTTTACTTCAGAGGCTGGCTCTGTTAGGAAGGTGTGGGCAACCCTTCCCCCCCGCCCCAGGATAGAACCAGGACCAAGCTGTATCCAGGAAAGCCGCTGTGGCCAGCCTGAGCATGAGAGAGACTGAGACTCCCTGCCCAGTGGAAATACACTGTACTGCAAGATGCCAAAAGAAGCCACTTGAATCCTCTTTCGGGAAGTCAAAAGTACAGTGAGGCATGAGAAGAAGGATCTCCAGCTCCAATTTGTTCTCCCTCTTGTGGCTGAACACACTGTTACCAGA
>NW_012106364.1:90353-94019 GCF_000951045.1 Mandrillus leucophaeus
CCACAGAACTAGAAAAAGGAGGGTGCAGGGTTTGAATCAAGTCTATGTGACTTCAGCTCCCCTCACAATGCTGCTGCCCGTCTCGGTGGGGCTGGGACTGTGATGGCGGCCCCAGGAATGGCTGGCCCAGTGGGAAGCCCCCATGATCTCACATCTCACCCAGCTCCTGCGTGGAAGGCCAGAGAGTGGTTGTGGAGGATTCCAGCCAGCCAGCCAGCCAGAGATGGGAAAACCCAATGGGACAGAATTTGTTTGCTCCAGTTTGGACTTGGCAGAGAACAGGAACGCATGGGTCTGAGCTGGAAGAAACGGTCCTGTGCATGAGTCAGCAGCTGCCACAGTAGAAAGCATTTGTGGCCGCTCTGTGCAAAGGTGCTGGTGTTTCTTTTGCTGTTATCTTATAGTTGGGTGTTTCTTTTGCTGTTGTCTTACAGTTTGAGTGGTTTGGAGGAAAGTGCAGAACGATGTGGACGGCAGCTCCTCATGATGACTTCATTCGGGGAGGCAGCACGCTGTGCTGAAGTGTTCTGGCTTTGGCGGCAAAGAGACCAGCTTTGCCATTTAACAACCGCTTGATGTGGGACACATTTCATCTCTCAGAGACCCAGTTTCCGTGCATTTGAAATAAGGATACTAGGCCGGGCGCGGTGGCTCAAGCCTGTAATCCCAGCACTTTGGGAGGCCGAGAGGGGCGGATTACGAGGTCAGGCTGTCTCTTATACACATCTAGATGTGTATAAGAGACAGTCTATGCACAAAGAAAACAACTGGTGGCACCTGCACGTAGTGAATTCCAGAGGCAGGAAACTCTCCCTATTTTTGGACAGTGCACAGCAAAGAGAATGTAGTTGGACGTTCAGCAAACCTGGATTGCAAGCCACCTGTAGCAACATGGCCTTAGACGAGTCACATGACTGCTGGGAGCAAGTCTCCAAAAGAGTGGTGAAGATACCTACGTCATCAGAAGGTTAAACAGAATAACACGTGTGGCTGGGCAGAGCACACAGAAGGCACCAAACATGTGCTTTTTAGATTCTTACCCAAATCTAGGAGATGCAACTTAGCAATGAAATGCCTTGAAACCTAAAAAAAAAAAGGTTATAAAAATACATTCATGGTCATGGGAAAATATACATTAGGTTAAAAAAAAAAAGGGGGAGATTATAAATGTATGTAAAATGTAATGTAGTAGCTAGTTTGCATACACCCTTACAAAATGAAAGTTCTGTAAGGATATGCACTGGCTGATTTCCTGTGGCTAACTCTTCTAGGTTCTAGAAGCCCTGACAGGTTTCTGTTGCATTTCCCAGCAACCATGACCCCTAATCCCCTAAGCCCCTAAACCTCCCTCTTTTCTGCTCACAGAGAACTGATGAGAGGAGAGACTCAGCTCAAAAGTGTTACGTGAATAAAATCATTTCTTAAAATATTGGGCTTATAGTTTGCTTTTTAAAAAATGAAACAAACGATATAGTTTATAAGCTTTTTGCTGGAAAAATAATAAAACCTTATTTTAAAACATATAATGTTAACATTGATGAGATATTTTCCCACTTAAAATCTCATTTGATTCTCCCATCCAATAAGATTTGTTCTTCAGGATTGGAGTAATTCTGGGAATAAAGCCTTAATCAATCAGGAAGGACAACATAGTCAGCAAGTGCCTGGGCGCTGCAGACCCTGGTTTCCACACCAGCTACTTTCTGTGTAACTCCTGCCAAGTTACTTGTCTCTCTGAGCCACAGTCTTCTCATGTATAAAACAGAGTCATTAAAGTTCTCACGTCAAGATGTTGTGAAGGGTCAAGCTTTAGGAACAGTACTTAGCACAGCACAAGCATGATGTAAGTATTTGCTAAGTGAATGAATAACAATTCGATGATCTTTTATTATGCTGCCCGATTTGGTAATATGTGTTAGTAAATGTTTATAACTAATTTTATCATCTCACTCTTAGGAATTTTAAAAAATCACTTCTAGAGGTGTACAAAAATACTTGCGTATGATCCTGTTCATTCCAGCATTATATGCAAGAGTAAAAAATTGCAAACAATTAAAATGTTCACTAAAGGAATGCTGGTTAAATAGATTATAGTAAATTCATTTAATGGAGTATGACATAGTCCTTTAAAAGCATGAAGTAGATAGATTTATAGGATGATAGAAGTATCTATTCACAATTATTGTTAAATGAAAAAATGTTATAAAATGTTAGGTGTAATATACTTTATACTGCATTAACATAGTGTCTGCAAATATTTTGAAATATAGTCCGCAGTGGATATTTCTCTCATGCTACACAGACAGATCAGGGTCAGGATCTTGGCTGTGCCCCTTGTAGAACTCTGGGAAAATCATTGAGCCCCTCGGAGCCTGTTCCCACGCGTATAAAGTGGTGACAATATCAATTATTCTGCCGAGTTGTTTTAGGTTTTCTTTTCTTTTTTCTTTTTTTTTGGCACGGAGTCTCACTCTTTTGCCCAGGCTGGAGTGCAGTGGTGTGATCTCAGCTCACTGCAACCTCTGCCTCCTGCGTTGAAGTGATCATCATTCCTCAGCCTCCCAGGTAGCTGGGATTACAGGCATACACCACCACACCCAGCTAATTTTTGTATTTTTGGTAGAGATGTAGTTTCACCATGTTGGCTAGGCTGGTCTCAAACTCCTGGCCTCAAGTGATCCTTCCACCTTAGCCTCCCTTTTGGGAGTTGGGATCATAGGCATGAGCCACCGCGCCCGGCCCTGTTGTAGGTTTAAATGGCATCATCTCCATGAAAATCCCTAGCAAGCAGCAGGTACTCAGGGTGGTGTTTGTTCCCACAGTGACTATGTGTATTTGGGAGACAACACGGGTAATGCATGAGATTCACAAGTCCATGTGTAACCCACACACTGTCTGTAAAATTAATAAGTGATTGTTACTCTTTTCAAATATAAGTAGAGACTGCTGTAAATGACACAAACTCCTATTTAGTGGCATTACTGAATCCATGAGGCAGGTATACATACTATAAATTTAGCTATCCTATGAGTAATTTAATGTTTCTGATGTTTTAAAAGGACCCTCATAAGGCAATTTGAAAATATGTTATCTAAAGCCTTAATATTAGGCAGGGCCCTGGGCTTTTAATAAAGACTTGTTTTGAGGTCCACAGAGAGGAGACATAAGGTCACAAGATGGTCCCATGGCTAGCAAGTGGCAGAGTCCAGATCCAAAGGATGTCTGTCTGACTCCAGACCTCAGGATCTTAACCCCACACAATGCTCACGTTCCTTACTGACCGAGGGAGGCTCAGAGAAGGTCCATACCTCGTGCCAGCTTCACACGACCATTTATTGAGCACTTGCTCTGTACTCACTAAATAAGCACTAAGAGCTGGGTGATCGCACAATCTCATTCAAATCTCAGAACAAACCTACAAGTAGAAACTATTATCTCCATTTTAGGATGAAAGAGGCTCTGGGAGTTTGATTCACTTGCACAAATCCACAGAACTAGAAAAAGGAGGGTGCAGGGTTTGAATCAAGTCTATGTGACTTCAGCTCCCCTCACAATGCTGCTGCCCGTCTCGGTGGGGCTGGGACTGTGATGGCGGCCCCAGGAATGGCTGGCCCAGTGGGAAGCCCCCATGATCTCACATCTCACCCAGCTCCTGCGTGGAAGGCC
>NW_012106364.1:94709-97831 GCF_000951045.1 Mandrillus leucophaeus
TGAGGCAGGAGAATGGCGTAAACCCGGGAGGCGGAGCTTGCAGTGAGCTGAGATCCGGCCACTGCACTCCAGCCTGGGCGACAGAGCGAGACTCCGTCTAAAAACAGAAAAAAAGAAATAAGGATAGTAATATGTACTCCAGAAAGGTGTTATGAGGAGTAAATGCAGATGTGAAATTTACAGATATTTCCACCTCATCTGCTCTAGCCAGCACTGCAGGATGGGAAGGTCTGCACAGTGATTGTCAGTAGATGGCGCAAGGGGCCTGCCGCCATCCCAGGCTTTGTTTCTGAACCCAGCAGGAGAGGGAGATGACTCAAATCTTTATTGCAAACTGGGGGACACCATTAGCTATAGTGGCCTCCTGGGGTCACCATTTGCAATATAATCCCAGTGACTTAAAGGAGAGAGTAGAGAGGTAAGGTGAGCAAAAGAAAAAGACATTTTGTTCTTCCTTCGTTTCCTCATCTGTAAAATGTGGGTGCTATAAATCCACACATCATAAAGAGCTCTCAAGATTAAAAAAATAATGTACTTGAAAAGACCTGACACAAAAAGGGTGCCAACTACGTGTTTCATGCATCCTTTTCCCACTCTGGCGGATTCCAACTTACTACAAAAGATTGTTGAAACATTCCTCCAAACAAGTAAATATTTCACAAACATAACTGAGGTTTGTTTTCTTAAAAAATGTTTGTGACTTAAAATTGTAAACTCACATGAAATTACGCCTACTGTCAAATAGGGAAAATTAAACGATAGCCAGTATTTGGAGGTTGATCAAAACTTTTTGGCATAAAAATATGTATCCTCGTAACAGCAATTTGGCAATGTATTTTTGGAGTTTAAAAAGCATGCATGCTGGCCAGCCACAGTGGCACATGTCTGCAATCCTAGCTACTTAGGAGGCTGAGGTGGGAGGATAGCTTGAGCCCAGGATTTTGAGACCAGCCTAGGCTGGGATCTCTTAAAAATTAAATAAAATTAAAATGTAAAACATGTATGCTTTTTTCAACCAGAAACACTTCAAGTAATATTTTTCCTGAGGAAACAATCAACTGTGAATGGAAAGATTCCATTCTAAGGGAATCTTTTGAAGCCTAAATATCCATTGGTCAAGAATTAGTAACTAAAATGTGGTATATCCACATAGTGAGAATGATGTGAAGCCTTGGGGAAAAATGAAATTGTAGAAATACATCCACTGACAGGGAAAGCTGTTTACTGTATATGGTTGAGCGAAAAAAAAAAAAAAAGAAGAGGTTCAAAATTATGTAGAGTGTGATGCCTCGATTGTTTTGCACACACACCCTTTGGATCAAAGTAGGAAAGGACATGACAAAACATGTAAGTATGTTTATCTGCTGGCAATGAGATTACAAACAAGTTTTACCATCTCTTTGTTTTATACATCTGATTTCACTATAATAAGTATCTATTCCTTGGGAAACATGAAACAATTTTTTCTTTTCAGGGTTCTCATACTTGAAAATGTGGGGATAACAGGTCTTAGGATCAGCCCTTCCCTCAGGAAGGGTGAGAGCAGAAGAAGCCCTCAGGCCTTTGGGGGTATTTCTGTCTCATTTCTGGGTGACCACACTACTGTGAAAATCCAGATAACACCAAACCTTTCATCAGTATTGGACAGGCCAGGTGGGGAAAGTCGGGACTTACCTACTTGGGGACGAGGTCTGGGGGAGGGGGGACATAGATGTGGCAGCAGCCCTTCCTGATGCAGCATTTTCCTTCCTTGTAGTCCTCATCTTTTCTGCATTGGTGCACACAGATGCCTGACCAGAGGAGAGACTCAATTAACAACTTTTAAGTCTTACATATAGAAAATAACATTTTCAAATGTCTTTTAAGATATCGTCAAAACCATCAATTACCTAGAGATAAATCTAACAAATCTTGTGCAGAAAACTACATGATATTACAAAAAAAAATTTGTAGGTACCTTAATAAATGGAGGTATGTGCCATGTTTGTGGATTACAAGATCCATTATTATAAAGCTGTCAGTTTTCCCCAAATTCAACAATAAATTTAATAAAATCTCAGTCAAACTCTTACAAGGATTTTTCATGAAAATTGATAAACTGATTCTAAAACGTATGTGAAAATTCCAAAAGGCAAGAATAATCAAGACAGTCTTAAACAAAGCCAAGGGACTTAAGCTACCACTTATCAGGATTTATTATAATGTGGCAGTAAATGGAACAGCAGTGCAAGACACCAAATAGACCAGTGTAACAAAAACACACCATCTCGAAATTTATGACAAAGGAGACACTGTAGCTCAAAGAGGGAAAGAATGCTTTTTCAGTAAAGGTAGCTGACTTAATTGGTTTATTCATATAAAAAAAAAGGAACCTTGACTCCTACCTCACACCACACCTAGAAATCTCTTTCAAATGGATCATGGACCTAAACGTGCAAGAAGAAACAATAAAGTTTTTAGAAGATATTATAGAAATAGTTTCATGATCTTGAGAAAGGCAAAGATTTCTCTTTTTTTTTTTTTTTTTTTTTTTGAGACACAGTTTTGCCCTTGTCACCTAGGCTGGAGAAAATGTGCTGGGTTGACCTTATTCTCCTTTTGTCATATGAATGTATGGGGTACAAGTGGAATTTAGTTACATGCATAGACACCACATGTGTAGTGGTGAAGTCAGAGTACCTGGATAATGTACATTGTACCCATTAAATAATTTCTCATCATCTACCCTCTCCTACCCTCCACCACTGTTCCAAGTCTCTGCTGTCTATCATTCCACATACTATGTCCATTGAATGTTTGTGTTCCCCCCAAATTCATATGTTGAAACCAAATCACCAATGTGATTGTATTAGGAGATGGGAGAGGGGTTGTGGAGGTGAATAGATCACAATAGTGCAGCCCTTCTGAGTGGAATTAATGTTCTTATAAAATAGGCCCAAGGGAGCTAGTTCACTCGTTCCACCATGTGAGGACGCAGCAACAAGTCGGCATTCTGCAACCCAGAGGAGGCCCTCACCAGAACCTGGCCACGCTGACACGCTGATCTTGTACTTTCCAGTCTCCAGAATGGTGAGAAATAAATTCCTGTTATTTATAAGCTATAGTATTATTTTATAAAAGCC
>NW_012106364.1:98084-107547 GCF_000951045.1 Mandrillus leucophaeus
AATATATAGTCTCAGTGGTAAAAGTCTAATAAAAGGCATGGCTGTAGGACTCTGTTAAGAGCTCTGTAAGATTTCAGTTGGTGCTTAGTAGATACTTTGAGCTAAACAAAATAGCTCCTAAAAAGTTTAGAGTTCAGGCCGGGTGCGGTGGCTCAAGTCTGTAATCCCAGCACTTTGGGAGGCTGAGGCAGGTGGATCATGAGGTCAGGAGATCGAGACCATCCTGGCTAACACAGTGAAACCCCGTCTCTACCAAAAATACAAAAAAATTAGCCGGGCGTGGTGGTGGGCACCTGTAGTCCCAGCTACTCAGGAGGCTGAGGCAGGAGAATGGCGTGAACCTGGGAGGTGGAGCTTGCAGTGAGCTGAGATGGTGCCACTGCACTCCAGCCTGGGCGACAGAGCGATACTTCATCTCAAAAAAAAAAATTTAGGGTTCTTGTCCAACAGTTGCCTGCAACTCTCAAAGAAGAGAGAGATCTGTTCACTCTCTTGTGGTAGAGATTTTTGGGTCATGGAGATCTGAACCAGTTTCATAGGAAACCTTTGAGGTTTTTAAAATAATCGTACTGTTAAAAGCACTGCCACTCAGACAACAAGGGACTAAGACAAAATCATTAGAAAACTGTTGGCTCTCAAATTTCTGCAGACAGGCGGCAGGACAAAATACCTACTGTGTTAAAGGTTGCCAAGACATTTTTAGGTTCAAAGTTTTGCTAAGAGGACTCACAGGACTCAGCATCTAGTCATACTCATGGTTCTGATTTATAACAGTGAAAGGATACAAAACAAAATCAACACAGGAAAAAGGTGTGTGGGCAAAATCTGGAGGAAACTAGGTGTAAGTTTCCAAAAGTCCTCTCCCAGTACAGTCGCACAGGAATAACTTAATTTCTTCTGCATCGAATTGTGACAGCCCATGTGAAATGTTGTTCACCAGGAAAGTTTGCCTGAGCCTAGGAGTTGAAGATTTTTACTGGAGGCCTGTCATATAGGCACTCTTTCTACCTAGCATGTGCCAAAATTCCAGACTCCCAGAAGTGAAACATGTATTCAGCATGAAGCATACTATTTGCACAAAAAGTTTAGGCACAGTGAGGCACTCTTGTCATTTAGGGAAAATTTTGTATCAGTGTAGGGAACTGTTTAACATTCCAGTTCCCAGATGTCAGCCAAGGGCCAACTTTGCAACCATGCCTTTCTAAGGACTACATTCTCAAGCCAGCTATATTATCTCTTCTGCACAGCTAAACAGATGCAAGCACGAACTTGATGGTAACAGAAATCTCTGTGATTCCCCAGGACTGAAGTTACTGTGAGCTGAATGTTTATGTCTTTCCCAAATCCATAAGAAGAAATCCTAACCCCCAGGATATTGGTGTTGGGAACTGGGCCCTTTGGGAGGTGATTAGGAATTAGGGGCAGAGACCTCATGAACGGGATTAGTGCCTTTATAAAAGAAACCCTAGGGAGTTTGTTTGTTCCTTTCACCACATGAAGACACAGCAAGAAAGTGCCATCTATGAATCAGGAATCAGGCCGTCACCAGATACTGAATCTGCTGCCACCTTGATCTTGGACTTCCCAGCCTCCAGAACTGTGAGAAATAAATTTCTGTTGTTTATAAATGGCCCGGTTTATGGTATTTTGTTACAGCAGCCCAAATGGATTAAGACAGCAGCATTACTTTTAAATTACTATTTAAATTGCTATTAAATACTATTAAATTACTTTTAAATTACTCTTTTGGTCATAGTGGTGGGATAGTTCCAGGGGGTTCCTCTTGACATATTCTATCATAATAGCCCCCGCCCCATCCATCAGGGAGTAAATGTGAAATTTTTCCCAGTGTTTCAGATAACAATTACAACTAAGCACTCAAGACCTGAGAAAGTGACCACAGGAAGAGTTTATGGAACCACTGGGCTCACTGTGAATTGGGAAGAAGCCAAAACCCCATTCAACACCTGACTTCGAAAAGCCTGCACTCTGATCACTGCAGGGATATTTTAGTTCCCAAATATCAGTGTCAGATCAGAGCACTGTCCAGTCATTGCCTCAGAGCCAGGGTAGTTCCCTCTCTCCAGTGCTAGATCACTAGTGAATGATTGCAAGTCCCATTAGATAAGCACAGAAGGAAACTTCACAGCACTTATTTGTGGCAGTGTCCTATGGTCCTCTCTTAGTAGGAGCTGACTTCCTCCTAACTCAAGGGGTTTTGGTCTGTAAACTGGTTAGTTTTGGTTTTGGGATGAGAAGTCATTACTTTCCAGTATGGTGGTTCATAACATATATCTCTTCCCTAGACCGAGAAGTTGTGTACACTCTCTTGCTCTCTCACTTTCTCTCTTTCTGTCTCTCTCTCTCTCTCCCTCTCTCCGCTCATCTCCTTCTTCCTCTCTGTCTTTCCTTCTCTCCTTTAGATCCACAAAGGCCTCAGTAGGTTGCCCATATCTTCCATCCTAAGAACACCATGCTTAGTTAGCCATTGCCAAAAACATACACATATTCCCTAGATTAGTGCTGATATAAATTGGCAAAAATAGTTCAGTATTTTCACATGTATTTTATCTCCTCCCAGGTCAAATTTTGGACTTGACCTTTGGAATGCAGCTGGGGTATGACTCTTGGACTCCCAGTATTCTGGAGGCAATGAGAGGCAATGGACTATAGCTCTCCAAGACATTCAGTAGAAATTATTATAGAAACTTCAGGCAAGGGGGTGGCAACTTCCTCAGGGGAGCTGGGGCTGTGACTGCTGGTAGGGAGAGTCAGTGGAGCTCTGGGAAGTCAAGGCACTCATATTTGTCAGAATCATTGCAATCTATAAGACCTTACTTTCCTCTCTTCATGTCTTAGTTTAAATATGAGAAACCTGACAGAGCTGAGATTCAACTTGCTTTGTAATTCATAGTCATCCTGTCAAATCTGGTTCTGATCTCAGTTAAAATGGAAACAAATTTCCTTAGGGCAGAAAAGATGTCAGCTGTTTCTCTGACCTTGTCTTCAACTAAGAATTGAAAGCCCTGAGCTTGTTTGTTTTCTGTAAACTCTCCAGTGCAGAAAGAAGACGGCATCCCATGTAACTACCATAATCTTCTATTTTAAGAGCTCCTTGGGTTCCTAAAGACTTCCCTTTAAAAGGCATTTCATCCAAATAAACCATAGGTGATAATTTCAGGACCTATCTTGCCAATATGTGCCCTGGACTCCTGGGATCCTACTTTCCACTGGCAATGTGGTTGTTACTGCCTTTAAACACAACCAGCAGAGACAACCTCTCCCAGATTTCCATCTTTAAGGTGTGGTTTCTTGGAATCTTATTTTCTCTCTACAGCACCTGCACTAGTCCAGAGCCAGGTGTCTGTGGTGTCTGTATTGTCAATGAGTGGGTGCTGGTTGGGAGGATGCTGATGTTTAAGAATTGCAGCTCACACATTTTTAATAGTAAGAAGGACCCAGACTGTGTAAAGATGCATCAAGAGTTCATTCAGGAAAAGTATTCTAGAAATCAGCCACTCTAGCATTCCCCTTGAAATCTTCAGAAATCAGACTTTAGCCTAGACCCATTGTGGATCTTTCCCTTCTAGTGTTGTTTCCTTCTAGTTGTTGTAGTTCCAAGGTGCAGAGAACAGCAGGAAAGACCGTGGAAAGCCTTGCCTTATCAGGATGCTAGAGGCCTGTCCTTGGACTTGGCACTGGACAAAAGAAATAGCATTACACTCTTTATGACAATACCACAGTATCTTGAGTAGTGTAGCTTTACAGTAGATCTTGAAATTAGATAATGTGAATCCTCTAACTTTGTTCTTCCTTTTTAAGACTGTTTTAGCTAGTCTAGATCATTTTCATTTCCATATACATTTTAGAATAAGTCTCAGTCTTTAAAAGCAGATTACTGTAATTTTGATAGGGATAAGTTGAATCTATAGATTAATTTAGGGAAAATGAATATTTAATACTGTTGAATCTTTCTGTCTGTCATTGTGGTATAAATCTCCATTTATTTAGGTTTTATTTATGTGCTCACAAACAAGCCCACTCAAGTCCTTCTCATATGGCCTCTCTGCAAAGCCACTTGAGCCCAGAGACCCATCACTGCCCCCGCTTCACTGTTGCCAGTGACCTCATGGGAATGCTGCCCTGTGCAGCAGGACAGTCTCTCCAGGTGGCCCCAAAGCTGAGAACCACAATTATAATTTTTTGGGTTCTCTTCTAGAGATATTGTATATCTATCTATCTATCTATCTATCTATCTATCTATCTATCAATCATCTGATCAATAGTTGTATGCATTTTTGTATATGTTTGTTTGTCCTGAGAATATTCTGAAAATATTTTAATTTAATGCTTGGGTTAAGGTCAAGATCATTTGGAATGTATATTTGGGCTGATACATATTTGAATTAAAACCAGGATACATATTTGGTCTGTTTTCTGATCTGTGACTGACTTTCTGTTTGTTTTATTTTCAGAGTGAGTTTTTATATTTTTTCATTATAAGTCTTTTTTTGTGGGAAGAAGGGAAGGATTAAAAAATGTTACTGGGGAGATAGAAAACCCATTTATCCATTT
Organism: Mandrillus leucophaeus; assembly: GCF_000951045.1. Classification (NCBI taxonomy): domain Eukaryota; kingdom Metazoa; phylum Chordata; class Mammalia; order Primates; family Cercopithecidae; genus Mandrillus; species Mandrillus leucophaeus. The sequence continues at coordinate 102,660 of NW_012106364.1, forward strand.
GTGTTATATCATACAATGTAGTTTTCTGAAATTATATCTTTTTTTCATTTGCTAGATCTAGACTAGGGGTCAACAAACTTTTTCTGTGAAGGGAAGGAAGTAGATATGGCTTCGCAGGCCATTCAGTCTTTGTTGTGACTCCTTCAGTCTGACATTGTGACTCGAAAGCAGCCATGGAAGATGTGGAAAGTAATGAATGTAGTTATGTTCAAATGAAACTTTATGAGCACTAAAATTTGAATTTCATATTATCTTACATATCACCAAATATTATTAGTATATGTGTCTGTTTGTATTTTAAACATTTTAAAATGCAGAGATCAGTTTAGCTCATGGGATGTGCAGAACCAGGAGGTGGCTTGGATTTGGCCTGTGGGCTGTGGTTTGCTGATTCCCGGACTACCTGAAAACTAATAAAAATCAGTATTCAGGCTGCGTGTGGTGGCAGCCTGTTACCCAGGCTGGAGTGCAGTGGTGCGATCTTGGCTCATTGCGGCCTAATCCCAGGTTCAAGCAATTCTCCTGCCTCAACCTCCTGAGTAGCTGGGACTACAGGCACACGTTATCATGCCCAGCTAATTTTTGTATTTTTAGTAGAGATGTGGTTTCACCATGTTGGCTAGGCTGGTCTCAAACTCCTGACCTCAAGTGATCTGCTTGCCTCAGCCTCCCAAAGTGCTGGGATTACAGGTGTGAGCCACTGTAGGTAGCCAACTTCTTCCTTCCTTCTCTATGACCCAGCTCTGACTCCCACCTTTTGGTGCTCCCTCAGTCTACCCTAAATCTTTGATATTGTTTGGGTGTGTCCCCACCCAAATCTCATCTTGAATTGTAGCTCCCATAATTCCCACGAGTTGTAGGAGGGACCCAGTGGGAGATAACTGAGTCATGGAGGTGGTTTCCCCCATACTGTTAGTGAGTACATCTCATGAGATCTGATGGGTTTATAAGGGAAAACCCTTTTCACCCGACTCTCATTCTCTCTTGCCTCCCACCATGTAAGACGTGCCTTTGCTCCTCCTTCACTTTCCATCATAATTGTGAGGCCTCCTCAGCCATGTGGAACTGAGTCCATTAATCCTTTTTAAAATAATTTACCCAGTTTCAGGTATGTCTTTATTAGCAGCATATTAATGAAAACACTAATACGATCTTCCTCCTCCCATGGAGGCTAAGCAGAGGGCAAGCCCCACTCACCCTTACACAGATGGCAGTAATATTCAGAGGCCACTAAGGATGTAGGAAGAGACTTGAGGGACTTTGTCTTCTTAGAATCCCCAGAATTGCTTCTACATGCATGGGTCTTATTATTTTTATGCGACTTTTATGCTACTTATGATGTCACTAGTCCAGAAAGGGCTCCTTAGAGACCTTACATAGTGTAAAGAGTCAGATTGGGTAATGCCAGAACAGTTTATTCTGGATAAGCGTTTTTAGGATTAAGATTTTCTGTATAGAAGTTTATCTGTGGACATTTCTGAAATTGAATAATTAAAATAAGGCTGTTTCTTCCAGGTTTGTAGTTCCGAGGATGAAGAACTACCAGGGCTTGGGAATGGGTGAAGAATCTTCTGAAGAAGTGACCTGGCAGCTCTTATAAAGGTCTGTGCCTCCATCTGCACGGTCATCAGTGCTGTTGACATAAAATACAGAGTTCATCATGAGCCATTCCCTGCTTAAACACCTACCATGGTGCCCCATTTGAATCCAAGTAGGGTGTTTAAGGTGCTTCAGACTCTGTTTTGATCCTCCTCTTCCAGATTTCTCCCTGCCCCTACCTGTGGGGAGTGTCTTGCCACATCCTCCTCTGCTCTAAATCTCTACGACTTTGGCTCATCCAGGGCAATGTGACTGCTGCTTCCTCTGCTTGGCTTGCCCCCTTCTCTCTGTTAACTCCTGCTCTTTGTCAAGATCTAGCTCAGATTATTATTTCCTCTCTGAAGATTTTTCTTGGTAAAGTTGCTGGCTCTGCACTGCTTCCTCAGATCTCTGTTTCCTTGTTACATGTTTTTTAATTTGTTTTATGGCTCTATCTCCCTAACTAGACTGAAAGCACTTGAGGATGGTGACTTTTTCATATTCTTGTTATTTAGGCACGTAACACATAGCAGCTGCCACATGATTGCTGGTCCCTTTTCTTTCTCTCCTGCCCAACCACCCACCCTGTTGTCAGGCTGAAATAAGCCCAAAAGTCCACGGAAGTTGGACAGCTGTATTGACAACTGGGCTATGTCCAGGATCAAGCTATCTCTTCTTAACTGCTTAGCATGCTTCTAAGCATGGTTCAGGGAAGCCAGGAAAACAGAAGAGCTCAGATAAGGTGGGCAGGAATCCTGGAATAGTCAAAACAATTCCTGCTTCTCTGTGGTTATCCTAAGGAAGACCAATGTGTCGTTTTCCCCTGGGAGCATCTCAGGGGCTGGCTTTGACTTATTTCAGGAACAACTGTGCACACATGGACACAGCCATTGCTTTGGCATCTCTTTCCCCTGGACAGGATTTCTCTCCTGGGCACATGTTAACACAAATACCATAGGCTCCTTTTGGCAGGTCCAGGAAGGCACCTATTTCAAAAAGGTATTTTAGGAATGAAATTGGATACTGTTCAAGTTCCATCCAGATTGTGACTTCATCCACTACTACCCATCTACCAGGTCCTCACATGTGAACTCTCCCTGCACTCATGGATGCCCTGCCACACGAGCGTTGGTTGGAGTATTGTTTAGAAGCAAATCAGCCTTCAATGTGTACCATGGGCAGATATAGGCGTGAAAATCTGCTGGTTGCCCTATGATTTCTATGAACCAAGGGATCCCTACAACGAGGGAAAGATGATTCCCACAGAAAGAGGCTGGGCAAAGGCATTTGGTCCATTTGCATTTAAGGCCTAAAATTTCAAGAGCTGCCTTGAAGTGCTTTCAAGTGCTCACAGGGTCCAAAGATCTGACCCTGAGTTCTGCTTTCGAAGGTGCTCCCCACCCAGTAGGAGAGGCTCCCCACTTGGCTAGTTCCTCTATTATCAGATCAGCTGCGCCCACCCAGTTCTTAACCTATGAGTCTCAAGTCCCTGCCAGCCCACAAAAAAAGCTAATCTCATCTTCCTGTGGGAGTCAGGGGGCATCTCATCCTCTTGTTACTATTAGCTTGGTGCAAAAGTAATTGCGATTTTTGACAGTACTTTTAATGGCAAAAACCACAATTACTCTTGCACCATCCTAATACAAAGCCTGCCTTCCACAGCCTCTGCTGGTTCACCCTGCTCCCAAGTGGAACCCCTGTGGGTCACTGCATGGCATGCAGTATCCTCCTCCCTCAGGCTGTGAGTACAGGTGACACTAATTCTATGTGCTATTCATCTCATCTGTTCAGTGTCAGGTGTCACGTGATCAGCCATCTCATACTATTTAGAGTGGGGGACCCGTCCTTCACTGATGGAGTGGACAGGTGATCAGAGAACCATCCCACCAAGAGAAAGACCCTCTTGAGGCCCTCCATCTCTGCATACCAGGTTCTCACTAGGCCTTAATGATGCCAGACCTGAGTCCTTATGCCAGTCTTCTCTTCTTCTTCTTCTCTTATCACCTTGGCATCCTTCTCCCACCCACACACCTACATACACTGGGCCCCTGACTTCTCTCTTCCCAATTTGTCTTTCTGCTATTAACTGGCAGTTGCTGCCTAAACTTGCCAATCACCCTGAGAATTGTGAGAGGATAGCCTGGCAGCCTGTAGCTCTGTGCCGGGGGTGGGGAGGGCGGAAAGGAAGAGGACACCAACCTCCCAATATCAAGTTGCTGAGTGAAGTCTCCTTTGATGACAATACAGGAGGGCTAAAGTGAACTAAAATTTGTTTTCTCTCTCTCAGGCTGTGAGACGGAGCATAGAACCTGTGTCAGGTCACAGGAGAATGATCCCACAACACTTTGGGTCATGTTCCAACCCCACCTGCCCCAATTCCCATTGTGTAAAATCCACCTGCAACCTATTCCAGGTGGGTGGAGGATCTTCCCTCCAGGTTAATTCAGCTTCCTGGGATATAGAGGCTATGAGATTAAATAGGAGCCCCTAGTGAATGGGGGACTGAATTGTACTCACCTTTTCCTCGGGCAGGCAGTTGGGGCTGCAGACACAACCCTCACACAGCAATGTACTGGGAAGGAGATCTTCTGAAGACACAGATTCAAGACAAATACGTAATTCTCTCTGACCATGAAGGGGGATGTTAGAACCCCAGAACAGAGATAACATGTTTTGCAGGGACACAAATACTATGGGGCCGGGTGTGGAGGCGTAATAATTCAAACATTCTTTTTCCCCTGTGACAGGGCTCCATTCAGGCTATAAGATATGGGGCTACCATATGTTCCCTGGTGGAGGTGGATGTGGTTAGGATGTGACCCAAGAATAAGGTTGGGAAATATCTAGCTCCCAAAAATTCAAAAAAAAAAAAAATTTTTTTTTTGAGATGGAATCTCGCTCTGTCACCCAGACTGGAGTGCAGTGCTGTGATCTCAGCTCACTGCAACCTCTGCCTCCCAGGTTCAAGCGATTCTCCTGCCTTAGCCTCCCAGATAGCTGGGATTACAGGCATGTACCACCATTCCCGGCTAATCTTTTTGTATTTTTAGTAGAGATGGAGTTTCAGTCTGTTGGCCAGGCTGGTCTTGAACTCCTGACCTCAGCTCTTCCACCCACCTTGGCCTCCCAAAGTGCTGGGATTACAGTCATGAGCCACCTCGCCCGGACTAAAAATCCAAATTTAAGACACAAATATTTTGGAAGAAGATGCAATTGGGAGCAAGACAGTGAGAAGTAATTGAAAGAGTGCTGTCTCCTGACTCTTCACCCACTGGCCAGAGTCCTGGGATGGGGTATAACTAGACCCTAC
>NW_012106364.1:108432-110822 GCF_000951045.1 Mandrillus leucophaeus
GGAATTTGTTATAATAAACTACAGCCTCACAACCGGTTTCAGAAATAAAGACTCTCAATCTACCCACATTTCATTTTTATTTTGGGTATATGTTTCTGTAGTTAATCTTCTTTTCTCTTCCTTCTCCCATTTTCTCACTATTATAACCAGGTGGGTTAGCGGTGGTGGTTTTAGGGTATTTCGTGGGGTATACAATACCAGCCCAGGATCACAGAAGAACAAGAGATGAAGTGGGCACTATCAGGAGATCCTGAACTTGGAGCTGAATGAAAACAGCAAGTGTTGGGCTGTCTCCCTCTGGGGACAAGATGAGTGGATTTGCAGTAGTACAGGGGCATATGCAGCAGTACCTGCATTATATTAGGTAGGGTTTGAATCCAAGGGAATGTACAAATATGCAGGTAGAGTTCGGGAATATTCCCAGCCGTGCTGATGCAGCCAAGAGTCCAGCAGTGGCGGTGAGTATGCAGGGTATTCATACAGCATTGGCACATGTCACAGTCTTCTTGCTCTATGGACACAGCTATATTCTCTACTGCCAGATGCCTTTGTTTGCTGCCTATCAAACCTTCCTATCAATTTTCCAAACTACTCTTAATATTCCAATAAGTAGGGTCAGTTTTGGTTATTTGCATGAAAACCTTTAGCCTGCTTAGCTCCCAGAGCTGTGAACTCCTCCAGATGCTCAAAGGGTGCCAGTTCTCCCTGCCCCAGAATCAACTAATACTGGGAGTAACTGGAGAGCGTTCTCCTCTCACCATGGAACTTAGTATGGGTTGAGGAAGAGATAACATTGAGACAGGAGTAAATACACAGAGACTGTGAGCAACCTATTCATGCAGATCATTTCTGCCTTGGGGTCTGCTCAGGCCCAGTCATACTTTTAGCTTTTCCATTTGACAGGGTGTTGCTGGACATGCCCTACTTTATGGCTAAGTGAATCAGATAACACCCAGCTCACAAGGGTGGTAATGTCACACAGGAATGGTTGGGTATTCAGTCTTTTCAGAGTTTAGTAGCTAGTTCTATGAAAGAGAGTAGGTATTTTCCACAGAGAACAGGAATTTGCTCCAAAACCCTAGGGGCTTTCACTATGATTCTCCTATCAGTGTTTTCCAGCTCTATACAGTGTTCCTGAGCAACTCCAGACATTTTGTGTATCAAAGACGTATTAGTTTATGAGGGCCAAAAGTCAGAGCTACACAAATTTCAGTCTGAGTCAACCAGAGAGACATTGATTTTTCTTGACATAACTCAAAGCTATTATTTTGTTAAGTTTTAGACCACAGGGATCCTTCATCTCCCATGGAGAACCTCCATGAGGTGGCAATTACCTGAATTTTTATAAAATTTATGTTTCATCCCAAGAAATTAATATGTCTTACTAAAACATCTAGGGTGTCTGCCTCATCTGTCTCCAGGCCCTGTCAGCACAATGCCATAAACGTACTAGGTCAGATGGATATTCAATGGGATGGGGAAGTGGTTAACATCACTGTAATCTGGATTCTGTCATTGAGCCACGGAGGTAACTGACCATGAAACCACATAGCAAAAGCATACTGATAGCCCTGCAAGGTGAAAACTTAACTTTTTGCTTCTGATGTTTAGGCTTAGAATTGCAAATATCCAGATGTATAGCTGGCAACATTCCAGATACCAGGAGATCCATTTATTGGCTCTAGTAAAGAGAACACACCTTAAAGGACAGCCGTCATTAAAATTACCAACCAATTAAAATCACTGTTTCAGTTTTTGAGAGGGTCCAATAATAACACCGTTTTATCAGTGCCTGAGTTTTGAACCAAATGAGAAACCAGACAAAGGACTCAGCAGAGGAGAGACAAAATACTACCTTTATCATTGATAAAAGTCTAACTTGGAGGATACAGCTAATGCCTTCAGAAAATGTATATTACAAATATTAAGACTCAGAATTAAATAGACAGTCTCATTCAGCAGAGTTAGATTAAGGCGGGATCCTGTTCCCTGAGAAAGAGAGAGGAACAGAGCCTGTTCCTTGAGAAAGAGAAGGGAATAATGTGTGCTCTTGTGGTCAGCCAACCACCAAGTGGAAGGGGAAGGAAAGGGGCTTATGTAATTTACAATTATGTAAGTTATAGGAAGAGTACATAGGGAGGGAAGTTATCCAACTACAGGCATACCTTGGAAACATTGCAGGTTCAGTTCCAGACCACTGCAACAAAGCAAATATCACAATAAAATGAGTCACACGATTTTTTGTTTGTTTCCCAGTGCATATAAAAGTTATGTTGACGCTATATTATAGTCTATTAAGTGTGCAGTAGTATTATATCTAAAAAATACTTCAGTGCTGAAACTGCTAACAATTATATGAGCCTTCAGCAATTCTTTTTTTTTTTTTTTTT
>NW_012106364.1:111875-112994 GCF_000951045.1 Mandrillus leucophaeus
CTGGGATTACAGGCATGTACCACCATTCCCGGCTAATCTTTTTGTATTTTTAGTAGAGACGGAGTTTCAGTCTGTTGGCCAGGCTGGTCTTGAACTCCTGACCTCAGCTCTTCCACCCACTTTGGCCTCCCAAAGTGCTGGGATTACAGGCATTAGCCACCTCGCCCGGACTAAAAATCCAAATTTAAGACACAAATATTTTGGAAGAAGATGCAATCGGGAGCAAGACAGTGAGAAGTAATTGAAAGAGTGCTGTCTCCTGACTCTTCACCCACTGGCCAGAGTCCTGGGATGGGGTATAACTAGACCCTACCTTCACGTTTGGGGGTCTTTGAGTAGAAGATTCCAGGTTTTTAATCTAGGCAGGGCCCTCAATGATAGAGTCTTACAGAAAAGTTCCACAGTGTAACCATGGTGAGGAGGCATCCCTATATCAAAACTGGAGGTGCAGTGTGCCTAAACATGAGCAGGGCAGAGGCAGCTCTCTGATTTTCCATAAGAAATGAGTATCACGGGAGGGTCATCTTAATTATCTGATTCCCTCAAGAGGAAGGCCGAAGTTAACTGAAAAATAGCTGATGGACTTGCAAAAGGTAGCCATGACCAGGACAAAAGAGCACTTCTTGCTTATGATTTCACCAGAGCATGACTGAAGCCTGGAAAATTGCCAGCAGTCTAAAAAGTGGTTGTTCTGTTGACTTAGCAACTATTCCTGACTATAAAAGGAAATAGCACTGCTGCTGTACAATGTAGACAATGTGGAAAAACAGTATGAATGGAACTCAGATTATTCCTGGGGTCTCTCCTTGCTTTACTGTGTCAGTGTGTATAAACTGGCACAGTACAGAGTTACATATCTATAACTCTGTACAGGTTGGGTCATCAAGGGCTCAGATCCCACCCAGAATAAAAATCTGAGTCACTCCACCAGAAAAAATAGCACCAATCAACTGAGAGGGTGGTTAAAGGCAAAGGGAACATGGATTGGATAAGTGGAGGCAGGAATTTGTTATAATAAACTACAGCCTCACAACCGGTTTCAGAAATAAAGACTCTCAATCTACCCACATTTCATTTTTATTTTGGGTATATGTTTCTGTAGTTAATCTTCTTTTCTCT
>NW_012106364.1:116684-117262 GCF_000951045.1 Mandrillus leucophaeus
CCTAGAATGGTGAATCCTTTCCAGAAGGTTTTCAATTTACTTTGCCCAGACCCATCAGAGGAATCACTATCTATGGCAGTTGTAGCCTTACAAAGTGGATTTCTTAAATAATAAATCTAGGAAGTCAAAATCACTCCTTGATCCATGGACTACAGAATGGATGTTGTGTTAGCAGGCATGAAAAGAGCGTTCATCTCCTTGTACATCTCTATCAGAGCTCTTAGGTGACCAGGTGCATTGTCAGTGAACAGTAATGTTTTGAAAGGAATCTGAGTAGTGGGTTTCAATAGTGGGCTTAAAGTATTCAGTGAATCATGGTGTCAACAGATGTGAAGTCGTTTAGGCTTTATTTTTCCATTTTTAGAGCATAGGCAGAGTAGATTTAGGATAACTCTTAAGGCCCCTAGGATTTGTGAAATGGTAAATGAGCATTGGCTTTAACTTAAAGTCACCAGCTGCATTAGCTCTTTTTTTTTTTTTTAATTAATTTATTATTATTATACTTTAAGTTGTAGGGTACATGTGCATAACGTGCAGGCTTGTTACATATGTATACTTGTGCCATGTTGGTGTGCTGC
>NW_012106364.1:123922-124891 GCF_000951045.1 Mandrillus leucophaeus
TTTTTTGCTGGTGGAGGCTCTTGCCTCCATGTTGATGGTTGCTGACTGATCAGGGTGGTGGTTGCTAAAGGTTGGGGTGGCTGTGGTGATTTCTTTTTTCTTTTTCTTTCTTTCTTTTTTTTTTACATGAAGTCTCACTCTGTCACCCAGGCTACAGGGCAGTGGTTCGATCTTGGTTCACTGCAACCTCCCCATCCCAGATTCAAGCAATACTCCTGCCTCAGCCTCCCGAGTAGCTGGGATTAGAGGCAAGTGCCACCACACCTGGCTAATTTTTGTATTTTTGGTAGAGACAGGGTTTCACCATGTTGGCCAGACTGGTCTTGAACTCCTGACCTCAAGTGATTGGCCCACTTTGGCCTCCCAAAAGTGCTGGGATTCCAGGAGTGAGGCACCGGGCTCGGCCGGTGATTTCTTAAAGTGAGACAACAATGAAGTTTGCCACATTGATTGACCCTTCCTTTAACGAAAGATTTATCTGTAGCATACACTGCTGCTTGATGGCAATTTGCCTACAGCAGAACTTCCTTCAAAACTGCAGTCAATCCTCTCACAGACTCTGCTGCTGCTTTATCAACTAAGCTTACGTAATATTCTCAATATTTTCTTGTCATTCCAATAATGTCTCGACATCTTTAACAGGAGTAGATTCCATCTCAAAAAAAAAAAAAAACTTTCTTTCCTCATCTATAAGGAGCAACTTCTCATTCATTCAAGTTTTATGAGATTGCAACAATTCAGTCACATCTCCAGGCTCCACTTCTAATTCTAGTTCTCTTTCTATTTTTACCACATATGCAGTGACTTCCTCCGCTGAAGTCATCCACTAGGACTGGAATAAACTTTCAAACTCCTCTTAATTTTGATATTTTGACCTCATCCCATGAGTCACAAAAGTTTTTTTTTTTTTTTTTTTTTTTTTGAGACGGAGTCTCAAGCTTTTATTTCTCAGTAACACTCTTTGAAGAC
>NW_012106364.1:125716-152075 GCF_000951045.1 Mandrillus leucophaeus
TCCTGAGTCCAAGTGATCTCATTGTTCAGTTCCCACCTATGAGTGAGAACATGCGGTGTTTGGTTTTCTGTTCTTGTGATAGTTTGCTAAGAATTGATGCATTAGCCCTTAGCAAGAGTCAGCCTATTCTTTGAAGTTTTGAGGCCAGGCATTGAGTTCCTTCTAGCGATAAAATATTCCTAGATTGAATCTTCTTCCAGTAGAAGGCTGTTTTGTCTCCGTTGAAAATCTGTTCTTTAGTGTAGCCACCTTCATCAATGAGCTTAGCTAAATCTTCTGAATAACTTGCTGCAGCTCCTCCATCAGCACTTACTGTTTCACCTTGCACTTTTATCTTATGGAGACGACTTGTACATCTCTATCTTCTTTCCTTAAACCTAATAAGTCAATCTCTGCTATCTTCAAACTTATCTTCTGCATCCTCCTTACTTCTGTCAGCCTTGACAGAGTCGAAGACAGTTAGGGCTTTGATTAGGTTTTGGCTTAAGGGAATGTTGTGGCTGGTTTGATCTTCTATCCAGGACACTCGAACTTTCTCCATATCAGCAGTTAAGGCTGCTTTGCTTGTGTGTCATTCGTATGTTCACTGGAGTAGCACTTTCAATTTCCTTCAGGAATTTTTCCTTTGCATTCACAACTTGACTTTCAGGTGAAAGAGGCTTAGCTTTCAGCCTGTCCCAGCTTTCAACATGCCTTCCTCACTAAGCTTATGCATTTCCAACTTTTGATTTAAAGTAAGAGATATGAGACTCTTCCTTTCACTTGAACACTTAGAGGTCACTGTAGGGTTATTCATTGGCCTCATTTCAATATTTTTGGGTTTAAGGGAATAAGGAGGTCTGAGGAGAAGGAGAGAGGTGGGAAAACAGCTGGTGTGTGGAGCAGTCAGAACACACACACATTTATGGGTTAAGTACACTGTCTTACATGAGCATGGCTTGTGATACCCCAAAACAATTACAATAATAGCATCAAAGATCACTAACCCCAGATCACCATAATGCATAATAGTAATGAAAAATTTGAAATATTGAATTACCAGAGACACAGAGTAAACACATGCTGTTGGGAAAAAATGGTACTGATGGACTTGCTCAATGCAAGGTTGCCACAAACCTTCAGTTTGTAAAAAAGTGCAGTATCTGTGAAGTGCAACAAAGTGAGGTAGCAATAAAATGAGGTGTGTCTGTGTTTATTCTCACAGCCATTGAATCTAGAGTCAACCACAGGTGTTACCATTCCTCATGGGGAAGGAGGTCAGCAGTTAGCAAGGCCAGTCTAATTCCATCTTCATGAGGTTACTCATAGCTTCTTTGGATATTCCCTGGAACCCCGAACAGTGGCTATAAAGCTTGTGCGCAATCCTGGGGAGAAATCCTGGCATGTTTGTTTTGGCACAGGAAGGGGCACTAAAGCCTGGAGCAGAAAAGCCTCAGGGTACCACGGACAGAGGCTGGGCTGTTCTGTGGTTTGCCCCATCCCCCATCAAAATTGCCAGGAAGGGCACCAGTAAGGATTTCACTTGTTTTTGCCTTTCCCCTAAATTACACGTGAGTAGCCACAGAAGCTGCTATCTCCAGGGGAGCATGAGCTCCTGGGGGCTTCCAAGACATCTGAGGATCATTACTGATGTCAAAGAAAGATACAAATTTAACAAGATAGTCTGGATGAATCAGATTTAATAAACCAAACAGAGCAAGACATAGGCCACTGGGTTATAAGATGGAAAGCTTTTTGGTTGTGCTCTGTTCTTTCCTCACTTAGTTCCAGGAAGACTGTGGCTGTAAGGAGGACAGCAGCTGTGCCTGTCCTGCAGGGTGGGAATGATGTGATAACATCACGGTGGGCTGGAGAGACCAGCAACACCAGCGTGTGGATCTGCTGGCCAGTGAGGAGCCCTCATTGTCGGCAGGACTCCCATTTCTTCCTTCATGCTTCTGGGTTCTTCCCTCAGCTTCTTCAGTTCCACTCTCACTCTAAGTCCCCCATTTTCACAGTCTGGCCCTTGAGAGAATGTTCTCTCTGCTCTGAAGTCTGGAGAGTCATCTGCAGGAATGAAATCTGCGTTGTCATAACCCCCATCTTTCCATCTCATAAGAAGATATTATAAAATCTCTGTTCACAGCCAGCCATCTCCCCAACCCACACATACCTTGTGTTCATCCCGGAGCTGCTCCCACTTGGAGTCCCACATGGAGGGCACATCTCCCACCTAGAGGAGTGACCCTACTCTCCATATCCAACTTCCACCAGACCCAACCCAATCTGATGAGAAGGATAGAAAATGCAGGGTGATCACTCCTGTAGGTCAAAGGAAGTGGGTCTGATGAATGCAGCAGGCATGCAGTCTGCCTCTATGCCAGACCATTCCCAGGCCTACAGGTGGGTCCAGTCACTTCTCTGCTCCCCTTGATCCTGAAAGGAGGACTGTGAGCACAGGCCACCTCATCCTCACAGTGAAAAAAGCCACCAAAATGAAGACTGTGCCTTCTTCCAGTTAGCCTTTGCTGTGCTGCACACACATGGGACAATTTGTACCCTCAATGTCACCAGAAAGGAAGGCGGAGCAGAGACAGTAGGGCAGGAATTATATACAAATACAAGGTCTCTAAGGAATGCCCCCAGGTGAGCCAGTTCCTATTCTATCTCACAGCTGGTTTCTCTCTAATTACAGTAGTGGTTTCTTGGAGATGTAATCGCCAAACATGAGACATTTAAGAACACCTTTTAGCACTTTGCTAATCCCAACAAGACATGGATTTTCCTGGTACCTTTAGGAAAAGTGGCCAAAGAAATGAATTGTCTCTGTGTCATTTAGAACCTCAGAGTGAACGCATAAGCTATGAAGCCAGGTGTAGTGTCCCGGGACTCATCTGGGGCCGCCTAGAGGTTCAGTGACAAGAGGATTTGAAGAGCTTCTGGGAGAGATGGTGAATGTGTACTTGGGAGCCGCTGACCAGCCCCTCAGCTGAGATCTCTATGCAGGTATGAAATTCGGGCTGCCCCTTAACTGCAGAGGCAGTAACAGGTGGGTAGTGAAGTCACTCCCTGAGAAGATGGATGTTCAAAGGTTGCAAGCTGGCTGAGGGCCTAGAAGGTTGAGAGACAGGGTCCACTCTGATGCCTGGTGGTCTCTGACCTCTGCTCTGTACTCAGAGGTTCCTAGAGAAAACGCTGCTTGGGTGAGTTAAAGAGTGAACAAAATAACAAGAGAAGAACACTAAATGATCCATACAAGCCTGAGTAGGACGCCTGCTCTCTCTCCTACCCAAATTACAGAATCTCAGTGAAAGAGATGTGGAGGTAAAACCCCAATGACAGTCAAAGAAGAAGGTGAGGCCAGGCACAGTGTCTCATGCCTGTAATACCAGCACTTTGGGAGGCCATGGCAGGTGGATCATGAGGTCAGGAGTTCGAGACCAACCTGGCCAACATAGTGAAACCTTGTCTCTACTAAAAATACAAAAATTAACTGGGCGTAGTGGCACACACCTGTAGTCCCAGCCACTTGGGAAGCTGAGGCAGGAGAATCTCTTGAATCTGAGAGGCAGAGGTTGTGGTGAGCCAAGATCACGCCATTGGACTCCAGCCTGGGCAACAGAGCAAAACTCTGTCTCAGAAAAAAAAAGAAGAAGGAAGAGGAGGAGGTGAATACAGAGCCTGCTTTGTCATTGGTGGTTGGATCTGGGACAAGCACTCATGACCACCTATGGGGGACCTGGACAAGACAAGATACCCTAGCAGCACAGAAATACTAGGGAAACAAAAAGAAGGGCTCAGACTGAGCACCCCTGGTAGTTAGCTCACATTGGCATCTCAGAATCTTTGGAGGTGCTAAAGTTGCAAGTATCCAGGAACGATGACTCAGTCTGAAGAAGGGACCAGGGCACCTGGAGGAGATGGAGCAGTGATAGCTGCAGAAGGCAGACAAATCCCTAGGCAGACAGGGTTGGGTCCCCAGTGAAACCCCATCTTCAAACCAAAGACAGTTTAAAGCCTGAAAGCCAAGCTACAAGTCTTCATAAATCCATGGACCAAACTGGGAACCTCTCTTCCCGTTTGGTACACTTTTCTCTAATTGATCCCCACCCTTCACCTATTTTACATATACCTACACTTCCCTAATTGATTTTTTTACACTGCAGTGCCCACCTTTGAGTGGTGCCTTTGTTTCAGCCTTTATTGCATACTCACAAACCAGTCAGCACACACTACCCCATTCTGAGCCCATAAAAGCCTTGGACTCAGCCACACTGTGGGACTGCCCACCTTCAGTCAGGAAGAGACCATCCAACTTTGGAGTGGGGGCTGCCCTCTTAGGTCCTGTCTTTGCTGAGAGCTGTCACTCAATAAAACTCTCCTCACCCTTTGGTTGTCAGCATAACCTCATTCTTCTTGGATGTGGGACAAGAACTTGGGACCTGCCAAATGCAGGTAAAACAAAGGCTACAACACTGTGGTTCTCTGCTGTCTGCTGGTGGAGGGCAGCCACCCCATGTGACAGGAAGCAGTGGTGGAGCCAGGTCAGCCCTGGAGCCAGGGACTGGAGTGGGACAATGGGACTAAAAGAGCTGTTAGCATGCTGTAACGCCCCCTCAGGGGCTTTGTGTTTGCTGGCATCCCTGTTCATGCACTGCTGCATTCCTCTTAGCCAGACGTTGGTGCCCAAGGTGGAAGCAGGTCATGCCATGCCCAACCCACCTGCAGGCTGAGTGTGGATCCTGCAGTGAGCACAGGATCCAAGCAGGAGCACAAGCCAAGCACAGCCCACTGGGCTGAGTGGGTGAGGTAGCTCCTGTGGCGAGCCCAGGGCCAAGTGAGGCCCAGGCAGGGGTATCACTAGCCATGGAGGTCTCCAGCTGGCAACGCAGCTCTGAGAAAAATCCTGCGTCAGCAGCACAGTACAGGACAGAGGGCAATGTCCGCAGGCAGCACAGAGGACAGCAAAGGGCAAGCCTAAATCCAATCGCAAAGTGGCTGCCTGGATTCTAGGCTGATGAGTAGCCTGGTCTTGGTGAGGGAGTGGGACCAGGCAGGACAGCCCCAAAGAGCCTGCAGGAGGACCCTCTGGAGCACCGTCAGCAAGGGGAGGGCTCCAACACCCCTCTCTAAAAGTGACCTAAATATGACCATGTTAACTTGGGTAACATAATCTTTAAAAGTTAATTTTTATACAAGAAACACATGAATGAACTCGTGTGATGAACAATTCAAACAATATAGACATGCAGAATGACCTCCTGGGAGATCATCAATATTATCAATATTAGTAGTTTGCTGTGTGTTTTTCTAAGACTTTTTCCTATGCATTTACTTACACACATGTGTATATACAGATATTTAATATTTTTGCATAAATGAGGTTATATGTATTATTTTGCTTTATTTACTTAATGTTTTATCTTGGAGAACTTTCCAGGTAGTGTCTTTTTTTTTTTTTTCTTTTTAAAAAAGGAAGTGCCAGCTGGGTGTGGTGACTCATACCTATCATCCCAGCATTTTGGGAAGCTGAGGCAGGAGGACCGCCTGAGCCCTGGAGTTCAAGACCAGCCATGGGCAACATAGTGAGACCCGGTCTCTAAAACAATTTAAAAATTAGCTGGGCATGGTGGCACATCTGTCCCAGTTACTTGAAAGGCTGAAGTGGGAGGATCATTTGAGCCTGGGAGGTCGAGGCTATGGAGAGCCATGATCATGCCACTGCACTCCAGTCTGAGTAACAACTGAGCAAGATCCCATCTCAAAAAAACCCTGTTATCTAAAATTCCATCATATGAATGGCTCATATTTTATTTATCCAAGCTCTAATTCTTGAACATTTAGGTGACTTCCGGTCTTTTTCTATCACAAACAATACTACACTGATGATTTTGTACATGTTCCTTTGCCTATATACATCAGTATTTCCCCAAAATGCCTATAAGTGGAAATACAAAGGATGTACATACTGTACAGTGGGAAGATATTGCCAAGTTGCTCTCCAGACTGTATCAACTTGCACTTCCACCCACAGTGAAGGAGACACCGGTTTCTCACGCCTTAGCCCAATATATTTGTTACCTCACTTTCCCAAGTTAAATTTGTAGTGGAATATTTCTTGCTGTGTATTCTTTTAGCTACTTCCCTGTTCCCCTGGAAAAGGGGGTAGGCTTGAGACCTACCCCAGTTGAGAATATCGAGCAAAGAACTCTCACAACAATTCGATAAATAAATTAACTAGCAGAAACTGTGTAAGACAAAAGCACCTGGTGTTTGCTTCTCCAGCATTTGCAGTTTCCAGTACACAGCACAGGGTATTCATCACCTGTAGTAGTTTTGCTGATGCGCGCATTTCAATCCCTCAGCTGCAGGATTGCTGAAGAGGGAATGATAAGGACAACAGTTGACCTTTGTTAAGCATGTGCTTGGAGGTCAGGTCCCCAGCTTGCCCTTTATACCCATTATCTCCCTGAAGCCCTGCCAGCCTGTGGGGTCCTTTCCGTTGCAATCCCCATGTCACAAATGAGGAAAGTGAAGGTCAAAGGAAGTCCACAGCTTGCAAATGCTTCAAGCCCACCTCAGACCCACTGATGTGGAATCTCCAAGGGTGGGGTTCGGGTAAAGCTCCCAGATGCTGTTTATACATATGGGAATGAGCAGACACTCTATCGACTTCATAAAAGCTCTATTTCTTTGTGAAAAACAAAACAATGTTCCTATTAAAAGATTTCTAGAGCTCTGGTGACAGTCACAAATGTGGGCATTTGGCAAGGTCTCGTAACAGATTATCATTTGAATGGGCTAGGTATCCACAGCAGCCATCACACATGTATAAAAATTAACAGAAGACTGAGCGGACGTTGGGAATCCCTGGATGTCCTCAGTCCACACACCTCATCCTTCATATCTGGAGCCATCAAAGTTTTATTCCTTTTTTTCAGGCTGGCTTGTGAGACCTTAGGCATGAAATGGCTTCTGTGTTTAGACTCCTGAATATGCTGGAATTCTATTTTTCCTGGAATTTTATGTTGCAGAGAATCACTTCCTATTCCTGTCAAATCCTTCCAATGCCTAACCGCGCACCAGCCCCAGACCTTGATCAGATTACATCTTTGTCTTGTTTCATGAGAAACTGAGGATGAGCACCAAGATGTAGTGTCACCCAGCATGAGACTTAGATGGGTCAGAGACAGTGACATTTAAAAAGTCAGATGGCAAAGATCTGTCCAAGGAAGTCTCCTCAACACAGGTGGGGCTGTTTGCATTTCTGTGTTACTTAAAGCATGGGCCAGGTAATATTTTGAGGCTTCTACAAGGTACCTTCTCTCTCTCTCCTACTTTCTTTTTTTATATATATAGTTTAACTAACAGCGTATTTTACTTCTCAGTAATTCCATGCACACTAATTAAACATGAGATGAATAGAAACATTATTAATTGGAAAGCAAGACAGAATTCATATCATCCCCACAACTGGGACACAAAAGGAAGCTGGAAAAGGATTTAGAGAAAACTTTATAGAGCTGCATTCACACTCTCTGTGATGGTTAATACTGAGTGTCAACTTGATTGGATTGAAGGATACAAAGTATTGATCCTGAGTGTGTCTGGGAGGATGTTGCCAAAGGAGATTAACATTTGAGTCAGTAGGTTGGGAAAGGCAGACCCACCCTTAATCTGGGTGGGTGCAATCTAATCAGCTGCCAGCATGGCTAGAATATAATCAGGCAAAAAATGTGAAAAGAGAGACCGGCCTAGCCTCCCAGCCTACATCTTTCTCCCATGCTGGATGCTTCCTGCCCTCAAACATCAGACTCCAGGTTCTTCAGTTTCAGAACTCAGACTGGCTCTCCTTGCTCCTCAGCCTGCCGATGGCCTATTGTGGGACCACATGATCGTGTGAGTTAATATTTAATAAACTCCCCTTTATACATATAGCCATTCCGTTAGTTCTGTCTCCCTAGAGAATCCTGACTAATACACTCTTCTTCAGTTGCCTTTTCTGAGTGGAAACATCAAATCTTAGTGACTGGGTAAAAAGACATCACACACGAAGAACACTGAAATTGGAGATGGCCACATGCGTGCAAACAGGGCCTGCTCTCAGTGGTCACGGGGCACAGGGAGGTGGCACAGCCTGCTGTGAGTCCTGGTGCCGTGGCTCACCAGCTGGATGCTCCATAACTTCTCTGGGCTCCATTTCCTCTTTGAAGCCCAGAGAGGCCCCTGCATCTCGAACTATGTGGATCCTTCCACTTTTCCTGTAGAGAGCCTCACTGGAAGAACGTCATTACTGCAAACTTGCCAGTCATTTACAAGTGGTAAGAGCCTATTTACTGTAAATCTTAAGAACCAACTCAAGTCAAACCTAATGTCATTGTCGTCATTGGGAACTATGATTAAATAGTCATTTTCTTTTTTATTATTATTATTTTACTTTAAGTTCTGGGATACATGTGCAGAATGTCCAGGTTTGTTACATAGGTATAAATGTACCTTGGTGGTTTGCTGCATCTATCAACCCGTCCACTAGGTTTTAAGCCCTGCATGCATTAGGTATTTGTCTTAATGCTCTCTCTCATCTTGCCCCCCACCTCCTGACAGGCCCTGGTGTGTGATGTTCCCCTCTGTGTGTCCATGTGTTCTCATTGTTCAACTCCCACGTATGAATGAGAACATGTGGTATTTGGTTTTCTGTTCCTGTGTAGTTTGCTGAGGATGATGGCTTCCAGCTTCATCCATGTCCCTGCAAAGGACATGAACTCATTTTTTATGGCTGCATAGTATTTCACAGTGTTTATGTGCCACATTTTCTTTATTCAGTCTGTCACTGATGGCCATTTGGGTTGGTTCCAAGTTTTTGCTATTGTAAATAGTGCTGCAATAAACATATGTGTGCATGTGTCTTTATAGTAGAATGATTTATAATCCTTTGGGCATATACCCAGTAATGGGATGGCAGGGTCAAATCATATTTCTGGTTTTAGATCCTTGAGGAATCACCACACTGTCTTCCACAATGGTTGAACTAATTTACAATCCCACCAACAGTGTAAAAGCATTCCTATTTCTCCACAACCTTGCCAGCATCTATTGTTTCTTTACTTTTTAATGATTGCCATTTTAACAGTGTGAAATGGTATCTCATCATGGTTTTGATTTGCATTTCTCTCATGATGAGTGATGATGAGCTTTTTTTCATATGTTTGTTTGTCACATAAATGTCTTCTTTTGAGAAGTGTCTGTTCATATCTTTCACCCACTTTTTGATGGGATTCTTTGTTGTTTTTTTTCTTGTAAATTTGTTTAAGTTCTTTGTAGATTCTGAATATTAGAACTTTGTCAGATAGATAGATTGCAAAAATGTTCTCCCATTTTGTAGGTTGCCTTTTCACTCTAATGATAGTTTATTTTGCTGTGCAGAAGCTCTTTAGTTTAATTAGATTCCATTTGTCAATTGTGGTGTTTGTTGCAATTGCTTTTGGTGTTTCAGTCATGAAGTCTTTGCCCATGTCTTAAATAGTCATTTTCAAAATTGACATCAACCTTTGATTTTTAAATCAGTTTTGTGAGTCATTTATCACAAGCTAAATGTGTAAACCATGGCAGAAATGATCATCATATTCCTTTTGCCTTTCTAAACATTCCCGACTTGTAACACTGTATAAATCCATCAACATAAATTAACTTTCTTTCTTTTACTCTATTAGAAAAGTAGGCACAGATCTCTCCACAACAAATCCATTTCACAATGCTGTGCCTCCCTCACTGTGCTCTGTGGCAGGCATGCCCATTTTTTGGCCCATTTTTGTCAAAAGTCTAATATACTCATGGCTTTTCTTGGCAATATGTACTTAAGAGAGCATATTTTGCTTTACCCACACATAGGAAGCAAAGTATGTATAGACCAGAAATGTTCGAATTACAAATAAGTTAATAGTGCACTATTATACTAAATAACCTAAGAGTACACTAAAAATGACAAAGGTTATTATACAAGTAGCGTTTTTAAAAAATCTTGCACAAACAGCTTTGTATTTAGACTTGTTTAAAACTGTTGCTAATAACGTCTGTGTTAACAGTGCTCTGTAATTCACAATTGCTAACATGCAGAACCAACCTAAGTGCCCATCGACTAATGAGTGGATAAAGAAAATGTGGTATATATACACCATGGAATATTACTCAGCCATAAAAAAAATAATTTTTTTTGCAGCAACCTGGATGTAGCTAAAGGCCATTATTTTAAATGAAGTAACACACAAGCAGAAAAACCAAAAACCGTATGTTCTCACTTATCAAGTGGGAGCTAAGCTATGAGTATGCAAAGGCAAACAGAGTGATATAATGCACTTTAGAGACTCAGAAGAGGAAGAGTGAGAGGGGGGAACGAGGGATAAAAAACTACATATTAGGTACAAGATACACTACTCAGGTGACAGGTGCACTAAAATCTCAGATTTTGCCACTCTATAACTCATCCATGTAACAAAAAACCACTGGTATCCCAAAAGCTATTGAAATAAAAATAAAAAAACAGTCAGTGCTCTAGGCCAGTGGTCCCGACTTTTTTGGCACTAGGGACTGGGTTTATGGAAGACAATTTGTCCACAGACTAAGGGGTGGAGGATTGTGTCAGGATGATTCAAGTGCATTAAATTTACTGTACACTTTATTTCTGTTATTGTTACATTGTAATATATAATGAAATAATCACACAACTCACCATAATGTAGAATCAGTGGGAGCCCTGAGCTTGTTTTCCTGCAACTAGGTGGTCCCATCTGTGGGTGATGGGAGACAGTCACATATCATCAGGCATTAGATTCTCATAAGGAGCACACAACCTAGATCCCTCACACGCCCAGTTCACAATAGGGTTTGCACTTGTATGAGAATCTAATGCTGTGGCTGACCTGACAGGAGGCGGAGCTCAGGCAGTAATGTCAGCGATGGGGAGAGACTGTAAACACAGATGAAGCTTCTCGCTGGCCCGCCATTCACCTCCTGCTGTGTGGCTCTGTTCCTAACCGGTCACGGACCAGTACCAGTCTGTGGCCGGGGGCTGGGGACTGCTGCTCTAGGCCATTGGTTGTCAGAGTCGGGAGTGCACAGTGCACATGCCAGTCATTCAGTGGGTACCAGTGAAACAGGAATAACAGGCTGGAAACAGCGCTCTGCCCCATGTGTGGAGAAGAGGAGAACTCCAGAGGGAACCCAGAGTTCTCTACCTGCAACCAGCCTCTCCTTCACAGTGGAAGAGGGACTCTTCCTACAGGCTGTGTTTTTCCACATAAAATTATTATACTCCAGGATAAACAAGCACCACTGTCACCTTACTTGAAAGAGAGCTTGGGTTCTATTTTTGGTGTTGATCTTCTCACAAAATACCTATCGGCCAAAAGACTTTCACCAATTTTGACATCTTATTAGACATTTCAAAAGCACCCCCCACAAACTGTCTTCAACACAGTTCCATTTTTTCTAATAAAGTACAGACTACAACTCCACTGTACATACATGTTACCTAGTACCTTCCCTGGTTTTGCGTATTCAGTCCCTCATGAATATTTGGTAGTAAACTGTGTTCAGTCCTGATGTGAAATACGTGACTCTATTTAGATTCAGAGTGTGTGATTCCGTATGAAAGGCTGACCATGAAAAGCTGGTCATGATTTTTGGTGTCTCTTTGCTGATCTCTGGCATTAACAGCTGCAAGTTTTCATCATCCTCTGTAAGGGCTGCCTGATCCTCTGCTTCCAATTCTGCCTCATTTCCATCCATGCTGTAGGCAGCATCTCCTCCCAGTGGTTGCAGTTTTCTCCCTTCCCCAGCAGCTTCCTCCTTCTGCCATTAGGGGAGGACAGGCTGGTCCTGCTCAGCGCCTCCAGTCTCCTGAGCTTCCTGGCTTACCAACAGGGCAGCCGGCCCCTGTGGGGTGTGGCCCAGTGCGGCAGCTTCCCCAAAGCCTCTCCCACCACGGGTGTGTTTTCCACCACCTGCTCCTGGCCAGGCTGTCCCTCCAAGGCTCTTCCTCAGTGACCACTTGAATCTCATTGGTTTCCTCTTTCTCACTTTGTCCCTTCAAATCTAAAGCCACCTCAGAAATGGGGGCTGGTGTCTGGGACTCACTATTGCTGGGCCTGTTTCCCTTCCCCAGTGGCACCTCAGGTGGCATCCTGCCATCCAGGCCGAGGCTCTCTGAGGGCTTGGAGCTGCTGACTCTGGTCTTTCTTTCCACTCAGGTGTCTGGAAGCTACAGCTTTATTTCCCTTTTTGGTGACCTCTTCTGTAGGCTCCTCACATGGCTCTTTTGCCTCCTTCATTCGATCAACGCGCTGGGTCAGACGCATCACTCTCTAAGTTGGTCCGGCCCTTCTGAAACTGGAGGCCATCCTGCTGCGGCTTGCTGTGATTCCTATGTGGCCGTTAGCTGGTCTTGCAAGATTCCTATGAGCCTCTCACCCAAGTGATGTTCTTCACTAAAACCCCCTTTTCATCGTAGGACAGCTTGTCAATGCTCTCCAGCTAAAAGCTGTGGCTGGACTGGATTTGGCTGAACTGACCTCATTGCTTTTCCAGCCCTCCCTGGAGCTCATTCTTGTTCAGCTGCACAGAGCCCCTCTCCACGGCCACCCTGTGGACCCTGCCTTCCCGTTCCTGATACACACCTGGGGGTGGGGTGGGGTTCGCAATCTAGTAGTTGAAGCCCACGACAATGACACAGGCCACCAGGGAGGCCGGCACAAGGGATAACAACTTCATGCAGTGATGCCTATTTCCCAATGCCATCATCTCAAAATCAGGGCTGAGAATCTCCCTGACATAGATTGAGAATTAGTCATTTCTGTAAAAGCAATAGCAAATATTCAGGACTTTCATATCACATTAGAAAGAACATGGCTCTTATTATTCCCCAGAGAGGGTTTCTTGATTTGATTCCTAACAAGGGAAGGTTCCCCCGCCTCCCCGCCACCTTTGACGTTATTACTAATGACACCCAATAAAAGCCTTTCTCCAGCAAAGCCAGAAACCCATTCTGGAGGTGAATGTGAATTTAACACAAGCAACATCATTGCTCAGAGAATATCCTGGCAACACAAGTGTCCCCTGTCCCTGGCTTTCTAACCTTCACTCCCACTCCCCTGTTGTGCTGCCAATCATCCTCATCCATGCTCACTGCCAGCAGGGGAGGGTGGATAGAGTTTAAATAAACAACCCAGTTGAGTTCCTCAGTACCTTTTTTTTTTTTTCTTTTTTTTACTCATAACAGATACAATCGTTCAAAAGTGCATTTCAGGATATGGACTTTTTGAGAGCAAAGGATCTGAGTGTGGGAGGGAGAAGGTGCTCCTAAGGTTAAACCCCCAAAGAAACTGGAGATAGGGATAATACTGTTAGTAATATATGCATTTTTTTAAATTAATGATAATTTGTAAGAGCCAGCTTCCCACATACTGAGAGAAAATCAGATAGACATTCATGGGAGAATAAAGTGAAAGATGTGAGCCAGAAAGCTGGACATATGAGAATGACCCCAATAGGGCGTCTATCTTGCCTGGGAAGAAGCAGGACTGTAGGTACAAGGGGGCAGGAGGGAGGTGTGCCCAGGAACACCACCAATTTTTCCAAGAAGCCCCTGGCCTGGTAGGCTCAGAGAAGCTTAGGGTGGGACACGGGACAGAGTCACAGCCCTGACCCAGGAGGACATGGCCTGGTAGGCTCAGAGAAGCTTAGGGTGGGACACGGGACAGAGTCACAGCCCTGACCCAGGAGGACATGGCAGGACAAGTGACCCGGCAGGGACCAGCAAGGTTGAAATGCACCTCATCAGTGGCTATCAGGGGTCAAGGTCCATCATGAGTGAGAATCCTGCATCCTCTGACAGCTCAATCACACTCCAGCCTTCCAGAATGCAGAGGGGCCCTGGGAAGGACTGGAGGAAAGAAGAGGAAGAAGAATGGGACATGGAAGATTCTCAATTGGAAAAAAAAAAAAACAACAACAGCAAGAAACTTTGTTTACCTTGTTGGTCAGATTAAATTTCTGCCACCAAAAGAAATTGAGATTGAAAAGCTAAGTTTAATTATGAAGAAAATAAAGTTACTTTTTTTTTGCGCAACAAAGTCATTGACTATGAATTTTATAAGCATCACATGAAACAGACAGTCTTATGAAACTTACCAAGGATGTTTCCAGCAACCTCTTGTTTAGGGAACAGAGTAAAGGGGAGAGAAGATAGCATTTTCAAATCTCAATAAAGTGTTTTATGTCAGAATTCAATTTGTCCCAGAGCACAACTGTCAAGAGCTTTATAAATCTAGGCCTGTAGGAGGAGAGGACTAAAGTACTTTCAGGATAAAGGCTAGAAACCTAAGGCCCTGATCATTTGGGCAGTCCCTATTATCGCATTTGCTGTTCCCTTCTCTGACACTTCTAAAAGGCTGGGGAATCTCCAGATGCATTCATAAAAGAGTAGTAGCAATTATTCATTGCTTCTAGGAAAGGGAACTGGATATGATACAACAAAGTTGGTCCCATACAAATGGAGTCTTTCCCTGTTCAGTGCTGTGAAGCCAATATACAAAACCAAAAGCGAGTGTCAAGTAGTGCAGGCTTTATTCCATGGCCACTGTATTAGTCAGGGTTCTCTTAGAGGGACAGAACCAATAGGATAGATGGATGATTGACAGATAGATAAAGAGATAGATAGATAGATAGATAGATAGATAGATAGATAGATAGATAGATATAAAAGGAATTTATTAAGTATTAACTTACACGATCACAAGGTCCCACAATTAGCTGTCTGCAAGCTGAGGAGCAAGGAGGGCCAGTCCGAGTCCCCAAACTGAAGAACTTGGAGTCTGATGTTCGAAGGCAGGAAACATCCAGCATGGGAGAAAGATGTAGTCTGGGAGGCTAGGTCCATCTCTTGTTTTCACATTTTTCTGCCTGCTTTATATTCACTGGAAGCTGATTAGATTGTACCCACCAGATTAAGGGTGGATCTGCCTTCCCCAGCCCACTGACTCAAATATTAGTTTATTTTGGCAACACCCACAGACACACCCGGGATCAATACTTTGTGTCCCTCAATCCAATCAATTTGACAGTATTTACCATCACGAGTCCACCCCTTGTCAACTTGAATCCATACACATCTCCTGAGATCATACATAATCTTCAAATGAAGACAGTAATGAGGTCATAATTACATGTAACATAATACAACTATCCTTCGTACAACTGGAAAGGCACCAGTCCGCAACCCAAATCCTATTACATAAAGTGAACAATACTTAAATGCTGATATGAAGCCAACAAATCTTACATCACATAATAAAGGAAATAAAATGAAGATATTTTCTTAGTACAAGTCTAGACATGCACAAACATGTTTTTAACAAAAGGAGGAGGAAATGCTCATGACAGTTACAGTCCTCATTTCTGCAGCTGGTCATGTGGTCGTAGCTGGTATTGATGACCGCCTTCTACTCCCCACTCTGTATTCCCTTTGCTTTCAGCAAGCACTTCAGTAGGTCTTGTTTTTGTTTTTCCAGTGGAGTGACCCAAACCTTCATTCCTGAAGGGTCTGAGTCATTTGTTGTCCTGCCTGGATTGGGCTGTTGTAGTTCCCCATTGACGTTAATCACAGGACATGGTAATACTAAGAGACACCCAACGGATCTCCTGTATTCCATGAATACTCCTTCTTACCTCTGTTGTGGAGTAGTAGTCTGATTTCATCTTGATAGTCTGGGTCAATCACCCCAGCCAATACTGTAACTCCCTTCTTAGCCTGTTGACTGAAAGGTAGGAGGAGCCCAAAGTGTCCCTGTGGCAATCTTAACTTCCAGTTTAATGGAATCGTCATTGTGTCTCATGGCGGCAGTGTTCCTCCCTCTGGAACTAAGACCTCTAGGCCAGCAGAACACAATGTTGTGGGAACAGGAAGCAAAAATTTTGCTAGTGGATCAGTAAGGGTGATGGTGAGTGTTGCCACTTCCACTTCCACCCCTTGATTCCTGGACCCCTGAATCCTGGCTATAGGAGAAACAGTACCATATATTGGAGGCTGATTCAGAGCATACACAGCCTTCTGGAGAACTTTGCCCCAACCCTGCAAAGTATTGTGAACTAGTTGGCATTGTCATTGTGACTCCAAAAGGCCATTCCACCATTCCATCAGTCCAGCTGCTTCAGGATGATGGGGAACATGGTAAGACCAGTGAATTCCATGAGCATGAGCCCACTGCCACACTTCGTTAACTGCAAAGTGAGTGCCCTGGTCAGAGGCAATGCTGTGTGGAATGCCATGACAGTGGATAAGGCATTTTGTGAGTCCATCGATGGTAGTCTTGGCAGAAGCATTGCATACAGGATAGGCAAACCCATATCAGGAGGAAGTGCCTATTCCAGTGAGGACAAACCTCTGCCCTTTCCATGATGGAAGAGGTCCAATATAATCAACCTGCCACCAGGTGAGTGGTTGATCACCCCGAGGAATGGTGCCATATTGAGGGCTCAGTGTTGGTCTCTGTTGCTGGCAAATTGGGCACTCAGCAGTGGCCATAGCCCGGTCAGTCTTGGTGAGTGGAAGTCCATCTTGCTGAGCCTATGCATAACCTCCATCCCTGCCACCATGGCCACTTTGTTCATGGGCCCATTGGGCAGTGACAGGGTGGCTGGGGAAAGAGGCTGAGGGTGTCCACATTACGGCTTATCCTATCCACTTGATTATTAAACTCCCTCTTCCGCTGAGGTCACCCGTTGGTGAGCACTCACATGGGATACAAATATCTTCACAGTTTTTGACCACTCAGAGAGGTCTATCTACATACTTCTTCCCCAAATTTATTTGTCACCAATTTTCCAATCATGCTTCTTCCAAGTCCCTGACCATCCAGCCAAGCCACTGGTTACAGCCCATGAATCAGTATATAATCGCACACCTGTCCATTTCTCCTTTCATGCAAAGTGCACTGTTAGAAGTTCTGCCTACTGGAAACATTTCCCTTCACCGCTGTCCTTCAGGGATGTCCTAGAAAGGGGCTGTAGTGCTGCAGCTGTCCACTTTCTGGTGGTGCCTACATATCGTGCAGAACCATCTGTGAACCTGGCCCTAGTCTTCTCTTCCTCTGTCATCTGATCATAGGCCCATCAGTGCAGGCTGGGGAGAGAAGGCAGGTGGCACGAGTGGAGACCCTGGGCATTTGAGCCATGTCCTCATGTAACTTACTTGCCCTTCAAGACCTGCTCAAGCCTGATCACATATATACCACTTCCATTTGATGATGGAATGCTGCTGTGCATGGCCCACTTCATGTTTAGATAGGTCAGAAAACACCCAGTTCATGATAGACAGTTCAGGTCACATGGTGACTTGATGACTCACAGTCAAGCGTTCAGTTTCCATCAAGGCCCAGTAACAGGCCAAGAGCTGCCTCTCAAAAGGAGAGTAGTTATCTGAGGAAGATGGCAGGGCCTTGCTCCAAAATCCTAGAGGCCTCTGTGGTGATTCACCTATGGGAGCCTGCCAAAGACTCCAAACAGCATCTTTATCTGCCACTGACACCTCAAGCACCATTGGATCTGCTGTGTCATATGGCCCAAGTGGCAGAGCAGCTTGCACAGCAGCCTGGACCTATTGCAGAGCCTTCTCCTGTTCTGGACCCCACTCACAACTGGCAGCCTTTTGAGTCACTCAATAAATGGGCCAGAGTAACACACCCAAATGAGGAATGTGTTGCCTCCAAAATCCAAGTAGGCCCACTAGGCATTGTGCCTTTTTCTTGGTTGTAGGAGGGGCCAAATGTAGCAACTTATCCTTGACCTTAGAAGGAATATCTCAACAGACCCCACACCACTGAACCCCCAGAAATTTTACTGAGACAGAAGATCCCTGAATTTTAGTCTGATTTATTTCCCGTCTTCTGGTATGCAAATGTCTTACCAATGAGTCCAGTGTGTTTGTTACTTCTTGCTCACTGGATCCAATCATCATAACGTCATCATTGTAATGAACCAGCGTGATATCTTTTGGAAGCAAAAAGTGATCAAAGTCTCTCTGAATAAGTTTATGACACAAAGCCAGAGAGTTGATGTACCCCTGGGGTAGGACAGTAAAGGTATATTGTTGGCCTTGCCAGCTGAAGACAAATTGCTTCTGGTGGGCCTTATGGACGGGAAGGGAGAAAAAGGCGTTTGCCAATCAGTTGGTGCACACCAGGCACCAGGAGGCATGTTAATTTGCTCAAGCAATGAAACCACATCTGTCTTCCACACAGGCCAAATGGGAGGCTTAAATGGAGATGTTGGGGGAATCACCACCCCTGCATCCTTCTAGTCCTTTGATGGTGGCACTAATTGCAGTTCCTCCAGGGATGTGGTATTGTTGTTGATTTACTATTTTTCTAGGTAGAGGCAGCTCTAATGACTTCCATTTGGCCTTTCTCACCATAATAGCCCTCACCCTACCAGTCAGGGAGCCAGTGTAGGGGTTCTGCCAGCTGCTAAGTATGTTTATGCAAATTATGCATTCTGGCACAGGGAAAACAGGATGAGTCCAGAGACCGACTGGACCCACCGTAAGTTGAACCTGAGCTAAAACTCCATTAATTACCTGACCTCCATAAGCCCCTACTTTAACTGGAGGACCACAGTCACATTTTGGGTCCCCTGGAATCAACGCCAAATCAGAGCCAGTCTCCAGAAGTCCCCAAAATGTATGATCATTTCTCCTTCCCCAAAGCACAGTTACCCTGGTGAAAGGTCAGAGGTCTCCTTGGGGAAGGGTGGGAGAAAGATTCACTGCATAAATTGTCGGTAATGTAGTGGGGTCCTTCCTCAAGGGGACTCAGCCTCCGCTTCAACCTCTAAACTGGCTCAATTCTGGAAATTGATTAAGGGGCCGTGATTCTCTGTTTTTATTATTCAAATTAGTCTTTTGTCCATTCTACCTGGAAGTTCTTTGTTTGTATAATTTAAGTAGGAATGCAGTAGGCTTCCTGTCAATTTCACTTCTAGGAACACCATGATTAATTCGCCAACGCCAGAGCTCTACACGAGTCAGACTATTCTGATTGCCACTTTGCCTCTGCTATCCATTACAGTATCTATGCTCACCTTGCCTTTGACAGTCAAGTGCTGTCACTGGCCCCTGCCATCTTGGGATCCAATTATTCCCATTGTATTTAAATTTTGTAGTTGAGTGACTGCAGTTCCCACTGTTATCTCTGACATACAGAGAAGAGCAATCACAGGGCCCTTCAAAGATACTGGTGCTGCGCTCACAGATCTATTTCTCAAGGCATTGGTCAAAGGTGTGTCTTCTGGACCCTTCCCACTGGGATGAGTAGGTCTAAAGTGACTAATCCACTCCACCATCCCAATCTCCCTAAGCCTTTGGATCCCTTCCTCTACATTAAACCAAGAGAGATCAGGAATTTCCAGCTCACTCCCGGTGGGCCATCTTTTAATCCATATTTTAGCTAACTGAGCAAATAAACTATTAGAATCTTTTTTTAACTCCCCAGGCTGCAACATTAAATGCAGAGTCCCTACTTAGTGGGCCCAAATCAATAAATTCAGCCTGATCCAACTCTATGTTCCTTCCACCATTATCCCATACCCTTAATATCCATTCCCATGCCTGTTCTGCAGATTCCTGTTTTTATAAGTTAGAGAACTGAAACAGTTCTTTTGAAGTGACATACACCTCCTCATGGGTCACTCTCTCAACCTCACCTCCAGGGGCCCACGGGGACTTTAGTTACAGGTCTAGACTGTCATCAGTGTAATGGACCAGACTTTAGTCTAGTTACAGGTCTAGACTGTCATCAATGTAGTGGACCAGCAAACAGGTGTGTTAGGTGTGGCTCCTGACGGGAATCAACCGTATTTTGCCTGGCAACTGTGTCAGGGGAGGCCATCCCTGTTGCCTCAGGCAGCACAGGGTTTATCTCCTCAGACAAAGGTGAAAAGGCTGATGGCAGCATGGGTCGAGGAGGGGATGTTGCCACTACTGGGGATGGGGAAGCTGTTCCTTCTGGCAAAAGAGGTTCATCAGAGTTTACAAACTCAGTGTCCCCAGCTTCATCAGGGTCCTCCCACATGTCCCCATTCCAAGTTGCAGGGTCCCATTCTTTTCCAATCAATGCCCTCACTTTTAACAGTAGACACTTGGTGAGGCTGTATGTGCACCTTTTGTTGCAGGTCAGCCACTTGCATGATAAAAGCTTCTGTCTGTTTTTCTACAATTTCCGCTCTTTCTGTACAGGAGATAAGGCTCTCACTCATGGCAATCTTAGCAGATTTGAGGCTTAGTATCTGCTTCTGAAGCTGGGAGACAGAATCTCTGAGTTCATTTTCTTTCATCACTTTGTCTACTGAACTTAGGAGCAACCAACTAGCTTCATTATATTCCTTCGTTCTCCACATAGGGTCAAAAGTATTATGTATAGAGTCACTAAACTCCTTGCCTCTCACAAGCGGTGAATCAGGAGTGTCAAATGCATTTATTTTGCTTAACTCTCTAAACAGTTCACACCAAGGACTATCAGTGTTCTCCATACTATTAGAAGTAGTGTCCTTAGCATTTTGGGGTCTAACTATATTAAGCAGCCAATTCCAGAAACCACAAAACCAAGGAAAGAACTCCATCCTTAATATTCTGTTTCTCTAGAACCACTCCTGGTAACAAAATCTGTATTAATCAGGGTTCTCTTAGAGGGACAGAACTCATAGGAGATATTTATTAAATGTTAACTCACACGATCACAAGGAAGCATCCAGCACTGGAGAAAGATGTAGGCTGGGAGGCTAGGCCCACCTCTCCTTTTCATGTTTTTCTGGCTGCTTTATATTCGCTGGAAGCTGATTAGATTGTGTCCACCAGATTAAGTGTGGATCTGCCTTCCCAGCCCACTGACTCAAATGTTAATCTCCTTTGGCAACACCCACAGACACACCCAGGATTAATACTTTATATCCCTCAATCCAGTCTAGTTGACATTGATTAACATCACAGCCACGGAACTGAGAAGCAGGAGCATGGCTCACAAATCAACTTCTTAGCTCAGAGAGCTGGGAAATCACAGATAATAGGACATATTTAATGAAGGGTTTGGGCATTAAAAGCAGGGGAGGAATATTCATGTATTTTCTGAGAATGGGTGAAGAGCTTCTTGGAATTGGAGTTCCTGCCTTTCTTTTGGTCCTTTTATGGTTTCTTCCAGTTGTTGTCGTGGAGATTGTCAATTGTCATGGTGCTGGTGGGAGTGTCATTTAGCATGGAAATCAGATTATAATGAAGTTACAGGCTCATCAGAAGTCAAGCAAGCTGCCATCTTAGACCCCAGCAGTCTTAGTCTGTTGGTCCCGAGGGGGAACTTTTGACCTCAGGCATCCTGTTTTCTGAAGATAAGCAGAGTTAAAGTGGTGTGGAAATTTACCTAGGTCACACAGACATTACCCTGAGTAACAGATATTTGGGTGACAGAGCTAGGAGGGAGATTTACTTTCTGGTTGGCTGTCTTTTTATGCCATTTGAATTGTATATAATGTCTACTGTTATCTATTCAAAAATTATTAATTTTAAAACCATTAAGTGCATGATATCAAACTCCTTGGTGGATGCTCATCTGTCAGAAGTTCTAATGGGTGGTTACGGCCTTGAATCTGCAGACTTCATCTGGAGTCATAGATGTAATAACTTCCTCTACAGCCAACTTGAAAGATTCAGGGATTCACTCTTTTCAGGAAATGAAGGGGGAGAACAAGACAAGCTCTACCAACCTCCCAAAATCAAGGAGATCTTTAGAAAGGCAGGATGGAAGCGAAAGAGGCTTGCTATTCCAAGGTAGACCTGTTTAGGCCTACCTTGTTTAGGCAGGTTATAGAAAAGAAGAGCTAATAAATCAAATATGTCTGCAGGGATTATGAATTAGAATAAAACAAAACCAGTGTCCTCACACTGTGGATCTACCTCTTGACCTCTCAGAGCCTTGATTTTCTCATCTCTAAAATGGGAATAATAATATCTATCTTAGGTTTTCGTTTTTGTTTTTGTTTTTGTTTCCAGAGACAGGGTCTCACTATGTTTCCCAGGTGGGAATGCAGTGGCTATTCACAGGCACGATCCCACTACTAATCAGCATGGGAACTTTGACCTGCTCAAGCAATCTTCCTGCCTCAGCCTCCCATGTAACTGGGACTACAGGCACATGCCACTGTACCTGAGATTTTGCAAGGATTTAAAAAGGCTATATATGAAACTCAAAACAGTATAGCCCCTGGTGCTTTACAGAGCTTGGCAAATGCTGGCTCTTTTCCCTTTCAAGTCCCTAGCAGAAGGAAGAGAGGACCCCCTAAGGAAATGAATCAGGAGTCACTGGAAATAACAAACATCTGCTTGAGGAGCCCAGGGACGTAGGGTCCTGAGATTTAGAAGCAGCTAACACAGCATGAAGAAATGATTTCCCTGCAGCTGTGCTGGTCTCCCAGTGGGGAATGTTTCCATAGAAGGGGAGAGTCTCCCAGACCATCCTCCATCAAGTCCCATCAAGCCCATCTTCCCTGAAAAACATTAATTTTGATTTTCTGATTCCTTCTGAACATATATATTGTACACACTTATCATATAGAGCCATCCTTTGATATCCACAGGGAATTGGTTCTAGGAATTCTCATGGCTTCCAAAATCTACAGATGCTCAAGGCTCTGATATAAAATAGCATATTATTTGCCCATAACCTATGCACATCCTCCCATATACTTTAATCTCCAGATTACTTAGAATACATAAACAATGTAAATGCTATTAATAAATGTAAATGTAGATCGTTGTTATACTGCATTGTTTTTTATTTGTATTTTTTTAATTATTATTTTTTAGTTTTTGAGACAGGATTTTGCTCTAGCGCCCAGGCTGGAGTGCAGTCACATCATCTCAGCTGTCTGTAACTTCTGCCTCCGGAGCTCAAGCAATCCTCCAGCCTCAACCCCCCAAGTAGCTGGGACTACAGACATGTGCCACCTCACCCAGCTTATGTTGACATTTTTCATAGGGTCAGGGTCTTGTTATGTTTGCCCAGACTGGTCTCGAACTGGTCCCTGCCTCGGCTTGCTCGGCTCCTGGCCTCCTTGGAGGAAAATGCCTGTGTCAATGGGAGCACGATGGAGAGTTCCAGGTTGAGGTGGGATGGGGGATAAGGACATGTTTGCATGAACGTGTCCTAAAGGAACATGTACATAAGGAAATGGACTCCCATCTGGAGAGTGAGCTGGGGGAGGCAGGCACTGCAAGGAGCAGAAAGACAGGCCAGATGTCTAGAGATTGCTCCATAATCCATAGTTCCTTTCGAGTGTCCTGCTTTGTCTGTTCTGGCTTTCGCCCCCACCCAGAAAGCGGGAGAAACCTCAACTGGAACGTCAAATGAGCAGATTCCAGATCTCTGGGCCCAGGGTGAGAAAAGGAAGTTGTATGAAAAGAGGAGACAGGGAAAAACAGTCTCATATTGTGCAACAGGTGAAGTCCCACATTGCCCCACTTCGAGGATTCCATGCTGCCGTTTGTAACTCCTGGTGAAGCATTTCTTCATGAGGCTGCCCAGGCCTCCTGCAGTCTTCCCTGGTGGTCCTGCCTCTGTGGAGCTGAGCTCCTTCCTTCCCATTTGCTGAAGAGCAGGCACTAGTGGGAAAGGGACTCCATTGTGAGGGAGGAGACCTAGATTCTGGCCCTAGCCCTGCCTGCTCACTAATGATGAACCAGAGACAGGTCATGGCTCTGCTCTGGGCTGCATCTGACAGATGAGAGGATGGACTCTCCCAGATAGGAATCCAGGACCCCTCAGAGCGCCCTAGGTGTCTCTAGAAGAGGCACGCTTCCTAAGGGTCTTGGACCCTGGGTCACGCCTCAGCCCCAGAACTCAGTTGCTGAAGCAGATCTCCCCTTGGGACGCCTCTCCTCATTATAGTTCATCTTGAGGTATGTCCCTTTCACCCTGGGTCCCTCCTGCAGGGAGGTTTGGCTCGCCCTCTAGAATGTTCCCTTTCCTGCCACACAGAGCTATTGGGGGTCACCTCGGTGACGCGTCAGTTGGTGGTTGTATTTGTTTCCTACTGCTGCAAAAAAAATTACCACACACTTAGCATCTTATAACCACATATTTATTCTCTTAAAGTTCTGGAGGTGAGAAGTCTGAAACTGGTTTCCCTGGGCCGCACTCCCTCCCTCTAGAGGCTTTAGTGGGGGAACCACTTCCTTGCCTTTTCCAGCTTCTAGAGCTGCATCCTAACACCTCTTGGCTCCTGGCCTCTTCCTCCATCTTCCAAGCCAGCAGCATAGCATCTTGCTTCTGTGGTCACATTGCTACCTTCTCCTCTATTGCCAAATTTTTCTCTTCCTCCCTCTTATCAGGACACTTACAACTACATTTAGGGCCTGATCAGGTAATTCAAGGCAACCACTCATCTCAAGATTCTTAACTTGATCATATCTCCAAAGTCCATTTTGCTATAAAAGGGACATTGACAGGTTCTGGGGAATAGGATGTGGATGTCTTGGGGACCATTATTCAGCTACCACAGTGATCTATACCTTGTCTCTGGCCTGGGTCATCCATTCTCTCTCCCATCCCATCCCCTTGTAATAGAATTATGTATTTTTCTCCAAATCCACACCCTAATCTTACAGGTCATCCCAACTGCTCCTCCCTTCACTTTCTGTAGGCTCTGAGAACATTCTAGGAGAGTGCTCTCCAGCAGAACTTTCTGTGATGATGGATAGAAACTCCATAATCCATGCTGTCCAACATGGGAACTAGCCACGTGGGGCTACTGACCACTTGAAATGTGACTAGTGCGACTCAGAAACTGAATTTTAAATTTTATTTCATTTTAATGAAATGTAATGCAAATGTAAGTAGCCACTTTGCCAGTGGCTAACATATTAGACAGCTCAGATCTAGGCAAATGAAAGCAGAAACTACGGCCAGGCACATTCTTTGCTGTTAGCCTCTCCTCACACCTGTTTTGGATGAGCTCTGCCCCCTAACCTCCTTCTCTCAGTCCCAGCAGAATCTGAAGGAGGCTTCCACTGGTGCTCTGGAATGATGGAAATGACTAAGGGCAGGACAGAAAGGGAATTGTGTCTGTTTTCCCCAGAGAAGTACAGGGCCCCAGTTCTGCTTTTGCATAGGACTAAGAACACTCAAAGGATTGTCAAGGTAGTCTCTGCTTTGTCCTTACTCAACCGGTCTCCGTTTTGAGGACCACAGAGGGTGTCACTAAGGAAGGTGGACAGGAAAGGGCCCGAGCCTGGGAGGTGGCACTGGCCAAGGTCCTGCTCTGCTATGTACTTGCTGAGTGGCATGTGGCATGTTACTTCCCAAGCCTTGGCCCTCAGTTTCCATAAAATGAGAGGCTTAGACCAGATGGTCTAAAGTTTCCTTTTAGCTTTAGTAGACTACGAGTCTATGTCCTGAGGATTAGGCTTTATTGTGCATGTAATTCTGTTTCGGAGCCGTGTTGTCTGACCCATGGAATAGGCAGTTCTGATTGAAGGATAATTAAGTAGAAGTGGCTTTAGGTTACTCCTGCAACACTCCCAAACAAAACCAGACCTCCATCCTACTGTCCTCATGACAACACTTCACAGTAGCTTGGGCTTTAGAGTGCTGATCTTTCAACTAACTAATCTAATCCTCATGATGATCCTGATAATTGCTGGGTCCATTTTAATTGAAAAGGCTGAAGCTCACAGAGGGAAGGAGAGAATCTTCCAGGGGCCCAGTCCCATGATGGGTGCTTTACACATCACCTTATAACAGCCCTTCGAAGTGTTTAATATTATCCCCATTTCACAGGTGTGAACACTGAGATCTAATAAGGCAAGATGACTTTCCCAATGTTATGCTGATAATAAGAGGATGAAGACACTTTTCTCACTCTTCTTCCCTCTTTGCTGTGCTGCTTCCCCTGTTTACAACTTCCCCTCAAGATGTTGAAATGATAACCTCCTTTTTTGGGGCATTCTTTCATGACACTCTCCAAGCAGACCTACCAGCCTCAACAAGTCACTTCACCTCTCTGTGCCTCTGTTTCCTTAAGTGTAAAACTGGGGACAACAGTCCCTACTTCATAATGGTGTGAAAAGCCTCACTGAAAGTACGCAGTGAGGGCCGGGCGCGGTGGCTCAAGCCTGTAATCCCAGCACTTTGGGAGGCCGAGACGGGCGGATTACGAGGTCAGGAGATCAAGACCATCCTGGCTAACACGGTGAAACCCTGTCTCTACTAAAAAATACAAAAATCTAGCCGGGCGAGGTGGCGGGCGCCTGTAGTCCCAGCTACTCGGGAGGCTGAGGCAGGAGAATGGC
>NW_012106364.1:153177-155417 GCF_000951045.1 Mandrillus leucophaeus
GGTTTAAGAAATTGGTCCCTATCTCATGTGACCTGTCCAACTTCCCCTGCTTTCCTGTCCTCTGGATAACTTCCTCCCCAGGAACCCCCTTCTCTCTCGGCTCCCACTCAGCCGCCTTCAGCACTTGAAAAGTGAGTTCATGACCTGTGTCCTCACTGCCTTCACGGAAGTCTTCAGTCCTGAGAACTGCCTCCCCACTGCTCAATCACCCCCTCTCCAAAACAGGCCCCTTTTTAAAATCCAGCCCTCACCCTTGCCTCCCAGAGCAGCCAAGGGGTTGATACTCACACCACAGCTGGCTGGGAGCAGAGGCTGCTGGTCTCGTAGTAATCTACCACAAAGTTGCGAGGAAGCTTCCTCACGGTGTAAGAAAAGCAGCAGGCGGTGGGAGGGTCTGAGCCCACTGAAAGGAAAGGCCAGGGTGAGATCAACACTGCACATGGGAGCTGTTTATGTTGGCTTCTAACTTTGCGTCTTCATTGAGCATCCTTGTGGAGCTACCAGAACCCCAAAGAAGGTCCCTTGTATCCATTCCCACCTAACCTGAGCAGGAGTCTTATTCTGAATAGTGGATCTTCAGACAAGAACAAGAAAGAAATGTAGAAGACTGGAACCGGATTCAGTCTCAGAACACATCGCATCCCCTTCATGTGACAGATGGGGAAACCAAGGCACAGAGAGGGACAGGGCTTGCTTGAACAAGTAATTAGAGGCAGAGCCAGTTCAACAGTCTGACTTCCAGCCCATCCTTTTCCTCTGCTGGTTGCAAATTCTTCAGAAAATAGGAACTTCAATGTTATTGAATATCTACTAGACTCTACAGACTTCGTGGCAATCTTCCTAGCTGCCTTTTGTCCCATCCCCAGATCCCACTGTTTGAGCAGCCACAGCTAGAAAAAAAGACTCTGCCTACACCTCGGCTCTGGAAATAGCAGCTGCGAAAGTAGACTTACTTGGTGCTGAGAGTGCTGGAGAGCAGAAGGCAGCTACTAGCGCGAGGAGAGACAGGACAGTCACGCAGAGCTTCATGGTGTTGGTGGAAGAGAGGTTTTCTCAGAGGTGAGGCTACAGAACTCAGAAGCTTCAGAACCCAGCTGTGTCCTGTGCTGATACTGAGTTGGGAATCTCTCTTTATAGAGACTCTGAGGCCTGGGACAAATGTGGGGGCTCGGGAGAGTGAGCGGAATTTCCATGGTACAGATGATGTCATGGCTCCTGAAGCTAGCTGAGTGAGGAGTTCCTCTCAGCTTCTCTTCCCCAGGGCAATGTCATCATAGAGCAAAGATGAGGGAGGTTCAGGCGAGAATAAAAGGGAAGTGGTACAACCAAAGGCAGTGACCGAGACTGGGGAGAGAGTTGCAACCCCCAGAGGAAAGATGAAATGTTCACACCTGCTACAAGTGGCTTGTAGACAAGAACTGTGCTGCTCTTGGTGGTTGGCACCCCCAGATGCTGGAGGGTTCATGTCAGTCTTTCCAGGCTGGCCACAAGCCTGGCCCCAAGGACAAAGGGGGAGCCAGGACCCCACCCATCCCCTTCCTGTGCCTCTTCTGCTGAGCTGAGTGCCACTGACTTTTGTGCTCCATGTGTTTCCCTGGGCATGAAGAGTCCAGCATTGGATGTGCAGAGGAACCCAGAAGGGTGACTCAGGAACATTTGTAACTTCTTATTGGACACTTAGCGTGTACCTGGCACTGGGAAAGCTGTGTTACACATATTATTTCTAATCCTACCATAACCCTGGGCAGGAGTGTGTCATCTCGTTTTACAGATAAGACAATTGAGGATTAGAGAGTGGTCCACTGATGCACTCAATGCCACACAGCTGATGAATGGCACTACCAAGATTTGAATCAAGATTCGTCTGACTCCCAAGTCCATTTTCTTTACATGCTATAGTCTCCAGAATAAACATAGAGTGTGACCACAAAGAGAAACCGTTGACTGATAGACAGCTAGGAGCTATTCCACACTCAAAGACCGATTGTATTCAGACTTAATTCAGGAAAGAGATAGAGCTAGTCTGTCCTAGAACAAGGAGGCAACGGAGGAGAAATAAAGAGTTCAGGATATTTTCCTGGACCAATAAAAGAACAGGACAAATAAACCAGTAAGAATCAAGTTTGGAAGACCCAGATAGAGAATGTTCTTCTAGTATAAAAACAGGATTGAGCTGGGTGCAGGGCCTCACACCTGTAATCCCAGCACTTTGGGAGGTCAAGGCAGGCAGATTACTTCAG
>NW_012106364.1:155467-156625 GCF_000951045.1 Mandrillus leucophaeus
ACAAAATTGAGAAAATGTAGGGACGCATAAATAAGAAAATTAAAATTGCCCTATCATTCTGTACCTAGTTTCATATTTTATTACTGGTACTTAATATTCTTTCATGAACTAGTATATCGTATTGTTACTTAATCTTCTGTGTCATTACAAATTTAAATATTACTCAAAAATGGCATGAATATACGCATATTTTATTGTATAGATATACCAAAAGTATTTAATCACTCTACTATTCACATCAGTCCATTTACATGGCTCTAACTATTCTCTATTACAGATTGAACTGAGATTAGCCAGGCAAAGACAGGGACAGGGGTATGCAGGCAAAGAACAAGAGACCTGCACTTGTTTTTGATGTAAAATGGACATATTGAAATATTTCAATAATAATAAAATGGTAACAGTAATAATAGTAGATAGCACTTAACACAGCACTTACTATGAACCGGTAATGTTCTCTGCCTCTCAAGGATATTAATGCATTTAATCCTCACAGTGGCCCTCTGAGGTAGGTGCTGTAACTATCCCCTTTCACACAGGAGGAAACTGAAGCACAGAGAGGTATGTAACCTATGGAAAAACACACAGCTGACACACAACAGATTTGAAGCTGAAGCCAAGAAGTCTGGCTCTAGAGCATGAATAAATCAGAAAAGGGAAGTGTGCTGTATTATAAATATCTGTTAAAAGCATAACAGCCAAAGTCTCTGTTATTCTAATGTAAAATGTCTTTTCTGTTTTGCATTTTGCATGCCTTTGAACAGCAAGATCCATAGATTTCCTGTTTTCCTTAGAAAATTTGGGGAATTACAGGACAGCCTTGGTGGCGCATGCCTATAATCCCAGCACTTTGAGAGGCCGAGGCGGGTGGATCACTTGAGGTCAGGAGTTCAAGACCGGCCTGGACAACATGGTGAAATCCCGTCTGTACTAAAAATACAAAAATTAGCCAGGCATAGTGGTGCATGCCTGTAACCCCCGCTACTCAGGAGGCTGAGGTGGGAGAATCACTTGAACCCAGGGAGAGGCGTAGGTGGGATTGGAGGGTGCAGTGAACCAAGATCGCGCCATTGCACTGCAGCCTGGGCGACGCAGTGAGACTCCGTTTAAAAAAAAAGAAAAAGAAAAGAAAATTTGGGGAATGACATAGTGTTTTTC
>NW_012106364.1:158200-160031 GCF_000951045.1 Mandrillus leucophaeus
ATCTGGGAGCCATAGGAGAGGTTGGAGCAGCATCCTGGGGTACTTCAGGGTCATTACATAAAGTACAAGGTCATCCTACCTCAGCATTCTCCCTCACTCCCCCACCCGCACACACAAGCTGCACTTCTCTCCTCTGTTCTCTCCCCCTTTTCTTTGAACAGCTCTTGCTTCAAATGTTCTGATCGTCTCCAAGACCCTTGCCCCCAGCTGCAATGTTCCGTGTTCCCTGGTAGCATATGTGTTGGTACCTCTCCTGGCCTTTCCTAGTTGGTGCAGTTTCATCTTCATGCATCAAGGACCTTACATTAAGAGAAGCAGAATGTGTCTCATGTTCTCTGGATTCACACAGACTTCGTTATCTATGACATTTTTATTCAACCCAATGTACTAACCATCTGCTGTTTTTCAGGGCAGACAGAGCTGAACGAAGCCCCATCCCTGCCTTCGAAGAGTTCCATGTCTAGAGATGGCATTGACAGTGACAGAAATAACTATGCCACGAGGTGGAATAAGCTAAGTGTCATGTCAGAGGAAGAAACAAAGTGTCAGGAAGCCTGAAGGATGGAGAAGGCTGTCTCTCAGCTGTAGATGAGTAGCTCCAAGTTAAGTCTCAGTCCCCACCAGAGCAGCTGTCTGAATGAGCAGGGTGGAGGGGTTAGGAGAATGCCTGTTCTGGGTTTCAGGAGAATAATGATTGATAAAATGGGTGATTAGTCATCATTGAGCCACACAATGAGTTTGTCTGTTGACTTTTGTTTCCTAGCCTTGATCCGATCTTTGGCTCAT
Source organism: Mandrillus leucophaeus (assembly GCF_000951045.1). Lineage (NCBI taxonomy): Eukaryota > Metazoa > Chordata > Mammalia > Primates > Cercopithecidae > Mandrillus > Mandrillus leucophaeus. The sequence continues at coordinate 158,987 of NW_012106364.1, forward strand.
GGAGGTAAAAGGTTCTGAGGGGTCTTCGTGAAGATCCTAACAACAATACTGTGTCTGCACCCAGTGGAAGTCCACACTGAGAGTAAAAAGGACTTGTATCGTTTTGTTTAGCCACCCCAAGATTAACTCCCCCCACCCCGAGATTTAGGCACTGGTGCCATTTGGAACACCTGGAGGACAAATGTGGAGACTGGAAAGCCAAGGGGAGCCAATAAACGATGATAACAAATAACTCTCAAATACACGACAAAAAAGATGCTCATGTTCTCTAGAGAAACTTCCCTGACCTCTTTCCCAAGTAAATCCCGTGTCCTTCCCTGTGCTCCTACATTCTCCTGAACTACGTCCTTCTTACCACCTATCACATATTGATCTATTCTTGTGGTTGCCTCCCCAACTGGAAAGTGAGCTCCTGGATGCAGAAACTGTGTTATGCTTATCTCCATGGAGGGGATGCGATGAGTGATATGGACTCAAGATGTGAACCCCTATATAGCCAAATGAGTAAACCGAGTATGAGTGAACTGGGTGTTCTGACATTCCACCCAAAAGGTGATTCCTCAGCCCTGATAGTGTGGTACTTCCCCTTCTCCCTCACTCTCAACCCACACATCCAGCAGTTTTATCATAACGGATACTATTCTTGGACTCAATTCTTTGTAGCTCAGGGTTGCAAGAAGTGACAGCAAGGGTCATCCATGGTTCCAGGGAGCTCCATTCAGGGGGCCACCCCCTCACCCCTGAGCAGGGAAGCCCTTCTTTCCTCCTCACTTGTGGTCATTTAGAGGTTTCCACCTCCACATGCTCGACCACCGCTATATTCATAACTCCATTCTGGGCATTTTTACATTTGTCTTGTCATGTTATCCTCAACTTCCCAGTCTGCAGGCAGGCCCAGCAGCCATAGCAGTAAGATGACCTTGAAAATGTCCTGGTATTTTTTCATTTTCCTCAGCATATCCATGGCCTGTAGTTTTACCTGATCCCAATCTGTTTTGCCACTGAATAGATTAGGAAAGCAAAACCTAGAGAAGTGGAAAGACCT
>NW_012106364.1:163961-164837 GCF_000951045.1 Mandrillus leucophaeus
CCCCGCTACTCAGGAGGCTGAGGTGGGAGAATCACTTGAACCCAGGGAGAGGCGTAGGTGGGATTGGAGGGTGCAGTGAACCAAGATCGCGCCATTGCACTGCAGCCTGGGCGACGCAGTGAGACTCCGTTTAAAAAAAAAGAAAAAGAAAAGAAAATTTGGGGAATGACATAGTGTTTTTCCTTAATTGTTCTAAATATTAATCCCTGCAGCTGTCATGGGATGTGCCCACTTTTGTAGTATTACACTCTGCCTTGTGGTTTATAAGAAGGAGAAATTGTGCTTTACCAAGTCAACACCTCCTTCATTAAAATCAGGGAAGAGAACCGCACGTTTAAGGAACCACAGGTAGTGCAAATAGGCTGAGTCTTGGTTATCAGGAAGTCTCAGCGTGGCAAGGCACGAGGCCAAAGAGGTAGACAGGGATCAGGTTACAGAGAAACTTCCATTTCATGCCAGAAGTGATGTAGAATGTTTGTAAGATGTTAAAAGGAGAGAAACTGAGACCGATTTGAGCTTTAGCAAAATTATATTGGATGCTGTGTGGTGGGATAGATTAAAAAGAGACAAAACTAGGCCAGGCGTGGTGGCTCACGCCTGTAATCAATCCCAACACTTTGGGAGGCCGAAGCAGACACTTGAGGCCAGGAGTTCAAGACCAGGCTGGCCAACATGGTGAAACCCCGTCTCCATGAAAAATACAAAAAATTAGCAGGGCATGGTGGCACATGCCTGTAATCACAGCTAATAGGAAGGCTGAGGCACAAGAATTGCTTGAGCCTGGGAGGCCAAAGGTTGCAGTGAGCCAAGATTGGGCCAGTGCACTCCAGCCTGGGCTACGGAATGATACCTTGTCTCGAAAGAGAAAGAGAAAGA
>NW_012106364.1:166108-176434 GCF_000951045.1 Mandrillus leucophaeus
TCTCTTTATTTCATCTTCTTTCTTTCTGTTTTCTTTCTTCCTTTCTCTCGTTCTTTCTTTCTCTTTTTCTTTCTTTCTTTCTTCTTTCTTTCTCTCTCCTTCTCTTTCTTTTCTTTCTTTCTTTTCCTTCCTTCCTTTCTTTCTTTCTTTCTAAAGCAAATCATAATCTTTTAGATCCAAGTTACTGAAAACTTCTTTATATAAGTTTAATTTACATTTCTCTTTCAAACTGCATCTTTATCAGGACATTCACCTTCTTTTTTTTTTTTTTTTCAAGATGGAATCTCACTCTATCACCCAGGCTAGTTGCAGTGGTGCGATCTTGGCTCACAGCAACCTCCTGGATTCAGGTGATTCTCCTGCCTCAGCCTCCCGAGTACCTGGGACTACAAGCATGTGCCAACACGCCTGGCTAGTTTTTTGTATGTTTAGTAGAGACCTTGTTGACCAGGCTGGTCTCAAACTCCTGGCCTCAGGTGATCTGCTCACCTCGGCCTCCCAAAGTGCTGGGATTACAGGCATAAGCCACCGTGCCCCGCTTCAATTCTCATTTTATTTAAAGATTCTTCCTTGGCTCTGGAGACCCATCACATTTCTGACTCTCTCTCCTGATTCTCTTTGTGTGTGTGTGTGTGTGTGTGTGTGTGTGTGTTTGGATGCATGTGCAGGTTTGTTATATAGGTAAATTTGTGTCATGGGGGTTTGGTGTACAAATGATTTCATCACCCAGGTATTAAGCCTAGTACCCATTAGTTATTTTTCCTGATCCTCTCCCCCCTCCCACTCACCATGGCCTTTCTTATCCTACCCTTCCCATTAGTATTTCAACTCCATAGTGAGAGTTCAGGCATAACACATATTGTTAGTCAAATCAGTGATTTATTTATTCATCAAATAGATATTATGCTTCACTATATGTCAGGCATTGTGGTTATCACTGGAGATACACTGGTAACTAACACAGACAGTGGAATATAAAACTGACCAATTCCATTTGCATGACCCTGGGTTCGTTATTTCAACTGGGAACATCAATTTACCACCCAGGAAATGCCTAAGACCCTCCCAACTCAACCCCGTCCTACATCTCCTTTACATTGTTCGTTCAAGGTATATAAATTAAGCACATGCTACGTATGCAACCATATTTCACTCCAAGCAAAAACACATGGTAAAGAAATATATTTCCTGGTTTGGGGATTGATAGGGAAAGTCTTACTAATATATAAACAGTGAAATAGAATTATATATTCAATAAATCACCTTTATTATAAAGACCACAATAATAAGAGATAGAGACTAGGTCTGGAGGCTCATTGTGTTATAACTATCATGTGCTAGGATTTGGTTTAAATCAACCAACAAGACATGGTCTGAGGTTGGTTTATGATCTGAGAAGACACTCTAAAAAATCTGCCATTATAGGATTGTTGTGAGGATCAAATATAATAAGTTGTGGTACAGAACGTGTAGCGTGTGGTACCTAGAGTCAGACTACCTGGATTTGAATCCCTGCTCTGCTAGTCATCAGCTTTATGGCCTTAGGAAAATTGCTTAACCTCTATTTACTTTGGTTTCTTCACCTGTTCAACTGAGAAAGTATAATGGTAACTAAATCACAGGGCTGTTTTGAAGAGTAACAGTTCAAACATGTAAATCCTTATTGTGGAAACTGGTGCATGGTGGTCTCTCAGTAAATATTACTTATTGTGAACTAAAATTTGTGTAGTTGCTAATCTATCATTAGCACGAAATAAAAGTTTGTTTCCAAACTCCCACATTGCCTTCATTAAACTGTAAATTTCTTGAGAAAAATAAACTAAAATAAAATCAACAGGACATGGTCTAGATTTTTGAAAAGAAAGTTACATAGATAACTAATTATAACACACTGTGCAGTAATCACAGAGGCAGAGGATGCCCCTAACCAGAACACTGACTGATTCAGCAGTTTCCATTTCCTTTTCTCATCCTCCGCAACTCACAGAAGCCAGCTCTCAGAAACGGAATCACGAGTATGGAGGGGGTTCCCCTAAGAAGTGAGTGAGGGAATGCAATTCGGGGTATCAACCGAGAGCTGGGAGGCAGAGGGTGGGGTGAGAAGGAGGCATTGCTGTGATGTAGGTTTCTAATGAAACAAGTGACAGAGATACCTTTATTTGGAATTGGTAGCAATAGGGGAAGATACGTGGATGCCAAAGCTCCGGTGAAACCTACCACGGCCCCTGATCTTGCCTCTGCTTCTCCTCCCTCAAGACTGGCACTAGCCATCATTGGGGTGGGATGGAAACAGAGCTCATGTGTATTAAAAGACCTAACTCTACAGACACTTAGGAAGGACAGAATTCCAAAGGCGTGGTCCCACTTGGCTTCTGTCCTCCATTGTTCTCCAGCATCAAACGTATCAACTCTAATCCCTTTGGGGGGAATTCAAGGCCTGTCCTGGTTTGGTCCCAATTTAGCTTTATCGTCCATATTCGGCCACCACTCTGCAGCTCCACTGAAGCACCCCCTCTTTCCTCTGAGCCCACAATGTCACACCCAGGACTCTGCCTCAGCTGGGCCTCCACTGCCCACCCATCTATAGACGCCTAAATCCCGGGCAGTTATCCAGACACAAATAAAGTTCCATCCCTTCCATGAAGCCTTCCCCAACCCTCTGGTGGAAGGTCACTTCTTCCCCTTGTGGGGTTCTGAGCTTTCATTTCTTTTTCTGTGAGGAGTCTTAGCACTTTCTGCTAAGTGCTACAATTACCTGTTCACATACTCTACCTGCCCCCATGAGACCAGGGGCATCTCAGAAAAAAAGATTATTAAAACCAACTAAATCTATTTCTCACTATAAAATGAGGTATACTGATTGATTGTGAAAGAATAAAATAACAAAGTACGGAAAAGAAAAAAAAAAGCATATAATCTGGCTGAGAAGGTAGAGACCCTTCCACACCACTGAAATTATGTATTAAAAAGAATAAGGAAAAACCTGCTTCAGTTTGGCATGATTTATGTAAGTACAGTATAGGATCCTTAAAATGGTTCAAAGAAATGGAAAATCAAGGCTTCATTTTGGCAAAGACCATTGAACAGAAACTTTAGCGTATTTATCAATAATTTCTTTCAGATTAAACAACTGACCACAATCCACTTTCAGCCAGTAATGCTGGAAATGTTTTAAAACAAAATTAGTTCATGAATTTGTGGGCTGACCAAGAAGGTAATAAAGTCTTACTAAGTAAAATGAGAAAAATTCAGAAAAAGAAAAAAATAAGAAAATAAATCACCCAGGGACCTATCACACACATATAAGCACTATTCATTCTTCAAGGTTTGTATTTCCAAGCCTTTGTATTTTTTTCCACGCCTAGAGTTGGCAAGGAGTGTGTGTGTGTGTGTGTGTGTGTGTGTATAAAATATATAAATATATATATTTATATAATTGTACAAATATATAAATATATTTGTACAATTCTTCAAAGTTTGTAGAATTTGCATAATGTCGTATCTTGCTTTTTTTAAACCACTGATGTTATAAGCATATTTATGCCACTTCATTCATTTTAGAGACTTAATAATAAATGATCTAGTGGATAATTTATCATCCCCTGATGGAGAGAAATGAGCTTTGCTGAATTTAGAGTTATAAATGACGCTGGGTCGGGGGTCTTTATGTTTGAAGATGGCTCCATATTTGGGCTGTTTCCACAGAACTCTTTCCTAGAAATGTTTTTTCTAGGTTAATGGTTATGAATATTTCTAGGCACCTGACATATTGACACCCACCTCTCAAGTATTTTTATGATCCACAACTAGCGTTTAACACAGCACCCTAGTCACTCCGTGACTAATAAATAGACAAATGACTGAAACGTGACCTCATGCTTTCTATTCCTCAGCTTTCATTCAGTTCCTTGCCTCTGGGAGGAGGAAGGGTTGTGCAGCCCTCCACAGCATCACCCCATCAACCCTACCCCTGTGGCTATAGCAGCTGAGGAAGCAGAATTGCAGCTCTGTGGGAAGGAATGGGGCCGGAGAGTTCATGCATAGACCTGTTCTTATGAGAAAGGACCAGCTAAGAATAGCTTTGGGTTGACACACACCCCTCTTCACACTCACAGGAGAAACCATTTCCCCATGAAGCTGGAACCAGTCATGGGTTGAGAGTTGAGAGTTAGAGAATCACTCAGAGATGCTATTCTTGGATATCCTGAGCCCCTGTGGTCACCGGGCACCCTGAATTGTGCAACACTCAGCATGACAGCATCACTATGCTTAAAAATTTCCCTCCTCACCCCCAGATTCCATTTCCCCATCCGCCAGAGCTGCCTATAAAGAGAAGGAGAGAGGGCTTCAGACTTCAGAAGGACACAGGCAGCAGAGAGGGGTCAGTCCCTTCTTGGTTCTGCTGACACTTGAGCCTACATTCCATCACCTGCTCAGAATCATGCAGGTCTCCACTGCTGCCCTTGCTGTCCTCCTCTGCACCGTGGTTCTCTGCAACCAGATCTCGGCAACATGTGAGTCCAAGTTTCATTGTGGGTATCACCACTCTTTGGCCATGGTTAGACCACATCAGTCTTTTCTTGTGGCCTTAGAGCCCCAAGAGAAAAGAGAATTTATTAAAGGGCTGCCAAACATCTAGGTCTTTGTCTTCAAGAATTTTTATCTATAGAAGGGATCTTAGCCCCCTAGTCTCCAGGTATGAGAATCTAGGCAGGGGCAGGGGAGTTACAGTCCCTTGTACAGATAGAAAGACAGGGTTTGAAACAAATCAGTTTACAAGAGGCAGAATCCAGGGCTGGTTACTTCCCAGTGGGGCCTGTTGTTCACTCTCCAGCTTACCCTAGGTCTCCCAGGAGCCCTGTCCCTTGGATGTCTTATGAGAGATGTCCAAGGCTTCTCTTGGGCTGGGGTCTGACTTCTTGAACCAGACAAAATTCCCTGAAGAGAGCTGAGATAAGAGAACAGTCTGTTCAGGTATCTGGATCACACAGAGAAACAGAGAACCCAGTATGAAGAGTCAAGGGGAAAGAAGGAAATAGAAACAAAGAGACATTTCTCAGCAAAAACGCCCAAATGCCTTCTGGTCACTTGGTCTGAGCAAGCCTGCCTTCCTCACCTGCTCAGGGTTCAGAAGCTGCCTGGCCTTTTCTTCTGATCTCTGACTCGGGCTTATTGTCTTTTCTCCACAGTTGCTGCTGACACCCCGACCTCCTGCTGCTTCAGCTACATCTCCCGGCAGATTCCACAGAATTTCATAGCTGACTACTTTGAGACCAGCAGCCAGTGCTCCAAGCCCGGTGTCATGTAAGTGCCAGTCTTCCTGCTCGCCTCTAGGGAGGTAGGGAGGGTCGGGTGGGGGCACAGACAGGACAGAAGGCCATCCTGGAAAGGCCCAGCCTTCCAGAGCCTATCAGGGATACAGGACGCAGGGCTCCGAGGTGTGACCTGACTTGGGGCTGGAGTGGGGCAGGTGTTACAGAGTCAGGAAAGGCTGCCCCAGCCCGGAGGAAAGGGACAGGAAGAAGGAGGCAGCAAGACCCTCTGAGAGCCCCCCGCCCGGAGTCCCTGAGAGAAGCTCTCTAGATGGAGACAGGCAGGGGTCGCTGAGAGAGGAGCAGGCCCTGAGCTGCCCAGGACAGAGAGCGGATGGAGTGGCCACGGTGGGCCCAGGATTCCCCTGCTGGATTCCCCAGTGCTTAACCTTCCTCCCTTCTCCACAGCTTCCTAACCAAGAGAGGCCGGCAGGTCTGTGCTGACCCCAGTGAGGATTGGGTCCAGAAATACGTCAGCGACCTGGAGCTGAGTGCCTGAGTGGTCTGGAAGCTTCGAGGCCCAGTGACCTCGGTGGACCCAGTGGGGAGCAGGAGCCTGAGCCTTGGGAACATCCCTGTGACCTCCACAGCTACCTCTTCTATGGACTGGTTGTTGCCCAACAGCCACTGTGGGACCCTTTTTAACTTAAATTTTTATTTATTTATACTATTTAGTTTGTGTAATTTATTTTCAATTTCACAGTGTGTTTGTGATTGTTTGCTCTGAGAGTTCCCCTGTGCCCTCCCCCTTCCCTCACACTGTGTTTGGTGACGAGTGAGTGGCTGTCATTGGCTTACTGTAGGCAGTCATGGTACCAAAGCCACCAGACTGACCAATGTGTATCGGATGCTTTTGTTCAGGGCTGTGATCGGCCTGGGGAAATAATAAAGATGCTCTTTTAAAAGGTAAACCAGTATTGAGTTTGGTTTTGTTTTTCTGACATATTAAAATCACTGGTTAAGAGGAATCATAGGCAAAGGTTAGGAAGAGGTGAAATGGAGGGAAATTGGGAGAGATGGGGAGGGGCTACCACAGAGTTACCCACTTTACAACGGAGGCGCAGTTCTGGAGCATTGAAACTACGAATATGTTATAACTCAAATCGTAATATGCATGCTCTAGGAGAATTCGCTACTTGAATGGACACCATTAATCAGAGTATTCTGTAGCGCATATTCATGATGAATCAAGCTTTTAATAGCAATTACTTACATTGTTGAGGCTTACTCCTACTGAGTGCTTATTATGCATTGTTCATTTAATCTTACCAATGCAATAGTACAGCTTAGGCACTATTAATACCTCCATTTGACAGAAAAGTAACCCAGGGCTCAGAAAGGTTAGGCAACTTGGTTGAGGTTATACAGCACGTAAAATGTCAATTGCATTTCAAAACTGGACTTTTATTGAACTACAGACTATGCTGTTAACCACTGACCAAGTTATTTCCCGAAACATGATCCACCTATACTCAAATCTTACCCTATTCTTCAGCAGATGATACTTTATCCATTGCAACCACTTTCTGGTCAGGATTCTGAGTTGACATAGAGTGTTTGAGCAGTGATTGTTGAAGCCACTTAAACAGGATCTTTAGGTGTAGACCTGGGAACTGATATTTTTATCAAGCTCATGAGGTGTTCCACAGCATGTTAATGACTAAGAGCCACTGTCAATAGAATTCACCGCTGTTTTCTAAATGTGGTAAGTATCCACATATGGCAACAGGTGTATTATACATTATTTCTCTAGAATCTACACTCTACAAAATAAACAGCTAATGTTAGAGAAGGAAAAGACGTCCAGCTTCTGTGTGGAGCAGGATGCTATCTGTAGGTTTACTGTGAAAGGTTAAGTTATTTATTAGATGGATTGCTTGCATTATATGTACAAGAAGTGCATACTAAGTTAGGGTCCTTTTTGCAGAAGAAAGAGAAATTCAAAATATTTGTGTGAAAACCAAACGTGTTAATTTTTAAGAGCTATACTTATTTCATTTTATTTAAAATAATCTAATTTTTATGTCCAAACATGTTTAGAATTGTACGGTTCAAACTCCTTAAGGCGTGATTAAACACTACTACTTAGCAAATATTAAAATGCACATACTATGTGACCCACATCCCACTTGACCTGATCCCATTTCTAGGAATCTGCTTTATAGAAACACTGCCAAAAGCTAAGAATATGTAGACATGAGGATATTCTTTGCAGTATGGTTGGTAAAGAGCAAAGAAATGCAAACGGTCATCACTAGGGGATTAATCAGTAGAGGATTAAGACATCCATCAATGGAACATTCTGCAGTCAGTAAAAAAACAGTAGCACACATCTATATCTGTGGAAAGCATCCATAATATTATTTGTAAAAGGCGTTTCTATTTACATCCAGTATATGAATATATATTCTCTACATATGCTACAGAACTATCTGTAAAGGATACTATTTTGTTTTATTTTTTAAAGCCATATACACATATATATTTACATAGGCAAATATTTTGAAAGATACACATCAAATAGCTAACTGTTGTTTCTTTGAAGAAATGAGGCTTTTTTTTTCTTTTCTTTTCTTTTTCTTAGGAATGAGGGTTTTTCCTTTTTACATTCTGCACTTTTAAAACTTTGAGTTATTTTCTGATTAGCTTGCATAGCTTACCTCTCTGGTCTCACCGTACCCTATTCTTTGATGGGTGAGATTCCATCCATTACAACTGCTTTCTTGTCGGGATTCTGAGTTGATGCAGAGAGGATCGAGCTCAGCCTGGCTTACAGCGTTTTGATGCCATGATGACTTTCATATAATGAGGGTACAGCAACAAGCACGCCCTTTTGACAAGGTTGTTCTCTGTCTCTCTCTCTCTCTCTCTCTCTGTCTCTCTCTCACTCACACACACATACACACACACACGAGCAGCTTTTGTCCCCATAGATGCAGTGAAGGTGCCATCATTCTTTCTTTATGGGCTTTCAGGAGAATATAGGTGTGTACAACACTTGCCTTCACTGAATTGTTTCTCGAGGCCCAGAAACCCAAAGCTAAACAAAGTTTAATCATGCCCAACATTCCCTAAATACAAGTGTTATGAACAAACAGAGTAAGTTGAACAAAGATCCCGTCAGGGAACGGGAGAATGGGAATTGCATTTTTAAGCAGTGCAGCCAGTCTGACAGTCCTTAGCTCTCCTCCCTGAGGGAACGTACTCCATGGACAATCTGAGATGTGCAATGTGGAGGATCTGCTTTCTGGAGGCTGCTGACTTCCCGTCTGTGTGAGTTAGCCTGAGGTTGCCTTAGGTATTGTGTAATCAGCGACTGTTTGGAACCAGTCTTGTGGTTTCTTTGGCAATGTGACTGCCTTCTAATGTCCCTAGGCTACTATTTGTTTCTGATCAATTCCATGGGCCAAGTAGCCAGAAGCAGAGAAGTTGTCAGTTACATAGTTCACATTTGGATTTTAACTGGGGTTGGGGATGTGCACTTTCTTTTTTCTTTTTTTCTTTTTTTTTTTTTTTTTTTTTTTTGAGATGGAATCTCCCACTATCACCTGGGCTGGAGTGCAGTGGCATGATCGCGGCTCACTGTAACCTCTGCCTTCCGGGTTCAAGTGAGTCTCCTGCCTCAGCCTCCCAAGTAGCTGAGATTACAGGTGCCTGCTACCAAGCCCAGCTAAGTTTTTGTATTTTTAGTAGAGACGGGGTTTCACCATGTTGGGCAGGCTTGTCTCTAACTCTTGACCTCGTGATCTGCCCACATTGGCCTACCAAAGTGCTAGGCTTACAGGCACGAGCCACCGCACCCGGCCGGGGATGTGGACTTTCTAGCACAGACCTCACCACCATTGTCACCCCGACCTCCCAGCCCTTGGCAAGAGACCTCTGCCTGCATCTGGGCCCATGTGGAAGTGATGAATATTTGACCCTTGGCTTCGTTAGGTCTCTCATCTTCCTGTCTCTGCTCATGCTAACTTTATCTTAGAGTAGAAAATTCTGCATTTACAGCCCTTCAAGTCTCCAGATAACTGGATTCTCAGTCAACAGGCTGGAAGGGCCTTTTTAGCAAGTTGCATTTCTTCTTTTTCAATTTCAGATGGGCCCATTTGAAAGTAGCCTAAACTCTTTCTTAAAGGACCTTACTGATGTAATACATAGCTACTAAATTCCAATATGCAGAATCTTTTCTATCAAATTTCTTAATGCTGCAGCCTTGGTATTTGGCACAGGCTTTTAGCACCAAAATAAGACAGACCATAGTTTAACCAGCATGTGCAATACCTTGTAATGGGGATTGCAAAAGGTAGTGCCCAGATAGGACAACATGGTGAGTATCACCTGGGAACATGGTAGCAATGCACATTCTCAGCCCCACTTCCTTTCTTAATGGACCAGGGCCCAGCAACCTGTGTTTTAACAAGGCTGCAGGTAATTCTGATGCATGTAAGGTTTAAAACTCCCATTTCACAAGGTCCACACCAAGTCACCTCCTACTTTCTCGTTTCAGCCAGTTCCACACTTCAGTCAGGGCCTGTGACTTTTAACAGACCCTGTGTCTCTGCACAGATACAGATCTCTGTATCTCTCAGGATGCTGGCAGTTTCCGGGCAGAAAGCAAACAAGCAAACCAAACTCTAAGAGGCTTTGAGTAAACGCACCTTGTGGCTCCAAGACTCCAGGGCATCGAGGTGGCCCTAGCTCCAGGCAAGCCTGGACGCAGCAGCCCTGTGGTATCTCATGAGTCCTCTTTGCTTCTCTTTCTGATCTCCCTTTCCCGTGAGTGGCCCTGGGTGGCTGCCAGTACCTGCCAGTGTTACATGAATCCTTGTTCATTTTCTGCCGTGAAGAGTGAGTCTGTGTCCCCGTTGGAAAAAGCATCACTAGGCCCTTTCGGATTTGACTGGCTTTGGAACCCAATTCCTAACCAATCGCTGTGGCTATGGGGATGGGTTTCATTGATTTGCTTAAGTTAATCAAGGCACATAACTTGAATCTTTGGGTTTAAAGAATTTTACATAAA
>NW_012106364.1:176974-184336 GCF_000951045.1 Mandrillus leucophaeus
CGCCCGCCTTGGCCTCCCAAAGTGCTGGGATTACAGGCGTGAGCCACTGCGACCAGCCAAATGACTTTATTTTTAACAAGATGCTGACTTGTGTTATTTCGTGTTGCCCAATGAATGACTATCGCCCAAGTCTAAGACAAAAGAAACATAAGCTCTTCATGATGTCATGGTAACCACTAGAAAATGGGGCTACATACCCACTCCAGAAAATACTGAGGAAGACAGAACTGGCCCTGCCACAAGCATTACCCACCTTCTTTCATACAAGCCAAAGATCGGGCACTGAGGATGCAGGAGGAGATGAGAGAATTCTTAGAACAATGAGTCCTCAGTAGAAATTGCCCATGTTAAGGAAGAGAAGGGAGTCTTTTCACAGGAGATAGACAAAGGGGTAGACAAGGGGACTGCAAGCGAAGAAGACACTTCATACTTGCAGTTTTTATTCCTCCTCTTTCCTGGGAACTGCACCCACAAAAATACATTATGTGGGATTGACCACATCCTTAATGTTAATCCCAAAAATTAAAATAAGCTGATTTGCATCTTGAGTTTTTTAAACTTACCACAGCATAAGCATTTCTCATGTCATTGCATTGTTCGTAAAGGCTGCTTAATAGCCAATCAAGAGAAGATCCCATAATTTTCTTAGCCATTTCCATATCATAGGTAATTTAAATTGGGTCCAATTTTAAGTTGCTATAAATATGCTGGGGACCAAATACACTTATGCATTCTTCTTTTTTCCCATATTTGAACTTATTTCTACAGAGAATAGATTCCTAGACATGGACTCTCTTGGCCAAAGGCTAAAAACATTTATTTCAAGGTTCCTTAGGCATATCAGCACCCATATTAAACACATCTTTAGGTCCTTTGCTTAGCACGTATCTCTCTTGAATGAACAGATGATGTCTGGAAGCCTGGAATGAACAGATGTCTGGAAGCCTGGAATGAACAGATGTCTGGAAGCCTGGAATGAACAGAGGTCTGGAAGCCTGGAATGAACGGATGCCTGAAAGCCTGGAACGAACAGATGTCTGGAAACCTGGCTATACTCTCATTGCTCAGTAGCTCAGGCTTCTCTAATACAGCTCTGTCCACCTGCGTGTGGTTTAAGTTGGGCTCTGCTGCTCAGGACTCCTGGCATCACTGCATAAGTCAAGTCTACACCGTTAGCACAGCTGTGGGATAACGTAGAAGTTTCTGCTCTGCCAGGGGAAACTATGACTATAGAGCTTTAGTGAGGAGGAACTAGCTAAGTGGTCCTGGGTGACACCAATATCTCACCTCCTCTCGCTGTGGAAACCACTTCCCCATCAACAGCCCTGAGACAACTGAGCACTTGAACTATTCTTGCAAATACCCTGAGCCCTGTGGCTACCAAGAACCCCTCGCATGTGCGAGTCAACAAGACAGCACGGTGCTTAAAAACATCCTCTCTCATCAGCCCTGGTTTCCATCTTCCCATGACTCAGGGCTCACCTCTTAAGATAAGGGGACACAGCTCGGACCTCACAGCTGGCAACTGAGCGCCCAAGTCCTGTCCTCCTCTGCTCATACTCTTGGGCCCCCACGTCCTCCTCATTCACAACGGCCCCCTGCTCCTGGGCCTCCTCTCATGGGTTTGTCTTCCTCCTGCCTTCTGCTGTTGTTGACCTTTGGCTGGGGTCAAACCACATCACCAAAGCCCAAGGACAGAGGTACCCAAGTAAAACAGAGAACTTCCTAAGGGATTTTCAAAATGCCCTGGGCTATCTGTTCAGGAAGATTTTCTTCCCCAAAGTGTTTTCACTTTCTATTCTATAAACCTTAAAGGCAGGGTACGGTCTTGTCCTACTTAGGGAAGGAGAACATTGAGTAGGTTTCAATAAGGGGCAGAACCCGGCTACAATCGCTTCCCGGTGGCCAGCCTGGCCAACACGGTGAAACCTCATCGCTACTAAAATACAAAAATTAGCCAGGTATGGTGGGAGGCACCTGTAATCTCAGCTACTCGGGAGGCTGAGGCAGAAGAATCGCTTGAACCCAGGAGGCAGAGGTTGCAGTGAGCCAAGATGGCACCACCGTACTCCAGCCTGGGTGGCAGAGTGAGCTTCTGTCTCAAAAAAAAAAAAAAAAAAAGACACAAAGTGTTGGCTCATCACTGTTGTTTGCAGCTCTGTTTGTAAAACAATCAATATAAATAAATTCGATAAAAGATGAATAGTGTAAACCATTATGGTATAGCCACATAATAAACACAAAATTACTGAAAAGAATGAAGTAGATATACATACTGAAATGAAAGGTATCTAAGATATTAATGTAAGACTATGTATATAGAATATACATTCCATATGTGTATCTGTATACCAATCTATATATTACCACATATTTATTATATAACTGTATATATAATAATATTTTGCTTTGGTAAAAGTTATATATATTTACATAAACACAAGAAGGACATTTGATGTGATCTATCTCAACCTATTAAATGTGATTTCCCTGGCAACCATGATTTTTAAGAAACGAGGATCTCCGCTTTTCATTTTCCATTCTTTGTGTTTGATTTTCATAAGTATGAGTATGTGATTTTTAATTCAAAAACCAAGATTTGAGAAGCTGGGGCCTTGCCCTAAAAACTGGTTCTCTCTTAGTTCTCTTGAACCACTTGCTCTGAGTCTCTCATTGAGGGGACAAGCTTTGCAAATTTCAGTGTAGTTCAGAGAACTTCACGAATGTTCGCTGCTGTTATGTTACCCATTGTATCAAGAGATCAAGGCAACAAACATGTCCTGTCTAGATCCAAAGAGTACATTTTGACTCTCTCTCTCTCTACACACACACACACACACACACACACACACACCTGCATAAATAGCTTCTCTCACGCAACATTTTATAATCTCTTCCAATTTTGAGATACTCCTCCTCTAGCCCATCATAGCAAACCAGCTAGGGCAAGTGTGGGGGCATTATCCGGAATCATGACAGTAGCAACCTCTGCCTTGATGAAGCCGTAGAGTCTCATCCTTTCTTCCCCTAAGGGCTCTCAACATCTGATGACTGACACCACTGGCCCATGAACTTTCAAATATTTCAAATAGATCTAGGATTTAGTTCACATCTCAACAACATGAATATTGCATACATCCTTCGTATATTAGATGAGTACTAAACTGACAGCCTATTATAATCAGGGGGAAAGGAAAAGCAAAAGATTCTAATAGGCTGCAAGTTCACATTGGCTGGGCCTCTTTCCCTGGTTAACCTCTTTTTTAAGGGGAAGTGGCAGACAAAGTAGGGTTCACTAAATAGTCCACGTGATCCCCTTCATGGCATTTGCACTGGGCTCTTGTGGCTAATTCTGGCCAATGAATTGTAAGATTAAGTGAAGCATGTCACTTCTGGACCAAGACAGTTAAAAGCAGTATGCCTTTTCTGTCTTCTTTCTCATTCCAGAATCTATAGCTACAAGATGGAAGCGCCTGAATTCCTGAGTCACCACCTGGAGGAGAGCTGCTCTAGGATCAGTACTGCTCAGAGTGTAGTTCATGGGTCAGCAGCATCGGCATCACCTGAAACCTCATTAGAAAGGCAGAATCTTGAGCCTTACCCGAGATCTTAGAAACAGAGTCTCAGGTGGAACCCAGGAATCTGTGTTTAAAGAAGCCCACCAGGGGATTCTGATGCAACCAAATTTTGAGAACCAATGATCTAGCCCACATTAGATTTTGTGTGAATGGAAAACTTTTACCTTGTTATTCCACTGGGGGTTTGTTTGTTATCTAGGTACAACCTATTCTATCCTTACTGTCATAGAGTAAAAACATAAAATGTTTAACTTTTCTTCAATCATCAGCTCCACCTTAACATCTTGGGCAGATTCCATCATGTTTTGGTCACATCCAGTTATTAAAATTCCTTCAGTTTAGAACTCTACTCTTAAATTTGACTTAAATAACATTTCTACTTCTTTCTTTCTCCTTGCCCTCCACCAGAGCAAAACAAGCTCTGGTAGTTGGAGTGTGATGAAGCGTTAGTTTGGTTCTGAGATACCCTTTCTCCTTCTCCTTTTAACTCCTCTGGCATATTGGGAAGGGGGGTGGTCTGTGTGGGGTAATATAAAGAGAAAATGTTGCCGGATGTGGTGGTTTGTACCTATAAGCCCAGTACTTTGGGAGACCAGGGCCAGAGGAACACTTGAGGCCAGGAGTTGGAGACCAGCCTGGGCAACACAGTGAGATCCTGTCTCTACAAAAAAAAAAAAAAAAATTAAATTAGCAGGCATGGTAGTGTGCAGCTATAGTCCTAGCTACTCAGGAGGCTGAGGTAGGAGGATGGCTTGAGCCTAGGAGTTCTAGTCTGCAGTGAGCTGTGATCGCACCACTGTACTCCAGCCTGGATGACAGAGCAAGACCCTGTCTCTAAAAGAAACTATTTTTAGTTTTTAAAAGAGAAAAAAAAATATTTCAATGTCTTTTAGATGTAGTCCCTGTCCCCACTGCTAGGTTATCCCTGCATCTTTTTTAAAAATATTGAAATTATGGGCAATGCATGTATATTTTCCTCAGATGGATGGGCATTCCTGAGGGTCCTCTCTCTGCATAGCTTCTTAGGTGAGAGATCCCACCCTGGCCCAACATGTTTCACCTCTCTTCTGCTCACACCACTGGCAGCATACCCTGGGCCTTTGCTGGCCTGGAAGACACCGTTGAGCATGTTACACAAAAGCACCGTGGAGCACACCTAGCCCCGTGCAAGTGCAAGACCTTACAGGTGATGGGCAGACTGCCTTTCAGGACCTTCTTGCCCACACATCCGGGGCCTTTGTAGACAGCAGCCCTGAGACCACCCCACCAGCTACTGCTGTTAAGACCCTTGTAAGCTAAGCAGTTGATCTCCTGTTGGTAGGATGAGCACTTTAAGACTCAAAGGGGATACTGTTAATAATTATGTTGGCACAACTGGCATAAACTGGGTCATTTCCCAGACAAAATGGCACATGTGATTCCCCCGACCTCTGTAGAGTGTCATGGGAGGATGGCTCGAGCCCAGCTCCCTCCCGCAGGATCACTCGGCCAATGGAAAGCTCATTCCATTTAATGGGAGAGCAGCCTCCCGCAATCCTTTTCCCTGCTTTGGTTCCTATCTCCTGTTTTCTTCTCCCCTGCTCATTTTGGCTCAGGCAAATCATGAGGTTCACTGTGTAAGCTGACATCCAGCTGGAAAATGAGTTGCCTTGTTTGCAGGCACTTCCAGTTTGTACAAGTTACCCTCTGGAGACCCCTTCACCGGGCTTCAAGAGCAGTTAGAAGTAATGACCTCTCCTTCACAAAGGTGGAATCCACTAGGCTGGCCACTTTCTTTCCTCTTCTTACGTCTACAATGCCCTGGAAGGATTGTCTGGCCCCAGTTGTTAGTGACTTAGTTTAGAATATAAAGTCTATAGTGAAAACTTAGTCTCGGATTTGGGAACTAGCTACCATTTGCGGGGCAACAGGGTATATCTCAATCTAAATCCTTTTACAAAAGCAGTAAAATAATTCAGGAAAGACCAGGCACAGGGACTCAAGCCTGTAATCCCAGCACTTTGGGAGGCCAAGGTGGGCAGATCACCTGAGGTCAAGAGTTCAAGACCAGCCCGGCAAACATAGTGAAACCCTGTCTCTACTAAAACATGCAAATATCAGCTGGGCGTGGTGGTGCATGCCTGTAATCCCAGCTACTCAGGAGGCTGAGGCACGAGAATCACTTGAACCCAGGAGGCAAAGGTGGCAGTGAGCTGAGATCATGCCATTGCACTCCAGCCTGGGCGACAAGAGCAAAAACCCTCTGTCTCAAAAAATAATAATAATAACAATAATGATTATTATTGTACAGGAAAATACAGAATGGCAAAGGGGTATATTATTACTGCATTATTAATGTAAAAATTAAGTATAATGTTGAATAAAGTAAGAAAATCCCTAAGACAACTGGTATATAACAGGAGAGTCTGGACTGAACTCCCAGTTTGGGAAGAACATGTCTGGTATGATGTAATCACAGGCAGGGGATTGGTCACCTGCACATATCAAGACAGAATTAATATGAGAAAGTTACATACATTTGGTAGATACCAGTTGGGTCCCAACGTCTTTCTCTCTTTCTTTCTCTTTTATCCTTAAACGATTCTTTGGAAAAGCAACCCCTCTGGTAGTCTGTGTGGTTTTGAGTCCATCAACATTGCTTATTATAGACACTGGTCAGCTCATACAAATCAGCAAATCCACTTCCCTGGCCACAAAGACGAATTAAGATATAGGTTGGCAAACTTGCTCTGTAAAGGACCAAATAGTAACTATTTCAGGTTTTGTGGGTTATACAGTCTCTTTCACGACTACTCAGCTCTGCTTTGTCGTATGAAAATACGATTCCTTCCAGGTAAGGAGTCCTTGCTAGACTGTGGGCTATAAACAATGCACAAACAAATGAGCCCAACTGCATTCTAATAAAACTGTTTTATGGACGCTAAAACTCAAATTTCATACAATTTTCATATTTCTCAAAATAGTCTTCTTTTGGGTGTTTTCAATCACTTAAAATATAAGAACTTCTTAGCTTGCAGGCCATACAAAAACAGGTAGTAGGCCTAATTGGGCCCAATGGCCATAGTTTGCTGACCCCTGGGTTAAGAGATGGGCTCTTACTCCAAGCCAGCCAGACCAATAAAAGTGGAACTCAGGCTCTTGACTCAAAATATGAAGATACAGACATTGTCTTCCCAATTTGCTCTGGAAGTTTCTGGAAGCTATTCTGCCAATAGAATAACTAGGATGAATATAGTAACTTCGTTCTAGGATGGCGCTCTCAAATGTAGGCAGATCAGAAATTCAGAAAGACGTGTATAGTCTACAGTGAAACAAGAACCACTGAATCAAGTTTTGCCTGCAACTAATTCTATTTCTTGAAGCTTCAGTTATGTGAACTAACAAATTCCCTTTATCATTTAAGCCAGATTGAGTTATTTTTCTGACACTGACTTAAACCATCCCTAACTAACATGGACTGCAGTGTTGTAAGTATAGGTCCCCAAACGTGAAACTGGCTGAGGGCAGTAGCTAAGGTCAAAGTCAGTGGGGATACCTCTAGTTAGCAAAAGAGCCGGTTACCCCTACGGCCTGTTATATATTCTAAGGCCATCTTCCAGCCAAAGTTTTATCAAAACGGAAAATTCAGGGTATTGGAGACTATTTCTTGCATCAGTCTTCATAAGGCCCATTAAGAAAGAAATTAACTTACTTCGAAACTGATTCATCTGATAGCAGAGAAGGGGGGAAAAAGTAGTTTTTTAAAGAAGTGTACTTTCTGCTTACTGCCTGAAAACCAAGCTAT
>NW_012106364.1:184581-194879 GCF_000951045.1 Mandrillus leucophaeus
AACCCAGTGATCTGGAGCTTGCAGACTAGAAGAGCAGAGTGCTCCACTCCAAGCTAATGTTAATATCAGCAAAAATGAGGAGGTGAGAGGTTAGATAGGACAGGAAAGCAGGTCCTGAAGCAGCCCAATCCACCTCCTTCTCAGATCCCACCTTGTAAATATTTATCTTGATGATAAAATGAATGTATTGGTCAGTTATCCAGAAAAACAGAAACAATAGACTATTTCTATCTAAAGATATAGATTGGATACCAATGTTTATATATATATACCCCGAGATATTTATTAGGGGAATTGGGCTCCCACAATTATGGAAGCCAAGAAGTCCTACCATCTGCAAGCTGGAGAACAACAGGAAAGCCAGTGGTATGATTTGGTCCAAAGGCCTGAGAACCAGGGCAGCCAAAGTTGTCAGTCCTGGTCCAAGTTCACAGACCTGAGAAGGGGTCAGGAAGGGGAGGTGATGGTACAAGTCCCTGTCTGAGTCTGAAGACTCAAGAATCAGGAGCGTGGATGTCAGAAGGCAGGAGAAGATGGATGTCCCAGTTCAAACGCAGACAGCAAAGTCACCCTTCCTCGGCCTTTTTGTTCTATTCAGGACCTCAGTGAATTGGATGATGCCTGCCTGCATTGGTGAGGGCAGATCTTCTTTAGTGTTCTGATGCTAATCTCTTCTGCAACACCACACAGACACACTCAGAAATGATGTTTATCAGCTATCTGGGTATCCCTTAGCTTAGTCCAGTTGTCGCATAACATTAACCATCACAATGAACAGCTGTGCTCTTCGTGAAGGTGCAGCTGTATTCATCAGAGGCAGGGAGCTAAAGAGGGCAGCCTTCACGCCTGTGGCACTGTTTCACCAGCAGGGGGCAATGTGGAGTTAATACAACGGGGAACCGGCGGGCGGTGGAAGGGATGACCACAGAGCTCCCAGTGCTGTGCTGGAAGAGACGTGTTAAAAACCCAGTTCTAGAAATAACTGTATCTGATAGATTTGCTGCTTATGATTAACCATCCAATGGAATGAACCAAAAATAACTAGATCAGATGTCTTCAAAAACTGGAAGAAAGTTGCATTGCCTCTGAAACCCTAATGCTGGCTAAAAACAGCCTATGACCGCACACCAACAGTGATTCTCAAACTCGGCTGTGCATTAACATCTCCTGGGGAGTTTTTAAATCACTGATGCTGGGCCCCACATCAGTCCAATTAAATTCATAACTTTGGAGGTGAGGCCCTGGCACTGGACTTTTTTAAAGCTCTCCTAAGTGATTCTAATGTGAATTCAAGGTTGAGAAGCCCTGTTCTACATTTAAGCCAATCAACAGACATCTCCAACAGGAAACAGACACCTCCATAAGCGGTATTCCTTCTTCGGAGGATTGCCAGATACAATTTAGGATACCCTGTTAAATTTGAGTTTCAGGTAAAGAACAAATCATTTTTTGTACAAGTAGGTCCCAGATATTGCATGGGATATGCTTACATTAAATAAGTATCCATTCTGTATTTTTATTTGCTAACTCCGGCCACTCAGCCCCAAGCCTCATGTCAGATAGACATGGAAAACATCCTCCCCAAAAGCAGAGTGGGGAACAAAGATAACATGACCAAGGCGTTCAGCCAACTTCCAGGTAAGGAGTCCTTGCTAGACTGTGGGCGATGTTTCCCAGACTTTCACTAATGTAAGTACTTACCCCAAAACCCAGCACTTGGTAAGTCCTCAACAGATGTTAGCCATCATTCTTGAGGAAAGCTTCGTTTATGAAAATGAGCTTGTGTACATAAATATGCATTGCAGTGTCATCTTGATATTCATTTCAGTAGAAAATTTTTCTATTGCATTTCAGTTACAATGTGGTTTATAAAATAATAGTGTCTGTTTCAACTTTTCAGGAAAATATGTCCACGGAAACGTCTGGTATGACCGTAGAAGTGCTCGGTCCCTATCTTGTGGTTTCTGCCCCTTTTCATATTTTCCCTACTCCTCCCCCAGAATTCCTGTCAATCTGTGATTCCAATTAGTGAAACCAAATCAATAGAGTTGTCACAATGAGAATTCTGGTTTGCCTTTTGTATAAGTACTGCCAATATATTAAAAGGTAATGCTGAGCAAAACCATTCAATAAGCATTTGTCATTTGAAACATATGTCTGCTGAGAAAGCTAATCACACTGATTAATCCACACATTGAATGTGCAAAGAGTTGAAGGGAAAGGGTGATAAAGACAATGTCATGAGATGTCAGAGAAAATACTCATTTCATAATGCAGTTCAACAATAGAAATCAATTTCAAAATGAAATATGATGCATAAACTAAGATTAACATTAGTTAATGTGGCTGGACATAGCAGACGGGACTCTTAGAAGAGGTGGCCTCCAGGGTGGCAGGGTCATTGCCCTGGCTCAGGCTCCCGCTCCCTCCTGGGCCCACCAAGGTCACTGGGTCCTCGCAACTTCCGGGCCCCTCAGGCAATCAGCTTCAGGTCACTGATGTATTTCTGGACCCACTTTTTGTTGGGGTCAGCACAGATCTGCCGACTTCTCTTGGTGAGGAGGCTGTAGAGAAGGGAGGAAGAGTTAAGAACTGACGAATTCATCAGGGGAATCCTGTGGCCTCTGCATCCTTCTATGTCCCAGGCATCTCAGGGCCTGTCCTCACGCCAGTAAAATTTCCCCTTAACTTCGGGGTTTGCAGGCCTTCCCCAAGTGTCTCGGATGGGGTTCCTCAGGAAGCAAACTTCCTGTTGTCATGTCTGCTCTCTTCTCTCTGCCCAGGGGCAGGCTCTTCAGGACTCTGCAGGCCCCAGGCCAGGTCAGAAAACACTGCAGGGGCCTCCCCTGGAGTCCTTCTCCTTGATGGGCCTTAGAGAGCTGAGTATTCTGAGGGGACCTCACCCCAGACCTCCCAGCCTCCCTCCCGAGGGGTGGGCAGGAGCACTGGCACTTACATGACACCTGGTTTGGTGCACTGGGGGCTGGTTTCAGAATAGTCAACTATAAACTTTTGTGGAATCTGTCGGGAGGTATAGACGAGGCAGCAGAACTCTTTCTTGGTACCCACTACAGGAGATAGGACAGAAAGATCCCAAGTCATTGTTCACAAGGCAAGCCAGCTGCTCCTGGTCCCTTTCCTTGAGAGTCAGGAAGAACTGGGAGACATCACTGCTTGGGGTGGGGATGTGGGGACAAAGAGATCCAGAAGGAAGCTGGCATTTCTTCTTTCCCCTGAGATTTTAATTTCTGCATCTTTCTCTTGGTATTGCTCATTCTCTGTCTTGGTTCTGGGTCTCTGTCTCTTTACTGGAAATTTAGTTTTCTGAACAAACTATTTTCCATCCCATCTCTCCTTGGGGAGTTCCATCTGAGTTCATAAGGAGAGCCAAGGCCCCACCACTAAGAACCAGTTGGACCTGATCTTGTCAAAATCCCCATGGGCCTCCATTTTCTCAGCCATAGAATGGGACTCACTCACTCTCCTTCTGTCTCCCAGAGCAGGAGAATAGAGTTGCTGAAACCTCTTAGGAAGAAAAATCCTCCTCGGGAAATGGTCCCTGAAATCCCTCTGAGTTCTCTACTTGGAGGTCTCAGGGATAGACTTGGGCAGTGGGGTCCAAGACATGGCCAGACAGTGGGGGCACAAGAGCAAAAGACAAATTCACATGGGGCAGAGCGGGTCTGAGGGCAGAAGGCGTCAGTGAAGAAAAGGACAGCAAGGGCAGCTGCGGGGGTCCCCAGGATGCTGAGCAGAGTGAGTTCACATGGTGGCCGGGAAGAGCTGAACTCAGGACTTGTAGCTGCTGCCTCCTTCTGGGGTCTCAGCCATCTCTTCTCTGTACAGGCAGCCTTGGGGTATGAGAAGATATAAAGTTGGGGAGACTGAGGAGGAATTTTGTTTCCTTTTTTCATTTTTTAAACTTTGAAGTTTGGGGTACAAGTGCAGGCTTGTTACATAGGTAAACTCATGTCATGGGAGTTTTTTATACAGACTATTTCGTCACCCAGATATTAAGCCTAGTACCCATTAGGTTTTTTCCTTATCCTCTTTGAAGGGGAAAATTTTTCATCATGATATTGTTGTCATGCTGTGCATTGCACAAACCAGGAGAGCCTCACCACAAAGGTTCAGGTTATTTGCAAAAATGGTTCAGTCGCTCCCTTGGTGAGGAAATGGTTTCCACAGTGAGAGGAGGTGAGATGCTGGCGTCACCCTGAGACTGGGTTAGCTGGTGCCTTCTCCCAAGGGCAGATCTGTAGATAAAGTCTTTTTCCCATGGTGCAGAACCTTCTGATAGTCTCCCCAGCTGTTCCAACAGCATAGATGTGCCACGGACGATAATGCCAGAAAATCATGAGAAGCACAACCCCAGAGAAACGCATGCCCTGGATGGAGACAGCAGAACTGGGGAAGTGCTACAGGAGGGGCGAGGTTGAGGTTGGCCTATCAGACATTGGCTCACTGAACCTCTATAATATGCCAGTTCCTGGGTTAGCTGGGTTAACTGGCGGCTAATAGGAATGATGAGCCTTAAAGAGTTGTTACTCTTTGATCAGCAAGGTGCTCTGCCAGGGATCTGTCCTATGGACATAAACATAAAGATGAACAAAGTGTTTGTCACAGCTTATTTGTAACAATTAAAAGATGATGTACAATTAAATACAGTATGGCATATTCACCTCTTATAATAATAATTAGTCCTTAAAACTGAAAAAGTAAATAAATCAGAGCCAGGCATGGTGGCTCATGCCTGTAATCCCAGCACTTGGAGAAGCCAAGGTGAGAGGACTGCTGGAACCCAAGAGTGTGAGACCAACCTGGGCAACATAGTGAGAACCTGTCTCTATAATTTTTTTTAAGTAGCTGGGCATGCCTGTAGTTTCAGCTACTTTGGAGGCTGAAGCAGGAGGGTTGCTTCAGTCCGGGAAGTCAAGCCTACAGTGAGCTCTGATCATGCCACTGCACTCCAGCCTGGGCAATAGAGTGAGACCTTGTCTCAAGTAAATAAATAGATAAAGAAATAAATTTAAACAGGTAGTCCTCCCCAAGTTTGTTCAACAGCTCAATTGTGTCATCAAGAACTCAGGCTTCTTAAAACATCTCCCCTTCCCCCGTCATTTCATTGGCTTTTCTTATTTGAGCTTGTCACCTCGTGGTCACAAAATGGCTGCTGCTTTCTCAGTCATCACATCCTCACAATGTCTCATCCACAAGCATACGAGGGGGTCTCATAGGAGTACAGGAAGAGCAATGTTACTAGTGTTTTTATTTCAAATAGCTTTTTATATGATTTGTCATGTGAACTATAGATTACACCGAAAAGTAGTAAAGCTAATTTTGAAAACATATAAAATACAGAAAAGAATAAAAACTCATTTAGGATCTCGAAGGTGGGTAGGCAGCAGGCAAATGGAGGCAAGAATGTGAGAGTTTTTTTCTACATTCCCTATTGTGGCATATATGCATTCTGATGCAAAATCTGAAAAAATAAATTTCATTGAAGGTAGGAAAAATTCTAGTACCCAAACCCAGCCACTTAAAAAAAAAAAAAAAAAAAAAAAAAAAAAACACACACACACACACACAGTTTGGTGTATTTCTTTCCAGTGCAGGTTTTTCCTAGGCTTATGATAGTACTGTTTGCTCATTTGCTTTTTTCCTTCTTTTTACTGTGTCTGGTGGGGGAAGACATTACTGTGGTCATGATACAGGTTTTAATTTTGTATTTTTTTATTTATACAGCCATGCATCACTCAATGACAAGAATACATCTGAGGAACTTGTCATTAGTCCGTGTTGTTATTGTGGGAATATCAGAGACTTACACAAACCTAGATGGTGTAGTCTGCCATACACCTATGCTGCATGGTACAGCCTGTTGCTCCTAGTCTACACAGTTGCACGGCATGCCACTGTACTGAATACTGTAGGCAACTGTAACGCAATGTTAAGTATTCGCATATCTAAACATATCTAAACATAGAAAAGGTATAGTACAAAGACAGAATTATAATCTTATGGGACCACCGCTGTATAATATATGCAGTTTGTCATTGACCAAAGCATTGCTATGCCATATATGACTGTACTTAACATTAAAAGACTTTTCCACATCATTCCAGTATTTTTAAGAACTGCCTAATTTACTCAAGCCTAGTACATTAATATTATTATGCACTACTGTAACATATGTGGGTTGTTTTCAATTTTTCTTTTTTTTTTTTCAGATGGAGTCTCACTCTGTTGCCCAGGATGGAGTACAGTGGTGTGATCCCAGCTCAGTGCAACCTCCACCTCCCAGGTTCAAGCAACTCTCCTACCTCAGCCTCCTGAGTAGCTAGAACTACAGGCATGTACCACCACACCCAGCTAATTTTTGTATTTTTAGTAAAGATGGGGTTTCACCATGTTGGCCAGGCTGGTCTCGAACTCCTGACCTCAGGTGATCAGCTTGCCTTGGCCTCCCAAAGTGCTAGGATTACAGCTGTGAGCCACTGCAACTGGCCAATTTTTCATTGTTATAAATCATGCCAAACATCTGTATGCAAAAAACTTTCTCCATAAGTGAGGTTATTTCTATAGGATATTTTCCTAGCTGTAGGTTTCCTGGGTGAAAAAATAAGGGTATCTAAGGCTCCTGATCTATATAGACACCCCATATGTAATGCATATTCATGTCTATTACCCAGTGTCAAACCCAATGATGGCATATTGTAGGGACCTACGAATGTTCGATAAATCAAACAGTGGTTAAAAGCCTGGCCCCATCATTCTTGTTATTCCCATAGTCCAGACTTTCCCTATTCCATTTTGTCCATTTGGGTCTGGATCAAACACAACTCGAACTACTGAAGATTCTGGGGTGTCATCTTACATGTCACTTCTGTGCAATGGAAACACAACACTAGAAAGATCTGTTCCATAGGAGGAAATGACCATGGTGCCATTCACAAATAGATCTGTTCTTGATAGAAGGTACCTGCTAAGCTTGGCCTCTTAGTGACACCAATTCTTGACTTCCTCCTCATGAGTTAACCATTTCTTAGAAGCACTCCGATTAACACGACGTAATGGTCCTTTTCACCCAGGGTGTGGTTTAAGTGTGACTTGTGCTGCCCGGAACGCTGTGGCATCACCATTTATGTCACACCATGTGGTCAGAGGAGCTGCAGCACAGCATTAGACATCTGCTCTGTGGAGGAAGTGTTAATCTGAAGATCTCTCCATGTATGTATGACTTCAACACTAATATCTCACCTTCTCTCACTGTTAAAAACATTTCTGCACATTCAGGCCCAACAAGTGAGCAGCTGAGTTGCTCTTGTACGTCCTAAACCCCTGGGGGACCCAAAGTACCCCAACATGTACAACTCAGAGCATAACACCATGCACTTAACATCTTCCCCTCTGGTCATCCCAGGCTGCAGCTCCTCATGGTTTAGAGTTGCCTGTAAAGGGTTAGAGGCATGGCTTGGACCCCAGAAGGATGTAGGCGGCAGCAAGTGCCCAGTCCTGTCTTGGCATTGCCTACACTCCTCTGCCTGCCCAACACTGAACAGGTCTTCTTTGGTGCCCTCCTTCTCCTCTCCATGGCCATCAGCTCACAAGTCTCATCTGTCCCATGAGACTCTCTTGACCCTTGTCCTTTCTTCATTTTAGAGTTGTTTGCCTATGCTCTGGGCAGACTTTTAAGCCATAATCACTTAATTCTTGTGGATTAAGATCCTCTAAGTAAAATCAAAGAACTTCACAAAAGGTTTCAAAATGTTCTGGGCCATCTTCCGAGGACTTAGATATCTAACTTAGATCTGAAAGGCAGGAGAGGGCTAGAACCCATTTTTAGTTGGGAGAACTGAGGCCTAACTCAGTCATTCACAAAATGCAAACTCTGGATCTAGTTGGTTCCTAGGGTGCGGAAGTGGCAGAGTTCCCTCAGTTCTACCGAGAAACTCTACTCCTAGAGCGATTTACAGAAGAGGGTCTCTTGCTGGGAAAAGTCTCTGTAGACTGAAAGAAGTTCCTACCCAAAAGAGATGGAACAAAGGCCA
Source organism: Mandrillus leucophaeus (assembly GCF_000951045.1). Taxonomy (NCBI): domain Eukaryota; kingdom Metazoa; phylum Chordata; class Mammalia; order Primates; family Cercopithecidae; genus Mandrillus; species Mandrillus leucophaeus. The sequence goes on from NW_012106364.1 coordinate 192,633, forward strand.
GCGTTTCAAGAGCTATACTCCCTGAGGAGGGAGCGAGGGAGTGAGAGTAAGACAGAGGCAGAGATTTAAAAGAAACATTCAAAGTCAAGGATAAATGACTTCCTTAGTTCCTTTTGTGCCCTACTCCACAGCCCTGAGCAGTGAGGGCTTCATCAACTTCTTGCTGGTCCCTTTTCAAGGGTGGAGAAGTTTACTTGGTTTTTCTCAGGCTCTGGATGCCGATTCCCTCACAGTTAAGGCACCCCATTGTCTCCTGCCTCTGTTATGTTTCTCCAGATCCACTGCAAATTTGCTGACTCCAGCAGCCAGTGCTCTTGCCCTGGCGTAATGCGAGCACCAGTCCTTCTGTCTGCAGATAGGGCATATGGAGGAGACAACCCACGGGACAAGGGACAAGGAGCACGTAAGCACAAGTAGGAGGTGGGAGCTAATATGGACTTTAATATCCAGTGTGAAGGTAAAATGAAGGTAAAAGGAAGACATTTCCAAGCAAGCTAAAAATGGAGACTTCACTATCAGAAGACCCACAGTTACGAAAATACTAAGAGGATTCCTTTAGGCAGAAGAAAAGTGATTGCAGATGGAGCTCAGAGATGCAGAAGAATTTAAGAGAACAGGAAGAGCAAATATGTGATGAAAATTAAATGAATATTGACAGTATAAAGTAATTAAAATATAGGATTTTAATTTTAAGACCACTCACCACTGGTTTTATAATAGGCAACCAAAAATTTGCAGTGCATCTACTGGCAGGTGTAGGAGAAGCAGCAGATGCATGGGGTATGAATCTAATCTGAGGGAACAAGGGCAATGGGAGTTGCTCAGGAGAAGAAGCCCAGGCGGGTCACAAAGGAGCAAAGGGAGACAGCACAGCTCAGAGTTGAGGCCTGCAGGAAAAGAAAGCTGGAAATACTCTGGCTTCTTGTTTGTTTCTCCTTAATTTCCCAAGTCTTATCTCCATTTTAGTCTTTATTTTACCCTACAGGGAATCAAGCTCTCTGAATAATCTATTCCTTTCTCCTAACTCTCCTTGGGAAATTTTTTTTCTAATCGATTAAATCATAGATAGCTGAGAAGAGTGTAGACATCTTTTATGTTACCCAAGGGGTTGAACTCTAGGAGACTGCTGAGGTCATTGTAAAACTTACCAGCACCAGAGAACTAAATAGACCTAGATTCTACCTCATGCTAATAACCCAGTGAATTAGACTTCAACCATCTCATTTATCTCAGTAGGATAAAACTTCTCTGACTCCCATCCTGCCGCCCAGATCGATAGACTGCTTTTCAACCTTCTTGAAGAAAACAATGATGTCACTTTAAAACCCCATTGGAGGATCCCTAATTTCACACAGGGGTTTTCAGGCCACAGCACCTGGAAGATGTGGCCTGACTTCTGCCCAGGGAGCCATCAAAGCACGTGGATGACAGACTCACCTTGTGCACAGGAGCAGAGGGCCACGGTGCAGAGGACAAGGAGGGCAGCTGCAAGGCCCTTCATGATGCTGGGCAGGCAAAGAAGTGGTCAGAGCAAGCTGGGGCTTGGAAATTCACAACTCCTGGCCTCCTTCTGGGGTATGAGCTGTCATCTCTCCTTTTTATAGGCAGCCCTGGACCATGGGAACATTGGAGGTGCTGATGCAAGACATTTTAACTATGGTGGTGTCATGTGAGTTCTCAGCCCAGGGTTGCCTATGGTTACTTGAAAGGTTTAGGGTACACAAATGAGTGGTTCACTTGTTGATTGAGGTGCTTATGGGGAAGTTGTATCTCCACATGGGTGACTAGGAGTTGGAAGCACCCAGGGATTATGCTTAGGATTATGCATAATCATGTGATTATGTTTTCACATGACAGATATTTCTCAGAAATGAGTGGTCACAGCCTCCTTTGGTAGAGCAGAATGCTTTAATGGATTTTCACAATTGTTCTTCCTTTTAATAGAGTCACATGCTTCAATCTTTTATATACAGTTAGGCCTTTTGTGATCTAACGAGAAATCTTCCCCATCCTAAGGCAATAAAGATATCCTCCCTTGTTAACTTGTAGAAGCTTTATTGTTTTAGCATTAATATTTAAATTACAATCCATCTGGAGTTGATTTTTATGTTTGGTGTGAGGAAGGGTTCAAGATTTTTTTTTTTGCCACATGAATACCCAATGGACCTTGGCAACTCATTGGTAAGACCATTGTATAAGTCAGGATTCCCCAGAGACACAGAACCAATGGTGTGTGTATACAAAATA
>NW_012106364.1:195774-196507 GCF_000951045.1 Mandrillus leucophaeus
ACACACACACACACACAGTTTGGTGTATTTCTTTCCAGTGCAGGTTTTTCCTAGGCTTATGATAGTACTGTTTGCTCATTTGCTTTTTTCCTTCTTTTTACTGTGTCTGGTGGGGGAAGACATTACTGTGGTCATGATACAGGTTTTAATTTTGTATTTTTTTATTTATACAGCCATGCATCACTCAATGACAAGAATACATCTGAGGAACTTGTCATTAGTCCGTGTTGTTATTGTGGGAATATCAGAGACTTACACAAACCTAGATGGTGTAGTCTGCCATACACCTATGCTGCATGGTACAGCCTGTTGCTCCTAGTCTACACAGTTGCACGGCATGCCACTGTACTGAATACTGTAGGCAACTGTAACGCAATGTTAAGTATTCGCATATCTAAACATATCTAAACATAGAAAAGGTATAGTACAAAGACAGAATTATAATCTTATGGGACCACCGCTGTATAATATATGCAGTTTGTCATTGACCAAAGCATTGCTATGCCATATATGACTGTACTTAACATTAAAAGACTTTTCCACATCATTCCAGTATTTTTAAGAACTGCCTAATTTACTCAAGCCTAGTACATTAATATTATTATGCACTACTGTAACATATGTGGGTTGTTTTCAATTTTTTCTTTTTTTTTTTTCAGATGGAGTCTCACTCTGTTGCCCAGGATGGAGTACAGTGGTGTGATCCCAGCTCAGTGCAACCTCCACCTCCCAG
>NW_012106364.1:198282-200161 GCF_000951045.1 Mandrillus leucophaeus
TTTTTTTTTTGCCACATGAATACCCAATGGACCTTGGCAACTCATTGGTAAGACCATTGTATAAGTCAGGATTCCCCAGAGACACAGAACCAATGGTGTGTGTATACAAAATAAGAAATTAGAGAATTGGCTCATTTAATTATGAAGGCTGACAAGTTCCAAGATCTGCAGGGTGAGCTGGCAAGCTGGAGACCCAGGAGAGCTGCTAGTGTAGTCCCAGTTTGAGTTCAAAGCCTGAGAATGGGCAGGCTTAAGGCCCAGGAAGAGATGATGTTTCAGTTTAAGTTCAAAGGCAGGAGAAAAACCCATGTCCCAGTGTGAAAGCAATCAGGCAAGAGGAATTCCCTCTTACAGGCAGGAGGGTCAGCCTTTTTGTTCTATTCAGACCTTCAACTAATTGAATGAAGCCCACCACATTAGAGAAGGCAATCTGCTTTACTCAGTTTATTGATTTCAATGTAAATCTCATCCAAAAATGCCCTCACAGAAACACCCAGGGTAATGATTGATCAAATGTCTGGGTACCTCATGGCCCAGTCAAGTTGACATGTAAAATTAAACATCACAATTATCATTTTCCCTTTGTTTTGCAGTGCCATGTTGGATCCATACATGTGTGGTCTGCTTTTGGAATTTCTGTTCTGTTCCAATGGTTTATTTTCTTATCCTTGTGCTAATATATTACGTTAATTTGTTTTTCACTTTAAAGGAGATATCCCTGTATGCCCCTGACAACTGAACCCATAAAACCTTTGCTGAAATGACAAGTCCATAAATATTTATAAGATTTATCTCCCACCTCATGGAATACATATGTTTTTTCTTTTTCTTTTTCTTTCTTCTTCTTTTTTTTTTTTTTTTTTTTTTTTTTTTTTTTTTTTTTTTTTTTTTTTTTTTTTTTTTTGAGATGGAGTTTTGCTCTTGTTGCCCAGGCTGGAGTGCAATTGCATGATCTCGGCTCACTGCAATCTCTACCGCCCAGGTTCAAATGATTCTCCTGCCTCTGCCTCCCGAGTCGCTGGGATTACAGGTGCGCACCACCACAATTTTTATATTTTTCAGTAGAGATGGGGTTTCATCATGTTGGCCAAGCTGGTCTCGAACTCCTGACCTCAGGTGATCCGTCTGCCTCAGCCTGCCAAAGTGCTGGGATTACAGGTGTTAGCCACTGCGCCCAACCCTAGTCTGTAGCTTTGTAATGTCTTTCTTTTGTACTTTTTTCTGGAATGAGAGTGAACAGTTATGATATATTTGACCCTGGGAAAGAAATAATCATAATATTCAATATGAAGGATTTGGGTTAAAGCAAAAGGAAAAACGCCGTCTGGCAAGAGTTCTCTTAGGATCAATTGCTGAGGGAGAGCAGAGCCTCAGGTGCTTTTGCCTCTTACTAGTAGTGTGTAATCCTTGGCCAGTTAATTAATCTCTCTAGGCCTTAATTTTCCCATCCATACAGTGGGGACTGGAAATAGTGTTTATCTCATAGGTTATTTTGAGAATTACATAAGCAGTTATATGCGAAAAATACAGAAAAGTACTTGACATAGAAGTGCTGCTTACTGCTAGTTGCCTTGACTTATTGCTGTAAGTAAACTGTGAAAACAAAAATTGCGATTTGAATGTTGTGATACAGTCAGCCCTTCATATCAGAGGCTTTCACATTCACAGATTCAACCAACTGCAATTGAAAATCTTCAGGAAAAAGGCCAGGTGCGGTGGCTCACGCCTGTAATCCCAGCACCTTGGGAGGCGAGGCGGGCGGATCACAAGGTCACAAGTTCGAGACCACGGTGAAACCCCGTCTCTACTAAAAATACAAAAATTAGCCGGGCGTGGTGGCGGGCGCCTGTAGTCCCAGCTACTCGGGAGGCTGAGGCAG
>NW_012106364.1:200211-214299 GCF_000951045.1 Mandrillus leucophaeus
TATTTATAAGATTTATCTCCCACCTCATGGAATACATATGTTTTTTCTTTTTCTTTTTCTTTCTTCTTCTTCTTTTTTTTTTTTTTTTTTTTTTTGAGATGGAGTTTTGCTCTTGTTGCCCAGGCTGGAGTGCAATGGCACAATCTTGGCTTGCTGCAACCTCTACCTCCCGGGTTCAAGTGGTTCTCCTGCCTCAGTCTCCCCAGTAGCCGGGATTACAGGCATGCACCGCCATGCCCGGCTAATTTTGTGTTTTTAGTAGAGATGGGGTTTCTACATGTTGGCCAGGCTGGTCTTGAACTCCCAACCTCAGGTGATCCACCCGCCTTGGCCTCCCAAAGTGCTGGGATTACAGGCAGGAGCCACCGCACCCAGCCAGAATACATATGTCTTACATGGTGTCCAACATATGGCCACTTCTTGTCTATCATGCCCTATCAGCAGGATGTCACCCATGTAACGGATCACTGTGTTGTTTTGAGAGCTACACGAAAATTCAGATCTCTTCAGACTATAGTATGCAGAAGATGAGAGTTAACAGTCCAAGGGAAAACTGTAAATGAATATTTTCCATTCACGTGAATGGGAAATTTTTCTTATCCTCTTTCCTACTTGTTATGGTACAGAATGCATTTGCCAAATCAATCAAAGTACATAACAAATCAATCAATCAAATCAAAGTACATAACATGTACTTAATACCTGGCATGAGTCAGCACCTGGTTATAGAAGCTGCAATCAAGCTACTACCTGGTTGAGTTCACAGTGTTCCACAGTCATTCTCTAATATCCATCCAGTTTCTGCAGAAGCCAGACTTGCAAATTAAATAGATATGATAACAACCATTTTCCTTGCATTTTTTATGTCCTTAATGGTGGCATTAGTTTCCACCATCCCCTCCACTAGATTGCAATATTGTTTCCAATCTACTCTCTTTTCCTGGGAGAAGGGGACAGTTTCAGAGATTTTCACTTCATCTTCCCTCTAGGGATGCTTGTTCTATTAACCATTGCCACAACTCTCCATGGGTCAAGACCCCTTGATTGTCACTCCAACCTTGCTGGCTATAGTGATATTTAGAACCCCTTGGCTTCTGTTTGTTAAATGCTGCTATCTAGCCTCTACTGCTTCAAGGTGGGAGAGCTTCACTGCTTCAAGGAGAGAGGGCCCCACTGCTTCAAGAAGAGAAAGCTATCAATGGGCCAAGTTTTGTGACAGTCACTTTTACCATCAGCCCTAGTCTATAAAGAAGGCCGGACCACTAACTTCTTAGAGATGCTGGTGCTCCTCTTACCAGGGAGTCCTGGTGGCTTTGGTGAAGAGTGCATTCCCATGGAACATAATATGGTGAGCCTTCTGGCCTCCCATAATGTATCCACTCCAGCATGACCACTTCCATGACTCTTTTAATCCCTTCCTTCTCCATCTGTCATGGCAATTCGGGTATTTTAACTTCACTCAGCATGAGCCATTGCTTTCTCAGGCTTCTGGAGCCTTTCTGGCAATAAATCTGTACCAACCCCTGGGTACTTGTCAAGAGGTTACAGCCGATACCCAGAAAGAATACTCCCAAGTCAGTAAGTTGTCTCTTATAGAGGCTTACATTCCAACTCCTTTTATCAAGCACCCTCAAAATCCAAACCCAAGTCTACTTCCCCTGCTCAGGCTGATGCATGCTTGCTAAATTTTGCTAGTGCTTCAGAGTATTTTTCTCCCTTATTAAGAATATAATTTATTGACACAAGAATGTGTTACCAGAAGATACGGAAAATATGAATGGTTTTATTTTCTACCAAGGAATTAGATCAATAATTAAAAACCTTTATTAGAAAACATCTTCATACCTAGCTGGCTTCATAAGCAAGTTCTACCAAACATTTATGGAAAAAAAAATGGAAAGATAGCCTTTTTAACAAATAGTACCTGAGCAATTGGATGTCAAAGACCAAAAAACAAATCTCAACATAAACTTCACACCTCGTGCAAAAACTAACTCAAAATGGATCATAGACTTCATGACCAGGGTGATTCAAACTCCCATTAAAGTTGGAGAAGTCAAATAAACTGGGACATGTGTGTTATGTAAGACAAGACATTTAGAAAAAAATAAGAATTGAGCCCAAGAGGTGGAAGTTGCAGTGAGCTAAGATTGCGCCAGTGCACTCCAGCCTGGGTGACAGAACTAGACTCCGTCTTTAAAAATAATAATAAAATAAAAATAAAATAAATAGGAAAAATAATTTTAGGACCTAGGACTGGGTAAAAAAAAAAAATTCAGATTTGATACTAAAAGCATGCATAATCCATAAAAGAAAAAAGCAACAAATTAGATTTCATCAAAATTTTAAAATCTTGCTCTTCAAAAAGACCTTGTCAAGAGGATGAAAAGACAAATTACAGACTGGGAAAAAGTAATTGCAAACCACTTAATTGACAAAAGACTTGTATTCAGAATACATAAATAATTCTCAAAACTTGAAAGTAAGCAAATGTACCATCCAGTTAGAAAATGAGCAAAAAACATGAACAGACTGAGGAGAATACACAGACGGCAAATAAGCAACGGTATTTTGATTGTATGGGGTTTTAAAGTCCTTATTTTAAAGATACATACTGAAATATTGTGGTAGTCAGAATAACATTTCCCCCAAAAGAATGTCCGCATCCTAATCCCTGGGACCTGTACACAGCAAGAAGGAATTAAGGTTGCTAATCACTGACTTTGAGATCGGGAGAATATCCTGGAGTATCTGAGTAAGCCCAGCATAATCCCAAGGATCCTTATAAGGGAGGAAGGAGTGTCAGTATCAGATTGACACAATGTGAGAAGAACTGGACTATCCATTGCCCACTATAGCCAACCCATGTGGGCAGCCTCTAACAGCCAATAAAGGCAAGAAATTGGATTCTCCCCTACAGCCTCCAAAAACAATTGCCACCCCACTAACAGCTTGGTTTTAGCCCAGTGAGGCCCATTTCAGACTTTTGACCTCCAGAACTGTAAGAGAATAATTTATGTGGTTTTAAGCCTCCACATTTGTGGTAATTTGTTACGGAAGCAATAGAAACTAATATAAATATTTAGAGACAAAATAATGCTGTAGTGGTTTGTAAAGATGGCCATATTTCTTTGATACTTCTCTCATTGATAGGTGAGATCTAGGTTCTCTCTCCTTGAATCTGGACAGGTTTGTGACTGTTTTCACCAACAGACTGTAGTGGAAGAGATACGCTGTGACTTCTGTGGCTAGGTCATAAAAGGCCATGAGTATGACCCTAGTTTACTAGGAACACTCAACTTTGAGTCTCAAGGCTGCCATCTTGAAAGGGCATGTTGACAGCTCCAGTTGACAGACCCAGAGGAGCCTGTCCTTCAAACATCTCAGTCCAGGCGCCAGATGTGTGAATGAAGAAATCATCTTAGAAGAGGATCTTCCAACCCAGATAGTGAAGGTTACTTATAATAGACTATTGTGACATCATCAGTTAAATCACATCTGTATAGTCCGAGCAGTTGTGAAAGAGCATCAGCACCTTCCACTCTACAGGAGAGAAATAGTCAGCCCGTGGTTCATAGATACATCCATCTTGTGAGAGAGCCTGTGGCCATACCAAGTCCCAATCACCCACTCACTAAGGCAATTATTTCTTCAGAACAACTTGAACAGATTGAGCAAACAATTTTCTCAGAAGTGTCCCCATTCGATGGAGAAATTGAGCTTTTTTTTTTTTTTTTTTTTAAGATTGTGTCTCACTCTGTCACCAGGCTGGAGTACAGTGGCGCAATCTTAGCTCACTGCAACCTCCACCTCCCGGGTTCAAGAGATTCTCCTGCCTCAGCCTCCTGAGTAGCTGGAATTACAGGCATGCACCACCATGCCCGGTTAATTTTTGTATTTTTAGTAGAGACAGGGTTTCACCATGTTGGCCAGGCTGGTCTCAATCTCCTGACGTTGTGATCTGCCCGCCTCGGCCTCCCAAAGTGCTGGGATTACAAACGTGAGCTACCACACCCAGCCTAAATTAAGCTATTCTTGCATATACTTGGATCTTCTGTGTTGACCAAAGGGTGTTGGCAACCCCTGAATTATGTAACTCCCAACATGACACTAACGTTCTGATTAAAATCTTTTCCTCTAATCATCCCCAGTTTCTATCTTCCCATACAATGGAATTCTCTATAAAGAGAAGGGGCAATGGCTTAAACCCAAGAAGGAGGTGCCAGCTTCAAGTACTCAAGCTTGCTCGTATTAGCTATGCTGACACTCAAGCCCAGAATCCCTTGCCTGCCCAGCATCACACAGGCATTTTCAACTGTCTCCTCCTATTGTGGTCCTCTGCTCCCAAGCCTCCTTGGTACCATGAGAGAGTGTCATCCCTTCTGCCTTATTCAGATGTTACTCTCTTTGGCTCCAGGTGGGACCACACCAAACATGCCCTGAAAATAAAGATCACCTGAGTTGAAAATGGAGCACTCAAAACAGGAATTCGAATCGCCCTGGCCATTCTCTTCAAAAAGATTTTCTTTCAAAAAGTCCAGGCTATCACATTCCACCAAGTGGTTCAGAGAGTGGGAGCAGGAGATGCTAATTTCCACTTTCCTGATAAGATAACTGAGGCCTAATTCACAGAGTAACTGGCAGCTCTATTTATTTCCCACTGGTGCATGTAAGCCTAAATTCATGTCAGCTATTCCCTAGAGCTCTGTCCTATTGGTGACATGTGAGATATCCTAGCTTCGTCTCTTTAGTATTGTGATATCATAGGACAGACAAATTTCCCTCCCAAAAGAGATGAGCTGGAAGATAAGACATTTTAGTGAGCTAAATCCCTAAAAGAGTAAAAATAAAAATCAAAATGGAGTAATATAGACAGAGGCAAAGTAATCTGTAGAAAAGATACCTGTGTCCCAGTTCATCTGAATTCCCCAACTTTAAGAAATGCTGTGTCCTTCTAGTTCCTTCTGATCTTTTTTGGATTAAAGGGAGGGCAGGGGGCATAGAGAGGGGAAGTTGGTTTTCCTTGGCTTTTCAATAACTCAGTCTCTTGCTGTGCCTTCTCCTACAGCTGGTGTTGACTCCACAGCCTCCTACTGTTTCCCTTATACCCCCAGAAGATCCCTCAAGATTTTGTAGCAGACTCTTATAAAACCTGCAGCCTGTGTTCTAAGTCCAGTGTTGTTTAAGGGTCATTCCTCTTGCCCACTCCTGAGGGAGACACTGGAGCAGCCCCCATGGGTGAAGGGAGGGGGACTGGTCACCATCCTGGGAATACCCAGCTCTCTGGGCCCATCACAGGCACAGAAGAGTCTCTGAGGTATTTTCTGAGCAGTCCAGGGTCATCAGGGAGACAGGAGAGGCTGGCCAGGGGCAGAGGAAGAGAGGGGGAAGACATGGCAGCAGGAGGGTGCTGACTGAAGAGATTCTCATGAGATACTCTGGGAAACTGGAACACTAAGGCATGGGAGCTGATTGCTTAGAAAGAGACAGACTCTGAGATAGCAAGTCAGAAAGAGAGATGGAGGGGCCACCATGGGCCCAGAAATTTCCCAGCTGGCTAGATCCTTCTTAATCTTCTGCCTTTCCCCATAGCTTCCAGACTAAAAGAGGTCAGCTGGTCTGTGCCAACCCCAGAGATGCTGAGTCCAGGAATACATCAAAACCCAGAGCTAAATCTAAATAGCTCAGAAAAAAAAAATTAAATCCATCAGTAGATTGGGGAACAGGGAGCTGAGCCAGAAGAATAGCACTTACAACCCCAGAACCTACCTCCTTTATGGTCTAATCCCCCCCAAAACCAAACCACACTTAAATTTTAATTTAATTCACCTTTATTGTGTATTTCCAATTTTGAATTGTTTTTGTTGAATGTTTTCTCTAAGAAATCACATAGTACACAGTGACTCTAGATGGTGCTGAATGTTTGTGCTAAATCTTCTCTCTAGATATTGGACCAAGTCCATCAACCACAAGAATTTCTGAATATGCATTTTTCAATGAATAATTGATCTTTGCACTATGTTGTAATGTTTTTAATATAATAAAAATACTTTCCTTTATTTAAAAGTAAGCCACGAAATTCTAGCTATTATGTTGATCGCTCTCTTGAACATTAGGAATATTGGTTTGGTGGGATGAGGGAGGAAGTTGAGGAAAACTGGAAAAGTAAGAAACAACAGAAAAAAGGGAAGACATGCTACACGGTAATGCTGTCAGGCCTTACAATGGAGATAGCAGCCTAGAAAGCCAAAACTGAAATAATAACATTATAAATTAAACTATAATTTATATTCCCTAAAATAAAATCAGCACTTTATATCGTTTTTCTTGAATGTTTTCTCTAAGAAATCACATAGTACACAGTGATTCTAGATAGTGCTGAGTATTTGTGCTAAATCTTCTCTCAAGATATTGGACCAAATCCATCAACCACAAGAATTTCTGGATATGCACTTTTCAATGAATTTTTGATCTTTGCACTATGTTGTGATGTTATTAATATAATAAAAATACTTTCCTTTATTTAAAAGCAAGAAAAGCAAGACCTTCCTTCATATGCATCTTTACTCTTTAAAAAAATAAGTCAAACTTTCTTAAGAAAAACGAATCTTGGCGCAGTGTCTCAGGCCTGTAATCCCAGCCCTTTGGGAGGCTGAGATAGTAGGATCACTTGAGCCCAGGACATCCAGACCAGCCTGGGAACATAGTGGGATCCCATCACAATAAAAGAATTTAAAAATTAGCTTGGCATGGTGGCAGACACCTGTAGTTCCAGCTACTTGAGAGACTGAGATGGGCGGATCGCTTGAGCCCAGGTGGTCAAGACTGCAGTGAACATGATCATGTTACTGCACTCTAGCTTTGGTGACAGAGTAGAAAAAAAACAAGAAAAAAAATTTAAAATGACTTAAATTTATTGAGAAGTTATTATGAGTTAAGAACTTTCAAGTATTGGCTTATTTTTTTTCCTAAGAATATCACTATGATGCGTATACCCTTGTTGCCCAATTGGCAGATGAGGAAACAGGAGTCCGGAGAGTTTACATAATTTCCCACAACTATATAATTAGCAGTCGTGGGATTTAAACCTGGGTGCATGCCCTGTGCTCTTAACCATCAGATCTCTGCCTCTCAAGGTGTTATTACACCTAGAACAGATTTAACCTGACATTTCCTGTTCCATGATGTGAGTATTCCAGTTCCAATTAGCCAGGTCATCCTCTTGGGTGGGCAAAGTCAAATGACTCAAATCCCTCCATCTATTACCACATCTTCACTTTTCTCCTGCTTATCAAGCTAAAGGTCGGAGTGCAGGCCAAGACTCTCTGCTTGCCATCTCTCTCCCTTCCCCTCCCCCCTACTCAGGTACTACTGGGGCACATCAACAAGTAAGTAACCTATGTAAAATGTAACCAGATGAAGAGAACACTCCTTCTTTCTTTGATGTCACCTCCAATCACTACAAACTTTTCCCTTGGAATGCTCTCATTTGCCTTTATGGGAGCAGCAGAGATCACAGCTCTGCTGTGATCCAATACCATTACCATTTTATGATCATGGTTCACTGCAGCCCCGATCACCCAGGCTCAAGCGATCCTCCCACCTCAGTCTCCCAAGTAGCTGGGACTACTATAGCACTATAATACTCCCTGCCCTGGGCTATGATTCTCTCCTCTCCCTCTCTTTTCTCTTTTTTTTTCTTTACATCTATAGATTGGAAGGATGGGGAGAAACTTAGGGCTAGTCCTGCCATCTCCAGGGAATATTATCCCTCGAGGTAGTATGTTATGGTCTTTTTAGAATAAGAAAATAGCTTTTTGCAGCAAGATAAATCCCATTCAGCATCTTGTTAAATTACACAGGAAATTCCGGGAAGACAGAGAAGGCAGTGAAACTGCCTAATGCTGAAAAATGAAAGAAAATAATTACTCATCAAATTACTCCAGAATTTGCAACTTTGATAGAAAATCCACATCTACTTCCCCCAATTTTTAAAGAAGATATACACAACGTAAGTAAGAGTTAATGTTCTTCATATACTAAGAAGAAATTCATAAGATAATAACAAAACATATTACACACTTAAGTGTATTGAACACTGTAATTTTGCTTCTAAATGAAATTAACGTTTCCCCCTTTCCCGGTATTCTTTCCTCACTATAGAGTTGAAAATGGCCATCCAGAGGAGGTCATGGTGTTGCTGAATCCAACAGGAAAGCAGGGGTCTTGGGGCACAAATGAAGAGTGGGCTCTATGCCAAGTCCTCCTCTATGCAGACACGGTCCAGGCTCCACTCACATTGGGATCTTTAAGTGTGCTCCCTCTGCCTTTCCAACTATTTGTATCTCTGTGTCCAAAGACTTGTGCACAAATGTTTATATAGCTTTATTCAAAATAGCCCCAAACTTTACTTTATTCAAGATATAACCCAGATGTCGTCAAGTGGTCGATAGGTGAACCAAGACATATGCATTCTTTTTTTTTTTTTTTTCCGAGACAGAGTCTCGCTCTGTCACCCAGGCTGGAGTGCAGTGGTGTGATCTCGGCTCACTGCAAGCTCCGCCTCCCATGTTCACGCCATTCTCCTGCCTCAGCCTCCTGAGCAGCTGGGACTACAGGCACCCGCCTCTACGCCCAGCTAATTTGTGTGTGTGTATGTGTGTGTGTGTTTTTGGTAGAGACAAGGTTTCTCTGTGTTAGCCAGGAGGGTCTCGATCTCCTGACCTTGTGATCCGCCCGCCTCAGCCTCCCAAAGTGCTAGGATTACTACAGGCATGAACCACTGTGTCCGGCCTACACATGCATTCCTAAAAACCACTACATTATGCGAAACCACACAGTAAAACCTATAGAACTTATGGGGAAAATGAGTTTAAGTATTTGAACACTCAAATACTTCATCAGTGACATATTTTAAAAATAGAGATAGAACCCTAGTAAAAATAGAAGCACAGTTTTATAAATGTTAAGTATTTAACATAAACGCTATGATAAATACAGAACTTTACCATGAAAAATACCTGAAATTTGCTTTAAAGTGGAAGTCAGAAGGGCTACAGGTTGTCAATTATTGTGAAGTGGTAAAAGGAAGGTTGTCTGGCTAGGTGTAGTGGCTCACACTTGTAATCCCAGCACTTTGAGAGGCCAAGGTGGGAGGATCACTTGAGGCCAAGAGTTTGGGCAACATAGTGAAATCCTGTCTCTACAGAAAATTCTTTACAAGTTAGCTAGGCATGATGTCATGCACCTGTAGTCTTAGCTACTTTGGAGTCTGAGATGGGAGGATCACCTGAATCCAAGAGTTAGAGGCTGCAGTGGGCTATAATGGCACCACTGAACTCCAGCCTAGGCAAGCTCCTGTCTCAAAAAAAATAAAAATAAAAATAAAAATAATTAAAAAAGGAAGGTTGTCTTAGATCAGAAAGGAAGTTTAACTCCAGTTGTGGATAGGTGTAGCTCATAACATGGGGTGAACTAAGATAGCTAGTAGGTATTTGAGACGTGTATGCACACACGTTTTGTGTATTATTTTCTTTTTTTTTTCTTTTTTTTGAGATGGAGTCTTGCTCTGTCACACAGGCGGGAGTACAGTGGCGCAATCTCAGCTCACAGCAACCTCCGCCTCCTGGGTTCAAGCGATTCTTCTGCCTCAGCCTCCCGAGTAGCTGGGACTACAGGTGCACACCACCATGCCGAGCTAATTTTTCTATTTTTAGTAGAAACAGGATTTTACCATATTGGCCAGGCTGGTCTCGAACTCACGATCTTATGATCCACCTGCCTCGGCCTCCCAAAGTGCTGGGATCACAGGCGTGAGCCACTGTGCCTGGCCCATTTTGTATATTCTTACATGGCTTATTCACTAAGTGTTTTTCATGGATAAAATCACTTGTAAGCAAATGGAAAAATATGTGTTATGCTCAATTTTTTTCTGACATATCAGTCATATTGCAACAAATTCATATTTTCTTTTTTGTTATTTTATTTTATTTTAGATGCAGGAAGGGTACTTGTGCAGGTTTGTTACATGGATATATTGCGTAATGGTGAGGTTTGGGCCTCTAGTGAACCCATCACCCAAATAGTGCACACTTTACCCAAAAGGTAATTTGTCAGCTCTCATCCCCTCCCACACTCCCTCCTTTTGCAGTCCCCACTCTCTACTATTTCAATCTTTATATCCGTGTGTACCCATTGTTCAGCTCCCACTTAAAAGTGAGAACATGTGGTATTTGATTTTCTGTTTCTGAGTTATTTCACTTAGGATAATGGCCTTTCTCTCTATCCATGTTGCTGTGAAGGACATGATTTCATTCTTTTTATGGCTGCATAGTATCCCATGGTGTGTATATGTACCACATATTCTTTATCCAATCAACCATTGATGGACACTTAGGTTGATTTCATGACTTTGCTATTGTGAATAGTGCTGCAGTAACGTATGAGTGCAGATGTCTTTTTGATAAAATGATTTCCTCTGGATAGATGCCCAGTAGTGGGATTGCTGGGCAAATGGTAGTTCTATTTTTAGTTCCTTGAGAAATCTCCATACTGTTTACCATAGAAGCTGAAGTAATTTATCTTCCCACCCACAGTGTGTAAGTGTTCTTTTTCTCTGCATCCTCACCAACATCTGTTATTTTCTTACTTTTTAATAATAGCCATTCTGACAGTGTGAGATGGTATCCTATTGTGGTTCTAATTTGCATTTCTGTGATGATTAGTGATGTTGAGCATTTTTCATATATTTGTTGGCCACTTGTATGTCTTCTTTTGAGAAGTGTCTGTTCATGTCCTTTGTCCACTTTTTAGTAGGGCTATCTGAGGGATTTTGTTGATTTGTTTGAGCTCCTTATAGATTATGGATATTAGTACTTTGTTGGATGCATAGTTTGCAAATATATCTCTCATTTGGTAGGTTATCTGTTTATTCTGTTAATTGTTTCTTTTGCTATGCAGAAGATTTTTAGTTTAATTAAGTCCCATTTGTCTATTTTTGTTTTTGTTGCATTTGCTTTTGAAGTCTTAGCCATAAATTCTTTGCCTACGTCAATGTTCAGAAGAATTTTTTCTAGGTTTTCTTCCAGGATTTTAATAGTTTCACATCTTACATTCAAGTTTTTAATCCATCTTTAGTATTATTATATTTTTTGTATATGATGAAAGATAGGGGTCCATTTTCATTCTTCTGCATGAGGCTGGCCAGTTTTCCAAGCCCCGTTTATTGATTAGGGTGTTCTTTCCCTATTTTCTATTTTTGCTGACTTTGTTGAAAATCAGTTATTGTAAGTCTGTGGCTTTACCTCTGGGTTCTCTGTTCTGTTCCACAGATCTATGTGTCCACTTTTGTGCCATTATGCTATTTTGGTTACTACAAACTTATAGTATAGTTTGAGGTCAGGCAATTGTGATGCCTCTGATTTTGTTCTTTTTGCTTTAGGATTGCTTTGGCTATTTGAATCCTTTTTTGGTTCTATATAAATTTTAGAATTTTTCTAGTACTGTGAAAAATGACACTGGTAATTTGATAGGAATTTGTGTTGAATTTGTAGACTGCTTTGGACAATATAGTTATTTTAATAATATTGATTCTTCCTATTCATGGGCATGGGATGCTTTTCCATTTGTTTGTGTCATCTAGTTTCTTTCATCAGTGGTTTGTAGTTCTCCTCTTTCACCTTCTTGGTTAAATGTATTCCTGAGTATAGGAATACATTTTTATTTTGTGGCTATTGTAAATGAGATTGAGTTCTTTATTTGGTTCTCAGATTAAGCACTGTTGGTGTATAGAAATGCAATTATTTCTGTACATTAATTTTGATCTGAAACTACCGAAGTCATTTATCAAGTCTAGGAGTCTTTTGGCAGAGTCTTTAGGGTTTTCTAGGTATAAGATCATGTCATCACTGAACAGAAATAATTTGCCTTCCTCTTTTTTAATTTGGATCACTTTTATTTCTTTTTCTTACCTGATTACTCTGGCTAGGACTTCCAGTACTATGTTGACTACAAGTGGTGAGAGTGGACATCCTTGTCTTGTTCCAGTTCTTAAGAGGAATGCTTTCAGTTTTTCCTCATTTAGTATAATGTTGGCCATGGGTTTGTCATGTATGGAGCTTATTGTTTGGAAGTATGTTCCTTTAATGTCTATTTTGTTTAGGGATTTTATCGTGAAGAGATGTTGAATTTTATCAAATGCTTTTTTAAATCCATTGAGATGATCATATGGTTTTTGTTTTTAATTCTATTTATGTGGTGAATCACATTTATTGATTTACACATGTTGAACTACCCTTGCACCCCTGGAATAAAATCCACTGGACTATGGTGAATTATCTTTTTGATGTGCTGTTGGATTTGGTTTGCTAGTATTTTGTTGAGAATTTTTGCATCTATGTTCATCAGGGATATTGGCCTATAGTTTTTTGTTGTTGTTGTTGTTATTTCTTTGCCAGATTTTGATATCAGGATGATGGTGATCTCATAGAATGAATTAAGGAGAAATCTCTCCTCCTCAATTTTTTGGAATAGTTTCAATGAGATTGGTACCAGCTTTCCTTTGTACAATCGGTAAAATTCAGCTATGAATCCGTCTGGTTCTGAACTTTGTTTTTCTTGGTAGATTTTTTAAAATTATTACTGATTCAATTTCATTCCTCCTCATTGGTCTATTCAGGATTCTATTTCTTCCTGGTTCAACCTGGGAAGTTTGTATGTTTCCAGGAATTTATCCATTTCCTCTATTTCTCTAGGAAGACAGAGGTGTTCCTAGTAGTCTCTGGTGATCTTTTATATTTCTGTGGTATCAATTGTAATGTCACCTTTATCATTTCTGATTGTGTTTGTTTGAATCTTTTCTTTTCTTGGTTAATCTAGCTAGAGTTCTATCAATTTTTGTTTATACTTTCAAAGAACCAACTTTTCCTTTCAGTGATCCTTTGTATTATTATTTTGGAACTAATTTCATTTAGTTCATCTATGATTTTTGTTAATTTTTTTCTTCTTCTAGCTTTGGGTTTGGCTTGTTCTTGTTTTCCTAGTTCCTTGAAGTATGATGTTACCTGAGATTTTTTTTCTATCTTTTTGATGTGGACATGTAATGATATAAGCTTTCCTCTTAACACTGCTTTTGCTGTATCCCAGAGGTTTTGGTAAGTTGTGTCTCTATTTCCATTTGCTTCAATTTTTTAATTTTTGCCTTAATTTCATTGCTTAACTAAAAGTCATTCAGGAGCAAGTTGTTTAGCTTCCATGTACTTATGTGGTTTTGAGAGTTCCTCTTGGTATTGATTTCTAATTTTATTCACTGTGGTCCAACAAAATACTTGATATGATTTCACTTTTTTAATATATTGAGATTTGCTTTATAGCCAAGTATATGGTCAGTTTTAGAGAATGTTCCATGCACATATGAATAAAAGTATATTCCGCAGTTGTTGGGTGGAATGTTCTTTCAATGTCTAATAGGTCCATTTGGTCAAGTAGTGTTCAGTTTAAGTCCAGAGTTTCTTTGTTAGTTTTTTGCCTTGATGATCTGTCTAGTGCTGTCAGTGGGGTGTTGAATTCCCCATTATTATTGTATGGCAGTCCATATCTTTTCTACAGTCTAGTAGTAGTTGCTTTATACATCTGGGAGCCCAGTGTTGGGTATGTGTATATCTAGGATAGTTAAATCTTCTTGTTGAATTGAACCCTTTATCATTATATAATGCCCTTCTTTGTCTTTTTTATTGGTGTTGATTTAAAGTCTGTTTTATCTGATATAAGACTAGCAACTTCTGCTCTTTTTTGTTTTCCATTTGCATGATGTATCTTTTTCCTCTCCTTTACTTTGAGCCTACTGGTGTCTTTACATGTTCTTGAGTCTCTTGTAGGCCACAGATGATTGAGTCTTTTTAAAATTCAATTTGCCAATCTATATCTTTTATGTGGACCATTAAGGCCACTTACATTCAAGATTAATATTGACATGTGAGGTTTTGTTCCTGTAATAATATTGCTAACTAGTTGTTTTGTAATCACTTTATAAGATCTGTGAACTTTGCATTTATGTGTCCTTTTATTGTAGCAAGTATCATCCTTTTGTCT
>NW_012106364.1:214579-217556 GCF_000951045.1 Mandrillus leucophaeus
AATATACTTGGTTGGCTTTTCTTCTCTTTAAGAAGGATAAAAGGCTGGATGCAGTGGCTCATACCTGTAATCCCAGCACTTTGGGAGACCAAGGTCGGTGGATCACAAGGTCAGGAGATTGAGACCATCCTGGCTAGCATGGTGAAATTCTGTCTCTACTAAAAATTTTTTTAAAAATTAAAAATTAAAAAAAAAAGCCAGACATGGTGGTGGGCACCTCAGCTGCTCGGTAGGCTGAGGCAGGAGAATGGCCTGAACCCAGGAGGCAGAGCTTGCAGTGAGCTGAGATTGCGCCACTGCACTCCAGCCTGGACAACAGAGTGAGACTGCTTCTCAAAAAAAAAGAAAAAAAAAAAAAAAGAAGGCTAAAAATAGGATTCCAATCTCTTCTGGTATAAGGTACTGCTGAGAAGTCTGCTGTTAGTCTGATTGGACTTCCTTTATAGGTGACTTGATCCTTCTTTCTAGCTACCTTCAAGAGTTTTTCTTTAGCATTGTACTTAGATAGTCTCATGACTATATGCCTTATTGATGTTCATCTTGTATAGCATCTCACAGGTGTTCTCTGAATTTCTTGTATCTTAATGTCTAACTTTCTAGCAATAACAGAAATTTTCCTGAATTATTCCCTTGAGTATGTTTTCCAAATTGCTTACTTTTTGTCTTTCTCACTCAGGAATGCCTATAAGTTGTAGGTTTGGTTGCTCTACATAATCCCATATTTCTTGAAGGCCTTATTCAATTTTTTAAAATTATCTTTCATATTTTTCTGACTGGATTAACTCAAAAGATCAGTCTTCAAGCTCCAAAATTCTTTCTTCTTCTTGGTCTAGTCTATTGCTAAAGCTTTCCTATATTTTGAAATTCTTTTACTAAATTTTTTCATTTCCAGAAGTTCTGTTTGTTTGTCTTAATGTAGCTGTCTTTCATATCCTGAAAGGTTTTTCTGGTTTCTTTCTGTTGAGTTTCAACTTTCTCTTGGATATCATTGAGCTTCCTTACAATCCATATTTTGCATTCTTTATCTGTTATTTCAGGATCCTCATTTTGGTTAGGATCTATTGCTAGAAAGTTAGTGAGAGCCTTTGGGGTTGTCAAAACATTCTATCTTTTTGTACCACCAGAGTTCTTGAACTGATTCTTCCTCATCTGAAAGAGCTGTTGCTTTTTATTTTTGAATTTGTTGTTATTTGGATGGGAATTTTATCTTTTTTTCCCTTGAAGGTATGACTGTCGTGTATGCTGTGATTCTTTGCTTCATTTCTTGGTGCTTTCAGGGGACCAAGGCTCTGTATAGGTTCCTTGTATAGACAGCTTTTGTGCAGTGTTTTTCTAAAATGTTGCTTGTTTCAGCAATGTATTGTGAGTATGAGCCGACTCATTATCTTCTGTGGGGCTGAGTGTGGAAGTCTCAGGAAGCTGATCTCATACACTAGCACTATGCCCTTCTGATAGCCGGGTTTTTATTTGATGGTGCAGTTCAGTCTCCAGTCCAGTAGGTGGGTAGGTGGCACTTAAGAGTAAGAGCCAACTCACCCTCAGTAGCCAAGTGATAAGGAGAGGCACCTGCCTGATGAAGGGTGGTTAGGGAGTTTGTGTTGGGATATGCTGAGGTCTTCAGGGTAGGGACAGGAGAGGTTGAGAGGGTCACTGCACCAGCTTATCACCCTGGGCAGGCAGGAACACAATCTGCTTCCCTATCATGCCCCTGTCACAGAGCCTGCAATATTCAGTTCATACAGACATTGTCCTTTGGCTCCTGGCCACAGTGTGACTGAGGTCTGCAGAAACACCCCTCTGGTGGCTACCACTGAAAGGGGCTCAGGGCAAAGCCTCTTCCTCCGGTCCAGTTCTGTGACTTGTCTGCCCTCCATTGCCTGCTTCTCCGTGTAGGAAGAGGGAGATGGGCCCTGACTTTTGTGCATGCCCAGGTAGCACAGGCTTATTTTCAGTGGGGGTGCAACTTCTGCAAGTGGCACCTGGAAAGGCTGTCTCCACATGTGCTTGCACCAGCCTCCAGTGGGGAAAGCCTCTGCTGTGTCTACAACGGTGGATGAGGGAGAAGGAAATGACCCCTCTCCACACCTATTCTCAGCCACCAGTGCCACCCCCTTCAGTGATCAACACCATTCCCACATTTCCTCTGTCCCAAGGGAGGCTTTGACAGGCTGCACTGCATCCTCCCCTAGGGATGCCCACACTGAGGGCTCGATCTCAGGGGAACTCACAGCTCTCCAGGGACCCACTGATCCCCTGTGGGTGCCAAATTCAGAGTGAATTCTGGAGTATGTTTGCAGGGAATCTGGTAGTGCAACATAAGGGTTGAGGTTCACTGGCAGGGCAGTGGCCCATAATGGGTGCACAACCATTACGGCACCCACTGTTTCAGGTAGGGCCTGAGTGGAGTGCAGATCCACTAGCACAAACTGGCCAGCGAATTCTCTCACCCTGGAAAGTTATCAAATCACCACCAACAGCATTTCCTGTGGTTGCGAGGGCAGAGGGATTCCCCAACAGCTTAGCGGTCAGCAGTTTGTTGCAGGGATGAAGGGAGCAGAGAAGCATTCCCACCTACCTTTTCCATGGGACCCCCAAGTTCCTCAGAGGTCAATGTCTGCCAGACTCTTGCTGCTTTCCTTTTCTGTGCCCTAGCTTCTTCCCACGGGTTCTCCGGCAGGTCCTGGCTCTCTTACCTCAGTTTTCCATTTGGATCATGACCATTAACCAGTAACTCTGATCTTCTTTCTGAAAAGAACTCGCATCCAACATTCCTAGTCAATCATTTTTTAATTAAATTAAAAATAATTTGCATTTTCTAAATATGCATTATAGCAGAACTGACTATACATCCATACAGTGGAATACCATTCAGCAACAAAAAGGACCCAACTAGTGATACATACAATGATGTGGTTTGAATGTTTGTCTTCACCCAAATCTCATATTGAAATGTGATCCTCAGTGTTGGACCTGGGGC
>NW_012106364.1:218426-231241 GCF_000951045.1 Mandrillus leucophaeus
GATCAGTGGTTTCCAAGGACTGGGGATAGGAGAAAGTGACTACAAAAGGAGCACAAAGGGACTTTTTGGAGTGATGGGAATGTTATCAATTTTGATGGTAGTGGTGGTTACATGACTGTCCATTTGTCAAAACTCATCAAGTTATACTCATAAAAATGATTAATTGTATCTGTATTTAAATTATATGTCAATAAACCTGATTCCCTGCCACTCACCCAACACACACACATACACACACACACACACACACACACACAAAATCAGAGGGCTGCAGATGTGGGGCGGGAGGTGGGTAAAGCAAATTGAACTAAACTCCAAAAAGTGATGCAGTGAACTTTAACTTTCAATAGCTGTGTCTGAGTTAGCATGACAGATTAGAATTCCAAGGATCCCCAAATTCAGAGCAAGCCTGTACCCATCTGCCAACTCTTTCCTGCAAGTTCCCACCAAGAGCATCATTAGCATACTAAGGGCTGGGGGCGATAGAGCTGAGAGAGAACCCCTTGAATTGTGTTGGGCCTCCACTAAGTTCAAAACAATTACATTCCAAAGGCAGGGGAACAGGAAACAGAAAGGAGTTCTGTCTATCCAGGGTTGTCCAAATTTTCAGCTACTGAAGGTAGAGGGCATGGCAGGAAATCTGAGATGAATCCATTCAAGGCACTCTAGGCTATTGAAAATAGAAGATAGGAAAGCTAAGAGGAATCATTCTGGAACACTTGGGCTTTCAGCTACTGAAATCAGGTGCAGTAGAGTTTAAAGAAATCCCTCTGGGAGCATTCCAGCCCTTCAAAAAATTTAAAGTAGCTGCCTTCCAAAATCCATGGTAAAAGCAAAGCAAAATCTCTTGAGGTGCAGAAAGCTAAGAACAGGACTATGAAGAGAAATTACCAGTGACCCTGATGGGCAAATAGACTGTAAATTTTTAAAAAAATTTTCTATGGTCCAGAAAGCTGGCAACACAAAGAGATCTTAAGAATCTTGCCAATACTCAGGTCCAAATCCCTGCAGAGGGAAAGTCTTGAGCCTGTCCTCAAAACATTTAAAGCCCAGTGCAAATTGAGTCACGCTAAGGCTGTAACAAAGCCCAGATTTAGCTCAACTACAGATTAGATTGAATCGGTTCCATACTCTAGCAGCCTAAAAGAAGAGGTATGCCTATTCTGGGTGTATTATTTGCCTCAGTCCTTATTGTTTTTATACATAAAATGCCCAACACAATAAATTTTGAGACATGCAAAGAAATAAGAAAATGTAACCTGTGATCAGGAGAAGAAATAGTTAGTAGAAGCAGAGACAGAGATGTACTGGATGTTAAAATGATCAAATGGGAACTTTAAAAATATATATATGGTAAAAACGATTAAAGATTTGTTAGAACAGATGGCCAGTGTGAAGGAAGGGATGAGAATTTCACCACAGACACTGAAATTTTTCAAAAGAAGCCAAAAAATGAAAACTGGAAATGCAAAATGATATCTGAAAAATGGTTGCATTAGCTAGGCTAACGGTAGACTGGACTGGGCAGAGAAAAAGACTGGTGAACTTGAAGATGGGTCAATAGAAAGACTCTAAAGTGAAACACACACAAAAACATGCTGAAAATAAAAAAGAGCACATCCAAAGCACATACGAAAATATAAAATAAAGTAACATACATGTACTTAGAATACTAGGCAGAGAGGAGTGAGAGAATGGGAAGAAAAAATATTGGAAATCATAATTGACAAAAGACGTACATCAGACTACAGATCCAAAAACCTTGGAAACCTCAAGCAAGGTAAATCAAAGAAAATGACAGTTAGGCACAACATAGGCAATGGCTGAAAAGAAAAGAAAAAGAGTAAACCTTAAAAGTAGCCCGAGAAAAGATACATGACATATAGGGAAACAATAATACAAATGATGTCTTACATTTCACCACAAATGATGGGAGCAGAAACATCTAACTTTAAAGTCAAGTTAGAATTTCTATGTCCAACAAAAATAGCCTTCAAAAATGAAGGCAGGGGCTGGGCACGGTGGCTCACGTCTGTAATCCCAATACTTTGGGAGTTCGAGGTGAGTGGATTGCTTGAGCCCAAGAGCTTAAGACCAGCCTGGGCAACCTAGGGAGACTACCTCTCTACAAAAAAATAAAATAAAATTAGCTGGACATGGTGGTGCATACCGGTGGTCCCAGCTATTTGGGAGGCTGAGGTGGGGAGATGACTAGAAACCCAGGAGTTCAAAGCTGCAATAAGTCTTGAATATGCCACTGCATTTTAGCCTGGGTGATAGAAGGAGACCCTATCTCAAAAAAAAATGAAGACAGAATAAAGACATGTTTAGACCACAAACATTATTAAAAGAAGGTCTTAAATCTGAAGGAAAATAGTATCAGATAGAATGTAAGACCTGCAAAAGCAATAAAGAGAACCAGAAAAAGGAAATATCTAGGTAAATATTGAAGATTCTATTTTACATCATTACAAAAAATAATAATATTATATGATAATATCAACCATTTAAGCAAAAATAACATTAGTGTTAGAAAAATCTCAAAATAATCATGCTAAGTACAACAAGCCAGATCAAAAAAACTATGTACTGCGTGATCCCATTTATATAAATTTCTGGGGAATGCAAAATAATCTACAGTGATAGAAAGCAGATCATTTGCTTACTCAGGAGGATCGGTAGAAGACAGGAATTATAAACGGGTATGAGGAAACTCTCTAGGGCGGTGGCCATATTCATTATTTTGATTGCAGAGATGGTCTCACAGGTATACACATATGGTAAAGCTTATCAAATCATACTCTTTAAATTTAGGCAGTTTATTTGTGTCAATTATATGCCTCAATAAAGATATATACACGCATACACATACATCTTATATGCCAAAATGTTAGAGTTAAACCCAACCATATCAATAATTACATTAAACATGACTGGATTAATCTCGCCAGACTAGTTTTCAAAAAAAGCAACACCCAACTGTATTTCGTTTATTAAAAAATGTATTTTAAATCTAAAGACACACACAGGTTGAAAATAAAAGGATTGAAAAAGGTACACCAGGCCGGGCACGGTGGCTCACACCTGTAATCCCAGCACTCTAGGAGGCCGAGGTGGGCGGATCATGAGGTCAGGAGATTGAGACCATCCTGGCTAACACGGTGAAGTCCCATCTCTACTAAAAATATAAAAACTTAGCCGAGCCTGGAGGCGGGCACCTGTAGTCCCAGTTACTCAGGAGGCTGAGGCAGGAGAATGGTATGAACCCGAGAGGCAGTGGTTGCAGTGAACTGAGATCACGCCACTGCACTCCAGCCTGGGGGACAGAGCGAGACTCCATTTCAAAAAAAATAAATAAGTAAATAAGGTACACCATGCAAATAGTAAGCATCAGAAAATTGTATTAATATCAGACAAAGTATATTTCAAGAAAAAGAATATTACTAATTAGCCGGGGGTGGTGGCCGGCGCCTGTAGTCCCAGTGCTTGGGAGGCTGAGGCAGGAGAATGGCGTGAACCCAGGAGGCGGAGCTTGCAGTGAGACGAGATCGTGTCACTGCACTCCAGCCTGGGCAACAGAGTGAGACTCCGTCTCAAAAAAGAAAAAAAGAAAAGGAAAAAGAGAGAGATTTTCTAATAAAAGGATCAACTCATCGAGAAGATATCATAGTCTTAAAAAGAGTATAACTTCAAAATACATGAAGCAAATACTGAAAGAACTAAAGGGAGAAACAAAAACTTCCCAATTATATCTGGAGATTTTAATGCCCAACTTTAGTAACTGCTAAATAAACAGAAATCAATAAGGATATGTAAATCTTAACACAATGAACCAAATGGACCTAACTGACATTTATAGGTTATTACACCCAACAAGTGAAAAATACACATTCTTTTTCACACACACACGGAACATTCACCAAGATACACTGTATGCTGGCCCAAGAAACAAGTCTCAATAAATATTCAAGAATCAAAATAATACAAAGTATATTCTCTGACTATAATGGAATTTGATTAGAAATCAATAACAAGAAGATATTTAAACCTCCCCCCCCACCAAATATTTGCAAATAAAGAATGTAATTCTAAATAACCTGTGGGACACAGATGAAATCACAAGGAAAATTAGAAAATAACTGAGTGACGAAAACTTGTCATATAAAAAACTACGGCATTATGAAGCTAAAGCAGCACTTAGAAGAGAACCTGTAGCGTTCAATGCTTCTATTCAAAAAGAAGAAAAGTATAAAATGAAAGAATGAAGCTTCCACCTTAAGAAGCTAGGAAGAGTTGAGGAAACTGAACCCAAAGGAAACAGAAGAAAGAAAATAATAAGATCGGTATGCACTGAAACAGAAAACAGACTAAGA
Source organism: Mandrillus leucophaeus (assembly GCF_000951045.1). Lineage (NCBI taxonomy): Eukaryota > Metazoa > Chordata > Mammalia > Primates > Cercopithecidae > Mandrillus > Mandrillus leucophaeus. The sequence goes on from NW_012106364.1 coordinate 222,800, forward strand.
AAAAAGAAAATCATCAAAGTCAAAATGAGTCATTCGAAAGACTGGTAAAATTAATAAACCCTTGCTGCTTCTCAAACATTTTCCAGTAGGTTATTCACAAATTTGCGTTAGAGACCAGCAGCTGATGCTCCCAGCATGTAGGTGTCGCCCTCTTGCCACTCCTTGGGGAGAGACATGGAGGGATGCACAACCCCCAAGACTCAAGAGATGGAGGGGGACCTGGGAGACCCAGACCTCTAGGCACCCATTAGACATTCAGGACATAGGGATAGGTCCCTGGGTGTTTTCTGCATAGACCCACAGCCCGCAGGGAGCCAAGGAAGAGCCCCCTTCCTGCAGAGAAGAGGAAAGGAAAGGATAGCAAAGGGAAGTCAAGCTGAGAAGAAACTCATGAGCAATTTTTTTTTTTAATCTAGGTCTTGGGGCCAGGCGCGGTGGCTCATGTCTGCAATCCCAGCACTTTGGGAGGCCGAGGCGGGCGAACGACCAGAGGTCGAGAGTTGGAGACCAGACTGACCAACATGGAGAAACCCTGTCTCTACTAAAAATACAAAATTAGCCGGGCGTGGTGATGCGTGCCTGTAATCCCAACTCCCAGGAAGCTGAGGCAGGAGAATTACTTGAACCCGGGAGGCAGAGGTTGCAGTGAGCCAAGATCGCACCATTGCACTCCAGCATGGGCAACACAAGCAAAATTCCATATCAAAAAAAAAAAAAAACCTGTAAAAATCAGGTTGTGGAAAAGAACATTTATTATGACCTCATTTTTGTTTAACTGTGTATCTGTATTATACATAATGACTACATCTAAAAACATGACTTGAAACTCGCACATCGAAATATTGATAGTAGTAAGGAGATTTTTTTCATTTCTTCGATTTTCTTAAAAATTCTATTAAAAAGCAGGCACCTTTTTTGTTAAAAATTGTTTTCAATTGCATATAAGATTTTTACAATGAAATTGAAATTGTACACAACTTGTGAAAACATGGGATATGACTTTTTTTGGTATGATCCCATGTAGGGAAAAAGCAAACAGGGAAAAAAGATGAAGATACATCGAAGAATGTTATTGTGGGATCACAGGGGATTTTTGCTAACTTCTTTTTGCTTAAATATTTTCAAAATTCCTCCATAGTGTTGCTTTTTTAACAGTGAATGATGGTAAAAGTGTTTGCTTTGTTTTGCTTTAGGAAGAAGGTGCCAGAGGCTTACTGTTTGCTTAAACTCACCGAAGGCCCTATGCTTCTTGTTTGCAGCTGAACCTCCAGTGCTCTGCTCATGGTATGTATTCAATACGTATTTACAGAATAAATGAATGAGTAAATGAGTGAATTTAAAAAATGAATAGAGTGTTAACTGAACAGATGGAAGGGATAAAGCAGAACATGTGGTCTCCAATTTTTATTTGTTCATTCTCTGTCCATTATAGGCTAGAATGGGGATAATTCCCAAAGATACGAAGAAATCGAAGCCCAAGATGGGTGGCTTCTCGGTCCCTTGACTTGGATGAAGTCCTCTCTATCAGTTGAGAAAACACACGGTAGAGATTGATGATCTTTGCAGATTCTTGGGAGGCAGACAAGTTGTGGAATATTGAAGATGAGAAAATAGCAACCAGATTTCCAAAAAAGGAGAGGGAAAGAAAATAGATGACAGACTCCATCAACTTCAGAGTGGTCAGCTGCCTCTAGTCTCATTAGTCTCGTCAAGATTCTACATATACCTATGCAATTCTTATTTTTAAAAACCTCTTGCTGGCACTTCAAAAAGGAAGTAGTCACTGCAAGTCAGCATGGTGCAGTTAGGCCGAATCAAGCTGGACCAACCCCACTTCCTTCTCTGGAAGCAATGGACATCTGGGGAAGGGTGTAGACAGACGGCCTCATAGTCAATGGTCAATAGAAAACACTCTGGAATCAGCCATGGAAACAATAAAATTCTGGAAACAGATACAGTCATATGTCACTTAACGATGGGCATAGGTTTTGAGAAATGCTTCATTAGACAATTTCATTGTATAGACATCATGTACTTACACAAACCTAGATGGTGGAGCCTGCCACACACCTATGTGGTACAGTGATTACTCCTAGACTACAAACCTGTACAGCATGCTACTGTACAGAGTACTGGAGGCAGTTGTAACACAATGGTAAGCATTTGTGTACCTAAACATATCTAAACATAGAAAAGGTACAGTAAAAATAAGGTAGTATGATTTTTGTTTAATGCATTGCTGCTGAACAAATTATGATATTATAATCTTATAACAAGATGTGTAGTAGGCTACACCATCTAGGTTTGTGTAAGTACATGATGTCTGTATACCACGAAAAAAATTGCCTAACAAAGCATTTCTCAGAACATATGCCTGTTGTTAAGTGTCATATATGCAGTCTGTCATCGATAGAAACATCATTATGTGGCACATAACTATACACACTGTTGCATGTGCCAGTGTGAAAAAACAACTTTAGTGAAATGAGAATAGTCTAATAAAAAATAAAGCTATAATTCTCTTCATGCCTCCTTCTACAATTCCAGCCTTTCTCCTTTGAATAGGGGAAGTGGGGCCAGTCAAGCAAGACCGCAGCTCTGGGAGGAGGGTGAATGTTGTTTACCAAAACATAGGAGGCAGATTACTCACTAACTTAGATGTGGGAGGCCAGAAGTTAGCATAGACACCCAAGGGATCATATGATTCAGCTATACACCAATGAAAAATGACTGCATGTAAAAATTGGTAAAATTGTAATAAGATCTGTTTTGTTGATAATATTGTAGAGGCTGGGAGTGATGGCTGGCTGGGAGCAGTGGCTCATGCCTGTAATCCCAGCACTTTGGGAGGCTGAGGCAGGTGAATCACTTGAGGTCAGAGGTTCGACACCAGCCTAGTCAACATGGAGAAACCCCATCTCTACTACAAATACAAAAATTAGCCAGGCATGGTGATGAACGCCTATAATCCCAGCTATTCAGGAGGCCAAGGCAGGAGAATCACTTGAACTCGGGAGACAGAGGTTGCAGTGAGCCAAGATGGTGCCACCGCACTCCAGCCTGGGTGACAGAGCAAGATTCTGTCTCAAAATAATTAATAATAATAATAATAATAATAATATTGTAGAACTGTCAATTTTCTAGTTTTGATGATCATAATGAAGTTTTTTAATACGGTTGTATATGAAGTTTTATAAGCTTCCCATTGGGGAAACTGAGTCAAGATTATACAGAAACTTTTTGTACTATTTTTGCAATTTCTATGTCAGTGTAAAGTTATTTTAAAATAAAAAGTTACCATAAAAACAAAAGATTCGTTATGACCTGAAAAAAATTATTTCCTCATCATTATTGTAACTTAAACAGTTTTATGATCTTCAAAATCAGTATTTGGAGTCATAAAGTTGTAATTCAATATCAGGTAATTTCTAAACATTAACTCTATGTGAGCTTCATGAGGGTGCCCTGAGACTGGGCTAGAAGCAGAATAATCAAGGTGGAACAGGGCTGCGCGTGGTGGCTTATGCCTGTAATCCCAGTACTTTGGGAGGCTGAGGCAGGAGGATCATTGAGCCCAGGTGTTCACAACCAGCCTGGGAAAATATAGTAACACCTCATGTCTACTAAAAAATTTTAAAAATTAGCCGGACATACTGGTGCACTCCTGTAGTCTCAGCTACTCAGGAGGCTGAGGTGGGAGGATCGCTTGAGCCCAGGAGGTCTAGGCTGCAGTGAGCCATAATTGTGCGACTGCACTCCAGCCTGGATGACAGAACAAGGCCCTGCCTGGAAAAAAAAAAAAAAAAGCAAAAAGTAAAACCACCTGTGAAAAAAAGCAAGCGCCAGAATGGGCTAGTTCTTGGGCTGCTCCTTCCCTGGGAGCTTAAATTAAGGAATCTCTCAAGGAAGGACAAAGAAGGGGCTTGATACATGGGAAATCACAATCTTAAAAATAATAACTATCATTTATTCTCCCGTGTGGCTTTGACAGGTTACCTAATTTCTCTATGCCTTGGTTTGCTTCTCTATAAAATGGAGATGATAATAGCATCTACCTTGCAAGTCTGTTGTGATGGTTAAATTAATTAATACATACCTTGAAGCTCACAGAACACCATCTGGCACAGAATAAATGCTTCATAAAAGTGGTAGTCATGCCGGTTTTGTGCTTTACATACATTATTTCTAAGCTCACAACTACCCTGCCAGAGAGAAAGCATCAATCTCTTCACAGGTGTGGAAACTCATTCAGAGGGTAAATGACACTTGCAGGCAAATGAGTTAGTTATGTTGGTGAAGAAGTTAAGTCTTGGGACTTGGAATTGACATCCTGGTTTCAGGTCTCAGCCACGTAACAATGGGTTAATGCCAACAAGTTCCTTAACCTTACCAAACCTTGCCAGGTTTATGTTCCTAATGGAACAAGAATATCAACCTCTTAGAGTTTAGGGGAGAATTAAAAACATATTATAGAAAGCACCTACCAAACTTAGGAGAGGCAAAAATCCACCTCCATTTGCTTCAGATCCCACCTGGACTCAAGAATTCATTTGACATATGATAGATTAATAGGAGAAAAGTACACAGATTTAGTTAATACAAGTTTTACATGATATGAGATCCCTCATAAGGAACAGAAACCCAAAGAAGCAGTTAGGGTCAGTTACTTTTATACTGAATTGAACAAAAAATAGGAAGTTGTGAAATGTGGTAAGGCAAAGGGGCTGGGCTGGGTGATTAATTGGGTACGGAAATGACTAAGGTGATAAAGTTTGTTTGCATGGACTTCCCTCGGTTTCAGCTTCCCATTCTTAATAAGAATACTACCTTTCTTTCAGTGTAGGGAGGACATCTTTCACATGGGCATTTTATTTCCTGCCTTTGAGAAAGAGAATAAAGGTCAAAATAAAGAATGATCTTCTTGCACCTGCTAGGTTTTTCTTTACATGCCTTTAATTTAAAATATGCCAGAACAGAGAACTTTGGGTGTCATATTCTTAATTCCTTCACAAATAAAGATCCTTATTTTTTCTCCTATAAAAAAAAAGAGGATAGTGAATTTGGTCAAGCAAGAATGAGGTTCCTGGTAGGGATAAAGTGAGAGTGGGTTTATTATTCAATGGTGATGAAGAACTTACGCAACAGAAATGGCAGATTCCAGTGACTGTAGGTAATTTAGTGTTTTGGCTTTAGGTGCGTTTCTTATCTGAGTGAAAGGCATTGCCTCCCATTCTTGGTGCACAGAGTAGCATGTCTGAGTCTCCTAGAGCATGGCTTAGCCCTACTTCCACCTTCTTCTTTCCAGATACAGATGACAACATCAGTAAGTGCTGCTATATTTCCTGGAGGATCCCATGCAAGTATGTGATACATTATTATCTAACTGGTGAAGTGTGTCCCAAGCCCACCACCCTGTGAGTTTCACTCCATTAATCAGATTCAATGGGATGGAGACTGTCGAGAGAAGCACCAACCGTCAGAGCACCAGCCAGGTGCGGACACAGGGAGAGGCGGTGGAGGGCCAGTCTGGGGGCTTTCTGGCCTGGGCTGGAGTCTTCCAGGTGGAAGCAGTTCTCAGCAAATGGAGCAGCACAGTGGGGAGGGGAAGGAGAAGACTGAAAGGAGGCTGCTAGAAGTGGGGTGGGGTGGACTTGGGAGTCCAAGTGAATGGAATCTGTGCTGCATTGCCCGACAGGCAACCGGCAGGTGCTCAGGCAATCAACAAATAATGCTTTTGAAAGAATACAATATTTGCAACTTCATACACATACACAAGGATCAAAGTGGCTATTATTTTAAAACATTGAAAGTCGCTTATACATTCTTATCATTATTTTTCAGTTAGTATTGGGTATTTGAAATTACATGTTGAAACACAGAATAACCTTTTTAGAGCCTAGGACCGCTCAGGTCTTGCTCTGACCCTGATTGGAGCTCATCCCTCGGGAAGGAGACAAACGCCCCCAAACTGACCGGAGACTGGAAGAAAGATGGAATGAACCCTCCTCAGCTTTTGCATTCCTCCATTTTTAATCCTTCTACCTCTTGACTCGTAATTTAGACACCAGTAAATGTCTCACCTGCTTGGGTTTGAGGTAAACGTTAGTTCAGGGTTAATTGGATGAGCTGAAACACTCAGAGCATGGAGAGAAAGGATCTAGTCATGGCCAGCTGCTAATCCCACAGTCCCAGCCACTGCATGGTGGCTGTCCTGCCCTGAGATTAATCCCCAATGATAGTTTTTTCCTGATCTCCTCCACTGTGCTGAATTCCATTCTATTCTGAAGCTTTGCTCTGACACCCTGTCTTTGGGGTATGTGGAGGCTCAGGGACCCAGTGAGCTGTTGGTAGCAATATTAGACATTGACTTGTGAACATGTTACTTGAGCTTTGGAGAAAGTAAAGAAGGATATTGGAAGAAAGCTGTGTTGGACCCAGCTGGATCACTGGACACCAGCAAGTCAGGCTGGAGAGGAGGGAGTTGGCACCTGAAGCAAAAAGCTTAGAAGGACGCACAAAGTGGGGACTAGGGCCGCTATGCATGGACTTTAGGTGGCCTTGAAATAATATGCAGCATACTAGATATTGATCATTCTGTTCCTTGAAAGTTAGATTGTATAGCCAAACCCCAAACCCAAATATGGATTTCTTACTTCTAGGCATTTGTCTCTCATGGTTCTTTCTATCCATGGAGTTAGAAATATCCACTTTCTCTTCTGCTTTCTCTCTCCTGCTTTCTCTGTCTGCTTTTCAAGATTTCTGTAAAATGCTACATCTTCTCCGAAACCCCACTATCCTCCCAGACCAAAGTGGCCCATCTCTACCTCCTCTGATACCCCACAGCCTGTGACACCCTCATTCCACATTTATTGGACACTGCTCCCAGTTCCAGATACTGGGGTAACCTAGACATGTACCATCCCAGTCCTCAGGAGCTTACATTCTAGGGGGTGGAATGGGAAATGGGGAAATGATCCTCAAGCGAACAAGTAAACAAAGTAATTTCCAATGGTAACCAATGCTTTGAAAGACCTTAAATAGGCTACAGTGTGTGGGTTCTTTAGGAAAGGTCAGAGGAGGCCTCTCTAAGAAGGGGGTAAATAATCTAAGCCCTACAAGATGAGGAAGATTCTGCCATAAAACAAGCCAGAGGAAGGAAAGCATCCAAACAGAGAAAACAGAAAAGGCAAAAGCCCTGGGGTTGGTGTGTTCTTCAAATGAAAAGAAGGTCAGTGTGACTGGAAGGTCGGAGAGAACAGTAGACCTGCCAGAGCCTTATAAGCCAAAGGTTGTCAGTAGATGGGCATGGCCTCATTTGGGTTTTAGAAAGAGCACTCTGGCTTCAGGACAGAGAACGGGTTTGAGGGGAGCAAGAATGGAAGCAGGGCGACCAATTAGGAGACCATTGCAATAGTCCAGGTGAAAGACTGAACTAAGACAGGGACACTGAGAATGGAGAGGAGGCAATAGATTGCAGATATTCTTTAGAAAGAACCAACTTATTGATGGACGCATGAGTGCAGAGGGCAGAGGGGTGCTGCTCACTTGCTCTCTGTCCCTCATTGCCTGGTATGGCAGACACTCAAGGCTATTTTGTAAATTTCAATCCCAACTGTGGTTAACCCAGGGGCAGAGCCTGTGCAGTATTCCCCTCCATGTGTCCAGGCAGTCACCACATTCTTTCCAGCTCCCTGGGTTGCCTCTTCTCTAACAGGGTCCTGCTCCCTCAAATCCCACCTGGCTGCCAAGGGAGAAGTACAGATCATAAAATTCAACCTCATCCCTCCCCTCCAGATCCTGGGGCTTGGCTTTTACTGTACGGTTTTGTGAAAAGCAGAAGCAATAATCCAACCACATGTCTTCTTAACAAGGAAGTATTTTACTTTTAAATGGAACGGCACGGTTTTTAAAGGGTCAAAGACCAATTCAAGGCAGGGATGGGTTGGGCAAGTTAGGGACTCTATTCTTTGAATATTCGGAGGCCCAAATACAGGAAATGTCAGGGCAAAGAAAAGGGAAAGAAAAGTTTGGTAGGAATTTGACAGGTCTGCTTGTGACTGCTTTAGATGATGCTAAGGCCATGTTGGGAATAACGTTTAAAATTCTAAGGAAATGGAACACTTAAACAAAGGATTTTTAGCAAAGCAATTTTACTTTTGCGCAGAAGGTTGTTTCTCCTTGGCCAGTCACCATGAGAGCACACTTGAATAAAGGGGCACGAGAGCCTTTATTTCCTACGCATGTATTGCTTTTGTACTTTTTTTACATTGGCCAGGGTCGGGTTGTACAGTTTAAACTAATTCTGGTTGGCTAAATATTTGAACTTTTTTGTTTTAGATAAGATGGGCATGTAAGGGAGAGAGGGGAAAGGGGAAGGGGTGTCTGTAATGAGCTAGAGAGTTAGTCTTTTTTTTCTTTTTTTCTTTCTTTTTTTTTTTTTTT
>NW_012106364.1:231616-260964 GCF_000951045.1 Mandrillus leucophaeus
CGCCCGGCCCGTCTTTTTTTTCAATGAGGAAAGGAATGTGAGCTGGTACTGTCTAACACCTGGTATTGTGGCATGTCTGGGCATGTAACAAAGGCGGAAAGGAAGCAGAAAAAAAAAAGGCAAAAAGGAAAAAGGGGTGGGGAGGTACTATGAATTAAAGAATAAAGGATTGATTAGGCTATTTGAAGAGAAACTTCATCATATCTTATAGGCTGAAGCTGACCTGGCCAGGCTTTAAAGGAAATGAACTCAAAAAAGGTTTTGGATTTAAAGGAAATGAACCCAGAGAAGGCTCAAAGGGGGCTTCTCTGTCCAGTGCATGCCCAGGAGCAGCCCTAGATGAGGCCACACTGCAGACCACCGCTAAGCTTTTGGCCTGAGTCTCGCACTCCCAGGAAGAGTGCGAGATGCCTCATGATAGGCATAAATCACAGCCCCTGTGTGTGTGTCACTGATAACCTGAACGAGCACAACTTTGGGAGGAAATTATATAGCAGCTTTCCCTTTGGTCTCCCGTTGTGTCTTTAAACTAATTCTGAGGGCTGGTTCTTCCTCTGCCCCTGTATAAAACTCAAGGCAGGACCCATGATTTTTCTAGTTGCTCTCAACTAATACCAACCAGTCCCTGATATGTGCTAGTACCTCCTGCCTCTGGACCTTTGCACAAACTACTTCCCTTACCTTTGTCTCCCTTTTCCTCACTTTTCAACTTAGTAAACATTGCTCATTTTGTAACTCTTAACTGAAATGCTACTTTCTCAGAGAGGCATTCTCTAGGCCCCCAATATATTGTTTTCCATTGTGTTGCTTATCACAGTGTATATGTTTATTTGTGTGATTATTTCATGTTGGTCTCCAGGAGGAAAGGAACATAATTTTGGATCTTTGTGTGATACTCTCGTTGCTGAGCAGAGTGCCCAGCACACGGTAGATGCTCAGTAAATTTATATTAAATGGATGGATGGATGGATGGACAGATGGACGGATGGATGGATGGGTGGATGGATGGATGGATGAGAGGTGGATGGGTGGGTGGGTGGATGGATGGATGGATGGATGGGAGATGGATGGATGGATGGACAGATGTATGGATAAATGGATGGACATATTGATGAATGGACAGATGGACGGGTGGATGGATATTCTAACAGGAAGCTCCCATTGATTTTACCTTTTGCCTCAAGTTCCAATATGGCTCGACACAGCACTGTTACAGATCCTGTCTTTATTTATATGTTTTCGTGTTTTGTTCATTGTGATTTTTTCAGCAGTAATTTTGATTTTTTAAATAGTTCACTAAAATATTACTTATTTTTATTACTGAACTTTTTGGTGTCCCCTTGAGTTTTGGACACAAGGCTAGTGCCCCAGTTACCACAATCTGGTCCTGATCTGCCCATAGTAAGCAGTTAATGAATGGTAATGATTGTTAAAATAATCACTATTGTATCAAGAAGAGCAAGATATAATAAGACAATCACAGGCTTTAAAGTCAGGCAAACTTGGGCTCCAACCACTGACCTTGGGGAACTTGGGTTCCAACTGCTGACCTCGGGGGTGAAAAAAACCAGCACGGCCTGACAAGGGGAGGAAGGAAGGCTGGGTACTTCCCAAGGGAGAGGAAGACTTCTGGACACCTATCAGGTGTGCAGACACAGAGAGAAGCTGAGCACCTTTTGGCCTGGACTGAGCCTTCAAAGAGATTGGGGAAGGGTGGTCCCAGTGGGTAGAGAAGGGGGAAGTCTGGGACAAAGAAGAAGAAAGAGGGAATTGCCTGAAAGGATCGCATGAATCACAGTGGAGGACACTGGCTCAGGTGTGTATGGGGTCCTGGGGAATAGGGAGCAACCCCTCGGAAAGGAGACTTGCCCGAAGCCAGAAGTCTCTAGGATTCCACAGGGAAGGTAGGAACTTGTACAGAGTCTCAACTCCTCAACTCCTCAGCCTCTTGCGCCACATCTTCATCATCCAAGGGATGCAGTACATTAGTGACAGCTCCACAGTGCCTGAAGCCATGACTACACAGGACCCAGTGCAAAATGAAAGCGTGGGGCCCCTTGTTCAAAAACTACTAACTCCTAAACAATGACGGCAGCAGAGCCTGAAACCAGTAGCAAGGCCCTGTGTAATTGCACAGGTCACATGCCCATGATGCCAGCCCTGATCTAGAGCTCACAGCACAGTAACCACACTGCAGTTGAGGTATCCCAGTTCAGAATGCAGCGGGAGCAGAGCCCGAGGCTCCTACCCCATGCCCTCACCTCTGCCAGCCCTTGGGAGTTTCTCTGCCCAGGATTTAACCATAGGCCCACTTTCTCTAGGTTCTCACTCATTGTGCCAAATTATGACTCCCAGCCCTCTGGGAGCCCAAGGAAGCCATGGGCTTTAGGCCTCAGAGTAGATTTGGTATCAGAGCCCTGGAGAAAACACCAAGGGCTGTTCCATGAAAATTGTGCTGGACACAGCAAGAACTTGAATGGTTTCTTTGGGCCCTGACAGTCAGGATCTCAGAACTGAAGGAGAGGAGAGTCAGAACCATGAGCACGAAGTCAGAAAGAGCCCAGGAGTGGGGAATGAAACATTCTTTATACTTTGAGTCTCATGTGACAGAAAGCTCTCTCAAAATTTCCTCGAGAAAAAACAGAAATCATTTATTAGCTCATAAATTCAGAGTGGATGGCAGGCGTACAGCTCAGGGAAAACCAGTCCGAAGGCATTCAATTCCACAGGATGCTGGCATAAATGGCATTGCTCTTCTGAAGGCAGACCACAGAACCTTCACCTCCTGAAGGAGCTGCTGCTCTTCTGTCATTAGAATCTGAAAAATCCCCAGGAAGGAGCCCAACTGTCTGACTGGGGAGATAGGTGCACATCTATTGCAAAGGAGGAGGTACTGTGATTGGCAAGAACCTCATAGAACCTAATAGCTACATGGACAGTTCCTCAAAGAAGACAGCATCTTGCCAGAAGAAAGGAGGGTGCTGAAAAAAATAAACACATACCCCCTGTTTTACTTTAAAAAAAAAATACTTGTTCACAGGACTTGTCTTAAAGTATTGACAGCCATGCTAAATGTTAATCGTACCCTTGAGCATTTATCCTAGAGAATGAAGACTTACATTCACACCAACAAAACATACATGAATATTTATTGCAGCATTATTTGTAATAGCCCAAAACTGGAAACACCAGATGTCCTTCAGTGAATAAATGATTAAACAAACTGTGGTTCGACCATATCGTGGAATACGACTCAGCAATAAAAAGAATGAACTATTGGCACATGTAACAACCTGAATGAATCTCCAGAGAATTCGGCTGAGTGAAAAAAGCTAATCCCAAAAGGTGACATACCATGAGATTCCATTTACATAACATTCTTAAAATGACAAGATTGTAAACATGGAGAACAGATTCATGGTTGCCAAGAATTGAGGAAGGGGTGAGGTGGGTGGGAGGGTGTTAAGTGTAGCTATACAAGGATTACATGAGGGATCCTTGTGGTGAAGGAACTGTTCTGTATATTGATGGTATCAATGTCAATATCCTCTACTATATTGTACTATCGTTTTGCAACATGTTGCTATTGGGAGAAACTGGTGTCAAAGTCAAACAAAATATAGAGATGAATCTCTAAATTTAAAATGTCTTATTTGGGATGCAAGAATTGCAATTCAAGACATACACACTGTCTGGGTAGTCTTTAGTATGTCCAAAGACCAAAGAGTAAGCTAGAGGTTGTATTTAAAAGAGAAAAGTTACATATTGTTTTGCAAGAAAGCTCGTTGGTACTAGTAAAGTTTTAGGAAACTGGCAAGTTGTGATTGGTGAGTGATAGCAGTGGGTAAGACTAGTCTTAGAGACACAGCAGGTTGTTTCAGTAGCTGTTAGATAAAATGGGTTTCAGCAGTCAGGCTTGCAGAGGACAATATTCTTGGAGCAATGTTACATGCCCCAGACAGGCTTGCATGCAGAGAATTACATTATTAGACCAATTTTTGTTTGTTTGTTTGTTTGTTTGTTTGTTTTTGAGACAGAGTTTCGCTCTGTTGCTCAGGCTGGAGTGCAGTGGTACAATCTTGGCTCACTGCAACCTCCACCTCCCGGATTCAAGCAATTCTCCTGCCTCAGCCTCCTGAATAGCTGAGATTGCAGGTGCGTGCCACCACGCCTGGCTAATTTTTGTGTTTTTAGTAGAAATAAGGTTTCACCATGTTAGTCAGGCTTGTCTCAAATTCCTGACCTCGTGATCCACCTGCCTCGGCCTCCCAAAGTGCTGGGATTACAGGCATGAGCCACCGCGTCCAGCCTAGACCAATATTATATGCCCTCAGCACTTTCTGCTCCTGGCATCTCAACTCTGTTTTAGTTGGGTATAACAAGAATGATCCAACTGTATGGTCAACTTTTACACTTGGTAAAGAGTACACTACCCAGGATCTCTCCATATTATTTCTTACAATTGCATGTGAATCTACAATTACCTCAAAATAAAAAGTCCAATTTAAAAGCATTAATGATCATGCTTATGTGTACATTATTTGTATACTATGGACACATCCAAAATATGCCTCAATTTGATCATTTCCATGCCTTTGTCTAAAATAGTAAGATCTAGTATCAGAGAAACCTTGGTTTAAATGCCAGCTTTGCCCTTTACTACCCATGTGGGTATATAGCAAATACTAGCAAATTACTTTACTGCTCTATGTCTCCATAGCCTTACCTGGAAAAAGAGGTAATGACTGTGCGTATTTCACCAGGTTGTAATTAAGATTTAATTATATACTACTTGTAAAACATAAAACAGTAAGTAGCCCATGTCTCATTGCAACTATTTACTATTCTTAGTTGCAGTTACAGCTGACTAGAATCTTCTTCCTCCCTTCTCTGCCTTTTGAAGCAGTATACAGTCTCTGTCCTACTTTTGAGACCTGCATCAAATGCTATCCCTTTCAGAAATGTTTCTCTTCATCCCAATCCAAAGGGATGTATCTGGACCTCCCTTGAAATGCCCAATGGCCACAAAGGCTCTACAACTCCGGATGGCAGGAATTTCCTCAATCCTCTATCTCTACCCTAACTAGAATAAAGCATCTTTACTAAGATTTATGTAGTCCTTCTGTAACAAGTACCCAGTTTAATTAAAAGCAACAAGCCTCAGCCGGGCACAGTGGCTCACACCTGTTATCCTAACACTTTGGGATGTGGAGGTGGGAGGATCACTTGAGCCCAGGAGTTCAAAACCAGCCTGGACAACATAGCAGGACCCCATTTCTACAAAAAAAAAAAAAATTAAAAGTTAGCCAGGCATGGCGATGCATGCCTGTAGTACCGGCTACTTGGGAGGCTAAGGTGGGAGGACCACTTGAGCCTGGGAGGTCGAGACTGCAGTGAGCCATGATTCTGCCACTGCACTCCAGTGTGGGTGAATGAAGGAAGACCTTGTTTCAAAAAAAATTTAAAAAATAAGGCAACAAGCCTCTTCTTGAATAAGGAACTACTACTTTTGCCTTCAGCAAATTTATAAAAAAGATAAATCTATCCTTATTGCCCAAAGGGAGGATTATCAGTTAGCTTTTGCTGCATCATAAATCACTACAAAAGGTAGTGACTTAAAATAACAAACAAATCACCACAAAAGGTAGTGACTTAAAATAGCAAACAGCTATTCTCACAATTCTGAGGGTTGGATGGGTTGTTCTCCTGGTCTGAGCCAGCTCAGCCAGGGTTTGAAGACCTAGGATGACCTCTCAGCTGGGACCCCTGGGATATCTGGAGACCTTTCTCTCCTTGTGGTCTCTCCTCCTTTGGAAGGCTAGCATAGGCTGCCACACGTGGTGGCATAAAAGTTCTCAGCAGCAAAATATTAATAATGCAAGTATCAATGCACCAGCACTTTTCAGGCCTCTGTTTTCATCACATTTTCTATTGTCTCATTGTCCAAAGAGAGTCACATAGCCAAGACCAGATTAAGTAGGGGAAGGGACTTCCCAAGGGTATGCACACTGGGTGGTAGGAATTATTGCACCCATTTTTGCAAACAGTCTATCAAAGGAAGGAATTAGTTAAATATTAAACCAAGATCTAATTTCAAATCACCAGTGTGAGTTAGGAGAAACGTTTGGTGCAAAACTGAAAACAATTCACCTGACTTGGTATCACCAAATACACATACAGTGGCTGGTATACAGGAATGGTTAGAAGATATTTAAGGGACTCCAACTCTGTGCAACCCTAGAGCAGTTTCAATTGCATGGCATAGCGCAGACTTTAGCTACAGGCCTCTTTAAAGAGATATTGTTTGGATTGGTTTTGTTTCTCTAAAAAGGACCTGGACCCAGTCTTACACATCAGAAGAAACAAGAAGATGAGTTGGCAGGCTCTGTTATTCCCCTTGTTGCTTAAGAAGGAAGTTTTCCTCACGTAATAGGCCATTTAAGATCGTGCACAAGGATTCCTGGGCAAGATGGCTGAATAGGAACAACTCTGGTCTGCAGCTCCCAGTGAGACCAACCCAGAAGTCAGGTGATTTCTGCATTTCCAACTGAGGTACCCAGTTCATCTCATTGGGACTGGTTAGACAGCGGGTGTAGCCCATGAAGGGTGAGCAGGAACATGGTGGGGCATTGCCTTACCCTGGAAGCACAATACAGTCTTACAAGCTTACTCTGGACCAAGCAGCTGACCCCTTCTTCGAACTCCCTTCTCACTATCTCTTTCGCCTAATAAATATTGAGGGCTATGTAAAGCTCAGGGCCCTTGTCCACTAGAGGCAAAGTGCCCCCGACCCCTTCTTCCAAATATACTCTTTTGTCTCTTGTCTTTTATTCCCACATTTGCCCCCTTTGTTCAGTCTCCCTAAGTCCATATAAATTACACAAGGGGTCGGGGAACTCACTCCCCTAGCCAAGGGAAGCCATGAGGGACTGTGTTGTGATGGACAGTGCTATCTGGCCCAGATACTATGCTTTTCCCACGGTCTTCACAACCCACAGACCAGGAGATTCCCACGGGTGTCTACATCACCAGGGCCCTGGGTTTCAAGCACAAAACTGAGTGGCCATTTGGGCAGACACTGAGCAAGCTGCAGGAGTTTTTTTCATACCCCAGTGGCACTTGGAACACCAGCAAGACAGAACTGTTCACTCCCCTAGAAATGGGGGCTGAAGCCAAGGAGCCGAGTGGTCTTGCTCAGCGAATCCCACCCCCAAGGAGCCCAACAAGCTAAGATCCACTGGCTTGAAATTCTCGCTGCCAGCACAACAGTCTGAAGTCTACCTGGGACACGCAAGCTTGGTAGGGGGGAGGGAGGTCCACCATTACTGAGGCTTGAGTAGGCAGTTTTCCCCTCACAGTGTAAACAAAGCCACTGGGAAGTTCGAACTGGGTATGGAACCCATCTCAGCACGGCAAAGCTGCTGTAGTCAGACTGTCTTTCTAGATTCCTCCTCTCTGGATGGGGCATTTCTGAAAGAAAGGCAGCAGCTGCAGTCAGGGACTTACAGATAAAAGTCCCATCTCCCTAGGACAGAGCACCTGGGGGAAGGGGCAGCTGTGGGCGCAGCTTCAGCAAACAAACATTCCTGCCTGCCGGCTCTGAAGAGAGCAGCAGATCTCCCCGTACAGCACTCAAGCTCTGCTAAGGGACAGACTGCCTCCTCAAGTGGGTCCCTGACACCTACACCACCTGACTGGAAGACACTTCCCAGCAGGGGTCAACAGACATCTCATACAGGAGAGCTCCGGCTGGCATCTGGCAGGTACCCTTCTTGGATGAAGCTTTCAGAGGAGGGAGCAGGCAGCAATCTTTGCTGTTCTGCAGCCTCCACTGGTGATACCCAGGCAAACAGGGTCTGGAGGAGATCTAAAGCAAACTCCAGCAGACCTGCAGAAGAGCAGCCTGACTGTTAGAAGGAAAACTAACAAACAGAAGCAACAGCATCAGCATCAACAAAAAAGACACCCACACAAAAACCCCATCCAGAGGTCACCAACATCAAACACCAAAGGTAGATAAATCCACAAAAATGAATAAAAACCTTTGCAAAAAGGCTGAAAATTCCAAAAGCCAGAATGCCCCTTCTCCTCCAAAGGATCACAACTCCTCGCCAGCAAGGGAACAAAACTTAACAGAGAATGAGTTTGATGAATTGACAGAAGTAGACTTCAGAAGGTGGGTACTAACAAACTCCTCCAAGCTAAAGCAGCATGTTCTAACCCAATGCAAGGAAGCTAAGAACCTTGATAAAAGTTTACAGGAACTGCTAACTAGAATAATCAGTTTAGAGAAGAGCAAAAAAGACCTGATGGAGCTGAAAAACACAGCACAAGAACTTTGTGAAGCATACACGAGTATCAATAGCCGAATTGATCAAGCAGAAGAAAGGATATCAGAGACTGAAGATCAACTTAATGAAATAAAGCATGAAGACAAAATTAGAGAAAAAAGAATGAAAAGGAATGAACAAAGCCTCCAAGAAATATTGGACTATGTGAAAAGACCAAACCTACAATTGATTGGTATACCTGAAAGTGATGGGGAGAATGGAATCAAGTTGGAAAACACACTTCAGGATATTATCCAGGAGAACCTCCCCAATCTAGCAAGACAGGCCAACATTCAAATTCAGGAAATACAGAGAATTCCACAAAGATACTCCTCGAGAAGAGCAAACCCAAGGCACAAAATCATCAGATTCTCCAAGGTTGAAATGAAGGAAAAAATGTTAAGGGCAGCCAAAGAGAAAGGTCTGGTTACCCACAAAGGGAAGCCCATCAGACTAACAGTGGATCTCTCTGCAGAAACCCTACAAGCCAGAAGAGAGTGGGGGCCAATTCAACATTCTTAGAGAAAAGAATTTTCAACCCAGAATTTCATATCCAACCAGACTAAGCTTCATAAGTGAAGGAGAAATAAAATCCTTTAAGACAAGCAAATGCTGAGTGATTTTTGTCACCACCAATCCTGCCTTACAAGAAGTCCTGAAGGAAGTGCTAAATATGGAGAGGAAAAACCTGTACCAGTCACTGCAAAAGCATACCAAAATGTAAAGATGATTGACACTATGAAGAAACTGCATCAACTAATTGGCAAAATAACCAGCTAACATAATAATGACAGAATCAAAATCACACATAACAGTATTAACCTTAAATGTAAACAGGCTAACGGCCCCAATTAAAAGACACAGACTGGCAAATTGGACAAAAGAGTCAAGACCCATCAGTGTGCTGTATTCAGCATATCTCACATGCGAAGACACACATAGGCTCAAAATAAAGGGATGGTAGAATACTTACCAAGCAAATAGCAAGAAAAGAAAAGCAGAGGCTGCAATCCTAGTCTCTGATAAAACAGACTTTAAACCAACAAAGATAAAAAATGACAAAGAAAGACATTAGATAATGGTAAAGGGATCAATGCAACAAGAAGAGCTAACTACCCTAAATATATATGCACCCAAAACAGGAGCACCCAGATTTATAAAGCAAGTTCTTAGAGACCTACAAAGAGACTTAGACTCCCACACAATAATAATGGGAGACTTTAACACCTCACTGTCAATATTAGACAGATCAACTTGACAGAAAATTAACAAGGATATTCAGGACTTGAACTCAGTTCTGGGCCAAGCGGACCTAATAGACATCTACAGAACTCTCCACCCCAACAGAATATACATTCTTCTCAGCACCACATAGCACTTATTCCAAAATAAAACACATAATTGGAAGTAAAACACTCCTCAGCAAGTGCAAAAGAACAGAAATCATAACAGTCTCTCAGACCACAGTGCAATCAAATTAGAAGTTCGGATTAAGAAACTCACTCAAAACTGCACAACTACATGGAAACTGAACAACCTGCTCCTGAATGACTACTAAGTAAATAAAGAAATTAAGGCAGAAATAAATAAGTTATTTGAAACCAATGGGAACAAAGACAGAATGTACCAGAATCTCTGGGACACAGCTAAAGTAGTGTTTAGAGGGAAATTTATAGCACTAAATGTCCACGTCAGAAAGTGGGAAAGATCTAAAATCGACACCCTAACATCACAATTAAAAGAACTAGAGAAGCAAGAGCAAACAAATTCAAAAACCAAAAGAAGACAAGAAACAACTAAGATCAGAGCAGAACTGAAGGAGATAGAGACATGAAAAACTCTTCGAAAAATCAATGAATCCAGGTGCTGGTTTTTTGAAAAGATTAACAAATAGATAGACCACTAGCCAGACTAATGAAGAAGAAAAGAGAGAAGGATCAGATAGACATAATAAAAAATGATAAAGGGGATATCACCACTGATCCCACAGAAATACAAACTGTCATCAGAGAATACAATAAACACCTCTATGCAAATAAACCAGAAAATCTAGTAGAAATGCATAAATTCCTAGACATATACACCCTGCCAAGACTAAACCAGGAAGAAGTTGAATCCCTGAATAGACCAATAACAAGTTCTGAAATGGAGGCAGTAATTAATAGACTACCAACCAAAAAAAGGGCAGGACCAGATGGATTCACAGCTGAATTCTACCAGAGGTACAAAGAGGAGCTGATACCATTCCTTGTGAAACTATTCCAATCAATAGAAAAAGAGGGACTCCTCCCTAACTCATTTTATGAGGTCAGCATCATCCTGATACTAAAATCTGGCAGAGACACAACAAAAAAAAGGAAATTTCAGGCCAATGTCCCTGATGAACATCAATGCGAAAATCCTCAATAAAATACTGGCAAACCGAATCCAGCAGCATGTCAAAAAGCTTATCCACGATGATCAAGTCAGCTTCATCCCTGGGATGCAAGACTGATTCAACATATGCAAGTCAGTAAATGTAATCCATCACATAAACAGAACCAATGACAAAAACTACATGATTATCTCAATAGATGCAGAAAAGGTCTTCGATAAAATTCAACAATACTTCATGCTAAAAATACTCAATAAACTAGTATTGATGGAACGTACTTCAAAATAATAAGAGTTATTTATGACAAACCCACAGCCAAAATCATACTGAATGGGCAAAAGCTGAAAGCATTCCCTGTCAAGAAATGACAATACGTTGCGTAATCAACATATTGATTGGTGAATCTTGTGAAATCTATTCCTTATTTTCTTTCACTAAACAAATATGCATTTAATACTGTGTCAGACACCTCTGTACACCACTTCCATTCTATCGGCTTCATCTCTGACTCTAGCCACCACTACAGCAGCCAGTTGCATACAGGCTCTGCCCAGCTCAAGATAGTATAATCTGACAGCACCTCACCTTGTCCATCATGCACACCCCTCTTTTCCTGCACCAGGGATTCTCCGATGCTGAGGTGTAAGAAGCACATAAGAATCTGCTCAATACTCAGGCACATACAACCTGGAAGTCTGGACAAGTACTTCCTACCACACCTGAGTTTATGTTAATGAAGTGTCTCTTGGAAAGCCTTAAGGATGAGAGCTGGTTGCCATGGGAGCCAACCGTGAGAGGATTGGAACTTTTAGCCTCTACCCCCAAACTCCAGGGAGAGGAGAGAGGCTGGAGATTGATCTGATCACTAATGGTTAATGATTTAGTCAAGCATGCTTATGTAATAAAGCCTCCATAAAAACCTAAGAGAGTAGGGTTTAGAGAGTTTCCAGGTTGGTGAACTTGGAACAGTGTTCAGTGGAGGCGCTGAGAGAGTGGCACACCTGGATGGGACACAGAAGCTCCAAACCCACTCCCCATGTCTTGCCCTATGCATCTCACTGACCTGACTGTTCCTGAGTTGTATGCTTTATAATATAACCCTGTAAGTAAACTGTTCTTCTGAGTTCTGAAATCTATTTTAGTAATTACAGAACCTGAGGAGGGTGTCATGGGAAGTTCCGACGTGTAGCCAAGTCAAAGAGAACTTGTGGGTAACCTGGGGACCCACTCTTTGAGATTGGCATCTGAAGTGGTGCCAGTCTCATGGGACTGAGCCCTTAACCTCTGTAGTCTATGCTAATACCAGGTAGTCTCAGAAGTGAAACATTGAGAATAGTAGTAGAGAATAAATGGGAGTTTTCTTTTGAAGGAATAATAAGATTCTGGCTATATTTTTGAAATAAGGCAAAAATACTTACTAATGAATTAGATATGGGGTATGAGACAAAGAGAGGAGTCAAGGATATCTCCAGACACTGGACGAAGAATATTCCTTTCCAGAGACTAAGTGCAGAATTGAGAAGGAAGGCGGGCTACCCCCACAAGGGGATACTTTAGCTCCCATGTGCTCATCCTTGCCCTACACTCTACCCATTATCTTCTAGAGCAGTTCAGCTTATACTAGACAATCATGCTGTGTAAGTACACATCATGGGCTGTCCATCACGGGATGTCGTATGAGCTGTGGTTACCAGCAGAGATCATAGTTCTACAAGTTGAAGTGTTCTCTCTGGTGGTCCCCATGTGTACAGGCTATTTGAGCATCTGAAGGTGGTTAGCTCCTGAGGGAAAAAAAACTCCACTGTTTAGAGGATGAATGAATCTCCCAGGGGGAAGGATCCATCATAAAGTATTTGCTGTCTCTGCCTGTACTTATTGGGACAATTCGGGAAGTCCACAAGGACAGTCCAAATCATCCTTGTCGTCTACTTCCTGTTTCATTCCCAGCATTGTTCTCATTTTAGAAAGAGCCTGTTAACTATCATAAGTCAAAAAACAGCATTCTGACCTCTGCCCTGGGACTTTCTGATCCTCCTCCTCTTATAAATACAAGGGCAGAGCTGGCATCCTGGGAGCCAGGAAGCAGTGAGCCCAGGAGTCCTCGGCCAGCCCTGTCTGCCCACCAGGAGGATGAAGGTCTCCGTGGCTGTCCTCTCCTGCCTCATGCTTGTTACTGCCCTTGGATCCCAGGCCCAGGTCACAAATGGTGAGTCCAGTGAGCTTTCTCCAAGGCGACCAGGTTCATGGTAACTCAAGCTCTGGGACAGAGACACATTGCCCTCCTGTCACTACTCACCTTCCCAGACATGGTCATGGTACTCATTTAAAAGCAGCGCCAGAATATAGACCTGGCTCTGTCTGCATGCTTTGGACCCTGGGAGGGGAATACACACATATGGCTGGTCCAATGTGGGGCCAATTACTTCCTTTTTCACAGCAAAATTATTTGATAGCTTCCCTTAGCTGACATAGGACTATTAAGTGCTAAATTAAAAGAAGTGTAGTAAAATTACAAATTTGTAGAAAGAAGCGTAGAATTGTATGATGTTAAAACTGTTACATACCATCTAGCATCATCTACAATATCATTTTGGAGAAGAAATGGAACCAGCCACACAAGTGACTCAACCAAGGTCACCTAACCATCATATTTTTTTGTTTAACAAATGCACTTCTAGTACTTCCTATGTACAGGGCAGGCACTGTTCTAAGTGTCTTACAGATATTAACACATCAATTCTATCTAACAACCCTGTGGGATATGTATTAGATAAAAAAATAAAAATGCAAATGTGTTACTTTTGTAGGGAGAAAACAAAACATCAATTTTTATATAGTTTTTCATATTATTATTGACATTTTACAAACGAGAAAACTGAGGCACAGAACCTTAGATAACTTGGTAGATCACACAACTAGTAAGTGGTGGAATTAAAATATGAGCTAATAAGGAAGTAGTTATGGAAAGACAAGGCCATTTAAGATCTTTTTTTACCTTACCCAAACCATATTGAACATATTAAAATACACCCACATGCCTTATTACATATAATTCATTTAATGTAACCATATAAGAAATAAGTTGAAAACACTAGAAAGCAATTGGGGGACTAAGTTGGCAGCTGAATCGTTATTGCTAAGTCTTTATGTTTCAAAATGTTAAGTAAATATCAATTTTAAAGCTGGCTTTAAAATTATTAATAGTATATTTAATATAATCGTTAAATTATATTAAATGCATATTTAATGTGGTTATTAAGTTATATTAAAAGTATATTTAATATGTTATTGAATTATATTAAAAGATATTTAATACAGTTATTAAATTATATTAAGTGTATTTATTTTTAATATATTAAAAGCATACTTATATATTATATTAAAAGATACATGCACATTTATGTTTATTGCAGCACTATTCATAATAGCAAAGACTTGGAACCAACCCAAATGCCCATCAAGATAGACTGGATAAAGAAAATATGGCACATATACACCATGGAATACTATGCAGCCATAAAAAGAAATGAATTCATGTCCTTTGCAGGGACATGGGTAAAGCTGGAAACCATCATTCTCAGCAAACTAACACAGGAGCAGAAAGCCAAACACCACATGTTCTTACTCATAAGTGGGAGTTGAACACTGAGAATGCATGGACACAGGGAGGGGAACATCACACACTGGGGTCTGTTGGGGAGTGGAGGGAAAAAGGAGGGAGAGGATTAGGACGAATACCTGGTGCATGTGGAAGCCCTAAATAATGAGTTGATAGGTGCAGCAAACCACCATGGCACATGTATACCTATGTAATGAACCTGCACGTTCAGCACAGGTATCCTAGAACTTAAAGTAAAATAAAAGTAAATTTAATTAATTTTAAAAAAAGAAAAAGTATATTCAATAGTTATTACGTTGTACTTAAAATATATTTAATATAATTATTAAATTATATTAAAAGTAAATATTTATTTTAATTTATTTTATTTTATTTTGAGATGGAGTCTCATTCTGTGGCCCAGGCTGGAGTACAGTGGCACAATCTTGGCTCACTGCAACCTCCACCTCCCGGGTTCAGACGATTCTCCTGCCTCAGCCTCCCTAGTAGCTGGAATTACAGGCACATGCCACCACACTCGGCTAATTTTTGTATTTTTAGTAGAGACGGGATTTCACCAGGTAGGCCAGGCTGGTCTCAAACTCCTGACCTCAAGTGATCTGCCCGCCTTGGCCTCCCAAAGTGCTGGAATTACAGGCATGAGCCACCGCACCCGACCAAATTTTAAAGCTAACTTTATTCTGTGATACAGTCAATTGTGGAAATAAACTAACTTTGAGGATTAAAATTAAAAAGAAAGGAAAAAAGTGTAAAGCTTAGTTTCATTTGCCTAACAAGCATAAGGCAGCTCCACAATCCCATTTCCAAAGCACTTGGCGCTAGATGAATTTTGGAATGCAGAATTTCTCAGGTTTTAAAAAGTTAATACGATATGATGCAGCAATTCTATTTCTGGGTATATATCCAAAATAATTTAAAACAGGTACATTAAGAGATTTTTGTACACCCATATTTATAGCAGTGTTATTGATGATGATAGCCAAAACGTAGAAGCAAACTAAGTGCCCATCAAAAGGTTAGTAGATAAACAAAGTGTGATTCATACATACAATGGAATCTATTTGGTCTCAAAAAGTAAGGAGATTCCCTTGAATGTTGAAGTAAGAAAAAATAAAAATTCTAAAAAATTTAAGTAAGGAGATTCTGACACATGCTACAATATGGATGACCATCAAGGACATTATGCTAAGTGAAATAAACCAGTCGCAAAAGGACAAATAGCGTATGATTCCACTCACATGAGGTACTTAGAGCAATCAAATCCACAGAGACACGACCTAGATAGTGGTTGTCAGGGATTAAGGGGAGGAAGAATGGGGAGTTGTTGTTTAATGAATACAGAGTTTCAGTTTCACAAAATGAACAAGTTCTCTGAATGAATGGTCATGAAAATTTCAGAGTTGTTTGAAGGTATTTGATGCTATTGAACTGTAATCTTAAAATAGTTCAAAAGGCAAATTTTATATTTTTTATATACATATATATATATATTTATATAACCACAATTTAAAAATGATTTAGTAAAAACTTAAACATATATTGATGGTACTTATCCCTGATGAGGCCTGGGAACAATATTTTAATCAAACACAGCAATCTCCTGTAACAAGCACATGAATATTTCTACTAACTGGGATGAATAATGACCATAATAGCTTCATTTCACTTAAGAGGATACTGTGCCACCATATGCGCTGATGAACACCTCTCTGTTTCCAGAGTACTATGGATTCCAGAAATGTGTAGAGAGACTTGTAGACTGTGTCACATCATGCAGACATTCCATTAACTGAACCATGTTAGATTTTGAGGTTGCTTTTAGTATTTCAGAGTCAACACAATGTTTTCATGTCTACATTTTCAAAAGGTCCCTGAAAAGTCTCAGGGCCCTAAAGGAATAAATGGGCCAGGAGACAGGCCTAGAACCCAGACAGGTGGTGGTGGTCCAGCTTCAGAGCCTTTCTGCCTCGGGAGGGGGATGAGCAACGGGGTGGGTGGAGATGCTGAAACAATGCTCTCACCCAGTGATTTCCTTCCCTGTCCTGTCTTTCTTCCAGATGCAGAGACAGGGTTCATGATGTCAAAGCTTTCACTGGCAAATCCAGAAGTTCTGGACAGTAAATGATCAGATACGGCATATATTTAAAAGCAACCAGCAGGTGCAGGTCTGCACTATGGGATCCATTGTCCCTGTTTACAGTATGGGAGGAGAATGAGAGGGTCCTGAGGGTGGTGAACATCTCCAAGGAAGATCAGGATGGGCTAGGGGAACCCCCTCCATAGATGCCTTCCCTGTTCCCCTCTAGCTGCCCCAAGAGTCTGTTCTTTTGGGACAGAAGGTGCTCTCTGATGCCTGCAGGTGTCTGCAGATGCCTTCCTTTTCTGGGGGAAATGCTCTTGGTCCTGCTGTGGCCCACCCTGAGTGCCCTCAGACACACAGCTCAACTCTGGTGAGGATCTGAAGCAGGGAGATGCCAGCAAGTGCCGGCCACAGAGGAGGAAACCTCTCCGAGCCACGTGCCTTCTCACCCTCCACAGTGCTCTGGAGGAGAAAGATTGGTCCTCAAACGACCCTTTCTCTTGTTGCAGGCTTTCACGCTATTAATGCTGACTGCTGCACCTCCTACATCCCAGGAAGCATCCCGTGTTCACTCTTGGAGAGTTACCTTGAAACGAGCAGCAAGTGCCCCAAGCCGGGTGTCATGTAAGTGCCAAGCTCACCAAACACGTGTTGAGGGAGAAGCACTCTGTAGCATCTTGCAGGGAGGACCTGATAGATGGGTGTCCATCAGGGCCCACCCTCTGGATCCTGCCAGGTATGGGGCATCTGTGTCCTTATGAGGATCCTGCAGGGCATCAGGGATGAGACATTCCCAGGGGAAAAAGGGTGGGGAAGGAAGAAGAAAGCAGGCACAAGTCTGCCCAGGGATGCTCGCATGAGTCACTACGGAGTCCCACAGGCTGAGGGGGGTCTCAAGAGGACACTGGCCCTGAGTTGCCATCAGCAGAGAATGAAAAAAAAGGGAAGAAAAAACTGGCTGTGTTGACTGGGAAATCTGAGGGGCAGGAAGAATGGGACCCCCTGTCCCCATGTGCTGGACACACCTCAGTTTGTAACCTTTCTCTCCCTTGTTCCCCAGCTTCCTCACCAAGAACGGGCGACGTTTATGTGTCAGTCCCAGTAATAAGCAAGTTCTGGCTTGCAGGATAATGCTGAAGCTGGCCACACGGATCAAGGCCAGGAAGAACTGAACTTGTCAAGGCGAAGGGACGCAAGTTGCCAGCTACCAACTTTCTTGCCTCAACTACCTTCCTGAATTATTTTTTTAAGAAGCATTTATTCTTGTGTTCTGGATTTAAAGCAATTCATCTAATAAAGAGTTTCTCACTTTTTTTGTGTGATAGGGTCTCTGTCACCCAGGCTGGAGTGCACTGGCACATTTTGCCTCACTGCAGCCTAACCTCCTGGGCTCAAGTAACCCACCTACCTCAGCCCTACAAGTAGCTGTGAAACAGGATGTTAGGACAGAGAAAAGAGACATCCAAGGTGGTGAAGCTCGACAGCAACACAGGTTTATTGGACAGAGAAACCTGTGGAGGGGGAGCACCAGCAAGTGCTGGAGCCCGTGTCCTGCTTCCAGACTGGGACAATTATAGGTCTGGACAGGGGAGGTGGGGCAGTGTGGCTAGCTGCCTGGCAGGATATAATAAGTGAGCCACTTCCTGCAGTCAGGCAGTGTGGCCTGGGATCTGTTTGGCAAAATGTTTTTCATGGCCTGAGCCCCCATGGAAGTTTCCTCCCTGATCAGGGTGTGCAAAACGGCAGGGGTTTACTTGATGGCACCAGTTGGGCTAACACAGGAGATTTCCCTGACCCCCTCACAGGACTTGTGACAGGGGTGTGGCTTGTTTGCAAGGCGGCTGCACACTGAAACCCCTCATGGGAGGGGGAACATGCAGACGGGCAGGTGCAGGAGCCAGGGTGAGTGCTTTTGGGCTCCAACCCCATTGTAGCATCTAGGAGTGCATTACAAGCAATGCCCTTTAGCAATTGCTTTTTGTGGATAGCTATTCCATTCAGTGGAGAGTCAGGGTGACAGCCTTTTATACTCTCTTGGTACCCATGTCCTTGTCTGGCATCCAGGAAGAATCAGGTCACATCAGCTTGAAGGATGGTGACGGTGGGGATTTTACTGAGCTTGTAGAGCTTGGGGGTTTATATGGGCACAGGATAGAGGTGTGGCAGGCCACAGTGGTTTTGGAAAAGTTAACATTTGGGCATGAAAATAGGAATGCTTGCTCCCACTCAGGGCCATGGAATTCCAGGCTTCAGGGTGGGCCTTCGTTGGGGAACTGCCTCTTCTACCCCGGGTATTTCCTTGCCTGTATCTGTATCATTTCCCCCCTCTAAGAGGCCCATCTAATTGCCATTAGAATATGGACGATGATCAGTCTTAGCTACTTCCCGCTGATGGGGACATTATTTTGGGGAAAACAGAAGTCAGATTCCTCCCAGAGGTCTATATAAGGGTCCCTGGGGAAGGGGAGTCATCATCCAAGGCTCCAGTTGCCTGACCATTTGGAGTTTGATGACCTCAAACTTGAGAGAATAAAACAAGTTTTACAAGGTGTTAAGTATGCATGGTTTAAACATGTGTATTATACAAGGAAATAATCTAGTGCCAAAGATTACAGAAATAGGAAATGTAATATACTAACAACATTGTACCCCAAGCTGTTTCACCTTGGTGAAAGAAATTAAGACTTGTAGGGGTGTGGTTAAATTTTAGAAGAAAGATAACTGTTCTTGCCACATTTGTAGGAGTTAACAGATGAACCTTGGGAATCCTGGGGTTTGTGGGTTTGCACGGTGGCCCTTAAAGCTTCTGCCTCTTTCTCGTATTTCCCTATCTTTACTGTAAAAGACCAAGGTAGCCACTTTCAGGAGGTCTCCTAAAGTACTCCCTGATGCCAGGGCCTATTTCTGCAACTTACCCCTGATATCAGGGGCTGCCTGAGTAATAAATTTATCATTTAGGATTAGTTGTCCCTTGACGGAATCAGGACATAGAGACCGATGCTTTACAAAGGACCCTCTTAGCCTCCCCAAGGCGGCAGTGGAATTTGCATTAAATCCCTGGTCTATCATGGATATCTTGATATAGTGAAGAGGCTTAGTTCTAGCCCTACATAAGCCCTCTATTATGCACACCTGAAACTGTCTCCTCTTCCATTCTCCCATCTTGTCACTGGAATCCCATTTAGGGACATTCATTGATACTGCTTCTCTTCCAGTTGGATAATATTCGCCCCCTTTCCTGGGTGCTACATGTGATACAAACCTCATCCCCAGATCTCTCTGTCACTTGCAGAGTGGCCTGTTTCTCAGTGTTAGTCAGGGTTTGGTTCAAAGTAACATCACATCTTCCTAGGAGAGTTCAAATACTTGGGTTAAATTCTGGAAAGCCTCTATATATCTGTCAGGATCATCTGAAAGCTTGCCAACATCCCCCTCAATTTCCTTCAAGTTCTGTAGAGAGAAGGGCACCTGGACCTTACTGGGGCAAATTCACCAGGCATCTGTTGGAGGGGAAAGAATGAGACTGGGGCTTGTCTAGGGTGAGAATTTCTAGAAGGGGGCAAGTGAGAGACTGAAGCTGGATAGGGAGGATGGGGTGGACCTGGAGGAGCAGGGCTGAAGGGAGCTGGTTCCTCTGCTGGGGATACCTCTGGGATTTGTTTGTTTAGTTCCCTGGGATTGTCCCTTGCAGCCTCTCCCGAGATGGCAAATAGGTCTGGATTAATTCTACATTGTCAGCAAAGGTCTGGATTGCCCAGCAAGGTATAGAAAGCCTGCACATCTGGGGCCTCAGAGCGTTTGCCCTCACGTTTACAGAAAAGCTGCAACTGCTGGATGGTATCAAAACGAATGGTTTCTTCCTGAGGCCAAGCCAGTCTTTCATAATTTGCCCAAACCTTTGTGCAGAGGGCTATGAGCCATTTTCCTCCAGAGTCTGAGGGTCAAAGCAGTCCCAGTGGTTCAGGATACACTCCAGAGGAGTATAAGCTGGGAGTAGTGAAGACAGCTGATTGCCCATTCTGAAAGGCAAGAAATAGAGGTGACCCTCATTTCCTTCCCTGCTTTAGTGATAACTCAGGTTGTGATGGAGAGAAAGCAGGCATCTCCCTTGCCTCTTCTGTCTTTTTGTCCCCAAGTCCTAGTGACCCTGGCAGGTGCCATCCATGGGTGCCAAAGTGGCTTTTATTCATGTTAACAGGGGGGTCTGGGAGGTGAGAATATCCACTCTTACACAGTATGCCCTATTTCCCTTGCTGCCAACAACCTTTGAGCTCCCTGGGCCTCATCTGTGTCATGGAGCACGGCCTCCTTTCATGAAGCAAGGGTTTAGTCAACAGGAATTGGTCCTTCCCATTTACATTGTGCTTGTTGCCCGGCTTTGGATCCCTCAGATCTGGTTTTCCTTTCTAGGGCCTCAACCTGAAGCCCTAGATTGAATATACCCTGCCCTCTTGGTACCCAGGTCCTTGTCTGGCATCCAGGAAGAATCTGGTCGTCGTTCAAGAAGACTTGAACGATGGTGAATGTGGAGATTTTATTGTGTGATGGATGTGGCTCTTATGGGATGAATGGCGAGCTGGAGAACGGATGAAGTGGGAAGATGATCTTCCCTTGGAGTTTAGCCATCCCACGGCTGATCTCCTCTTCAACCGTCCCCAGCCGAACTTCTCCTGATATTCAGATGCTCCTTCTCATCTCTCCTTCTCTGCCACTGCCGTTCTTCTGTTCCTCTGCTCATGGAGTTTGGGGTTTAAGATCTGCCTCTTTTCTAAGATCCTGCCACCTGTCTCTTTCCTTTGGGTAAAAGTAATATTGGCTCTCTTTCCCTTCATGGAGGTCTAGCTGTCAGATGGACACAAGATAGGGGTGTGGCAGGCCAGAGTAGTCTTGGAAAAGGCTACATTTGGATGCAAAAACAGAAATGCCTGTTCCAGTTTAGGGCTGTGGGTTCCCAGGCTTGAGGGTGGGGCATTTGCCAGGAAACTGCCCTCTTCTACCCAGTATTTCTCTGCCTCCTGTCCATATCAGCTGGGACTACAGGTACATGCCACCATACTCTGCTAATTCTTTTTTTTTTTTTGAAGAGACAGGATCTGATTATGTTGCCCAGGCTGGTCTTGATCTCTTAGGCTCAAGCGATCCTCCTGCCTCAGCCTCCCAAAGTGCTAGTATTACAGGTGTGAGCCACCATGCCCAGGCTTTACTTGAATTTTAAGAGGAAAAAGAAACTAAAGGAATTACTGAACTTTGGATAAGCATTATCTTCAAAACAAGAGACATCATAATACAATTTACAAAGCTAAAAATATTACTCATCCAATTTAGATTGAATATGCATCAAAGATGTATTTAACTCATTAGTGAGAGAACTATTAAAATAATTCAAAAATCATTTGAATAACAGAGATTTGTATAGTTTACTGGGGATGATGTTGTGAAATAAGTTTGTTAAATTAGAGCACACATTATTACCCTGTGGATAGGGCAATAGAAAAACCTGTAACTGTGGGATTATCTTTTTTAATAGACAGAAATCATTTGCATCTGGCTACACACACGTTTATAATTTAACATATACTTTCTCAGAATCTGGGGCCTGATCAATGGTAAACAGAAAATCAATCAAAAGTTCATTCCCCTACGGATTTAAGGAATCCCAGGGTGGGCCTTTTAGTCAACATTGTAATATGACCTTGAAAACCGTGCAGTCATCCTTTTACCTATTTCTTTCTTTTTTTTTTTTTTTTTTTTTCCGAAACAGAATCTTGCTCTGTCACCTAGGCTGGAGTGCAGTGGTGTAATCTCGGCTCACTGCAACCTCTGCCTCACGGGTTCAAGCGATTCTCCTGCCTCAGCCTCCCTAGCAGCTGGGATTACAGGCACCGGCCACTATGCCTGGCTAATTTTTGTATTTTTAGTAGAGATGAGGTTTCACCATGTTGGCCAGGCTGGTCTCAAACTCCTGACCTCGTGATCTGCCTGCCTTGGCCTCCCAAAGTGCTAGGATTACTGGTGTGAGCCACCGCGCCTGGCCCCTTTTACCTATTTCTAAGTTTTTTATTAGGTGTAAATTTAGTTTGCGGGGCAAGTTATTCGAGTTACTGGTGGCAAATCTGTACAGGTCTGCAGCAACCTCAATTCTTCCCTCCTCAGGAGAAAGAATTCAAATGAGGAGCCCAAGTGAGAAGAGACTGAGGAAGTGTTAGAGCAGGAGTGAAAGTTTATTAAGAAGCTTTACAGGCCGGGTGTGGTGGCTCATACCTGTAATCCCAGCACTTTGGAAGGCCTAAGTGGGAGGGTCACTTGAAGTCAGGAGTTCGAGACCAGCCTGTTCAACTTAGTGAAACACCATCTCCAATAAAAATTAGCTGGGTGTGGTGGCAGGCACCTGTAACCCAAGCTACACGGGAGGCTGAGACAGGAGAACTGCTTGAGCCCAGGAGGCAGAGGTTGCAGTGAATCGAGACCATGCCATTGCACTCCAGCCTGGATGACAGAGTGGGACTCTATCTCAAAAAAAAAAAAGAAAGAAAAAAAAGAGAAAAAGGTTTAGAGCAGGAATAAAAAGAAAGTAAAGTACGTTTGGAAGAGGGCCAAGCAGAGACACTTTAGAGGTCAAGTGTGGGGTTTGACCTTTTGAATTGGGGTTTTACATGTTGGCATACATCTGGGGTCTTGGGTCCCTTCTCCCCTGATTCTTCCCTTGGGGTGGGAAGCACTAGCGCAACGCCCTGCTTGGGAGGGGAGCATGTGCAGTGTGTTTACTGGAGATGTATGCATGCTCACTTGAGGTGTTCTTCCCTTTACTGATAGAATGCCCCCAGAACATCCTATACGAGTTAAACGCCACCATTTTGTCTTTTGGTGCGCATGCGTGAGCTCACTCGCCCAACTCCTGGAATCTTAGCAGGAAGCTGCTGATGACCAGTTTCAGGTTTTTTCTATCTATAGGCACAGCCTTTCCCTGGTGCTAGCTGCAACCAATTATTATTCTAGAGAGACAGTTAACAACCCCCTGATCATCACCTTATGGTCGCCTGACATTTCTGGTTGGGAGGAGCCTCTCCTGCCCTGTTTATGTATGACTAGCTACCTACAGTAACAATTTGTAAAAGATTTCACCTCTAAACTTAAAGAACATTTTTCTTAATTTAGTTTTCTACATTTAAAGATGTAGTTAATATTACTTACATATACATCTCTATTAAAGTATATAAATGTATATGTATAGTTAGCACACCTTGGAAAACTGTCTCATAAAATTCAAAAGACAGCACTGAATTCTAAACAATTCTAAACAACAACAAAATATTTTTTATTTGAAAAAAATGTTTAAGCTCTATGCTTACTTTTAGTGTGACTTGTCTAAGAAATCAATAGGAGAAAACTGATCAATAACCAAATAACCTTTATAACACTGAATCACAACTGTGTTAGAAGAACACCCCAAGAGGATGATAAAAGCTTGGAATTATTACAACCCTAAGAAAGTAAACACAAATTCACATTACATCTTATCTCCTCCCTACTAAAAGAGCTAATCTTGAAGTGTTAACTACAGTTTAGGAAACAGTGTTTTGGCTGGGTGTGGTGGCTCACACCTGTAATCCCAGCACTTTGGGAGGCTGAGGTGGGAGGATCACTTGAGCCCAGGAGTTGGAGGTTACAGTGAGCTATGGTTAAGCCACTACATCCCAGTCTGGGTGATAAAGCAAGACCTAGATCAAGAAAAAAATTTTAAAACAAAAATAAAAACTCTCTTTTATCATTCGCCCAGATGACACAACATTGTCATTTACTTAATATTTAACCCATGATAACCTCATGTAGATTCTTATTTTCCAACAATTTTTAATGGACCTTGTTAAATCAACTTTAGCCTTAAGCTACCTTCTCACTTATTTTAAGTTCAGCCTAAAGGTTTCTCTGTACATAGTGAACTGTAACCTGAATACAGGTGTAAACAGGCTGTAACCTACTCTTGTGCCAATCACTGAGTTTTGGCCAATCAAAGGGGGCCAACTATTCAAACCATGTTTGAATAAGGTAAACGCCCAGCTATAATAAATTCAGCTGTTTCTGTACCTCACTTCCGTTTTCTGTGATCACTTTTCTTTTTCTGTCTATAAATCTACCATGCGGCTGTGCTGGAGTCTCTATGAACCTACTCTGGCTCAAGAGGTTACCTTATTTGCAAATTGTTCTTTGTTCAGTTAAACTCTGTTAAATTTAATTTGGCTAAGGTTTTTAACAACCTTTTCTCTTATTAACCAAGAAAGAAATACTTGTCTTCCTTTCATTATCATCATTCTGCATTTGTACTTGCAGACTCACACCATTTGTTTTATGGTAATGAAGCCAACTTTGCAAAAATTATAACAGTGAGAAAACCATGACAACGGGAAGATCTGATCTAGCCCACTCCCTTGTTGCCTTTAGCTTTCAAGCTGCCAGACATTTAGTTTATAGTTTAAATGATTAGCCCTTCCCCAAAACTCAACCACTTTTGTAAAGCTAATGAAAGACTACCAGGCTAGGAGGATAGAGGAGCCTGAATTTTGCTAAGGAGAAAGTGTAGACGTAAATGATTGCCAGCCATTATTGTGGAGGTCACAAGATATGCAACTTCCCCAATTTCTCTGCAGATAACATCACTATTGTAGAACCTAAGATTCGCCTTCTGAGATATCCTTTCAGGATTTTTTTTTTTTTTGCATTGAGACACTGATGATGGCTCCACCTGGACCCACCAACAGCTCCTGCGGCACCACCCAGAAGCCATTCAGTCTACAGGAGATGAATCTCCCACACTTCTATGATTGCACCCCCCAAGCACAGCAGCAAGCACCCTTTGCCTAGCCACATTCATCCCCTCCCCCAAACTACCTTTCAAAAACCTTTAACCTGTGAGCCTTCGATGAGATTGATCTGAGTAATAACTCTTTACTGCAATGTGATGGTTTTTGTGCAGCACGTACAGTAACTATCTCATCCTTGGAGACATTCTTCAAGGACCTTGTAACTGTACACTTGGAAGTGTGTTAAGGGGGTAAATGTCATGTTATGTGGCTGATTTGTTTTGTTTTTTGTTTTGTTTTGACACAGGGTCTCACTCTGTCACCCAGGATGGAGTACAGTGGCGTGATCATAGATCACTGCAGCCTGAAGCACGCCCAGGCACAAGAAATCCTCCTGCCTCAGACTCTCAAGTAACTGAGACTGTAGGCATGTGCCACCAAGCCTGGCTTTTTTTTTTTTTTTTTTTTTTTTTTTAGTAGAAACGAGGTCTTGCTATGTTGCTCAGGCTGGTCTGGAGCTCCTGAGCTCAAGCTTAAGTGCTGGGATTACAGGCATGAGCCACTGCACCTGGACATGTCTGTCACACACACACACACACACACACACACACACACACCCCTTGTTGTATGGGGGCAAAGTAATGAGGAGAACCATTAAGTAAATAAGCATTTAAAATAGAATGTGACTGGTGCTATCATAGATTTATGCTGAGAGATGCTGTGGAAACACTGAAAAGGGACACCTGGCCCAGCCTAGTGGGAGCCAGAGCCGAGAAGTCTTTCTGGCAGAGGTGACTGCTAAGTAGAGTTAATGGGTTGCTAGGAATTCGTATTGCACAGGGCCAATTTATCCATTAGGCATTTAGTATTGGGGTCCTGAAAAAAAATTCACTCCAAAAGAAAAAAGTATAAAATCTAAATTAATAGGTGCATCACTGTTTAAACTTAATATGCATTTAAATGCCATTATATTAGAAAATAGAGGAGTTGTGCATATAAGGAGAACCCTATTCTGAAGGACTTTCTACACTCACACACAAACTTTGGAGCTGACTCAAGTCCCTGAGAAGCCACTGGCAGATTCTGTTTGAAAAATCACAGCCAAGTTCGCAGATTAGAGAATTCCCTCTGGTGGCCACCCTTTACCATCAGCTTGGAAGGCACTTGAAAGTTCAAGATGGGGTGGTTAGTACTTGACATGGCATCGTCAGTGCTTGGGAAGGTCTTTTGGCCTCTAATCTTGAGACTTTCCAGTTCTCCATTTTGGTGGCCAGCTTGACTGGTTCTTACCTTTGAAGTCCCTTTGTTTGGGAGGCCAAGGCAGGTGGATCACCTGAGGTCAGCCTGACTAACATGGTGAACAAAATACTAAAAATGCTACTAAAAATACAAAATTAGCCGAGTGTAGTGGCACATGCCTGTAATCCCAGCTACTCGGGAGGCTGAGGCAGGAGAATTGCTTGAACCCGGAAGGCAGAATTTGCAGTGAGCAAGATTGCACCACTGCACTTCAGCCTGGGCAACAAGAGCAAAACTCCACCTCAAAAAAAAAAAAAAAAAAAATTCCCTTTGTTATAGTAGGTAGTTATTCAGACATGAGCAGGGCAGGAGAGCCCCCTGCCCCACCAGGAATGTCAGACAACCATCAGGTGATAGTCAGGCAGATGTTACACTGTCTCTCTAAAATAGTAATTGGTCAAAGCCAGCACCAGCAAAGGCAGTCTCCCTGTAGATAGAAATATCTGAAACTGGTGATCAACAGTTTCCCGATAAGATCTCAGGGGTCAGGCAAGTAGGCTCAAGTATGTGCACTAAGAGGCAAAATGTCAGAGTTCAACTGGTATGTGATCTAGGAACACTTGACTGGTCAAGAAGGAATGCTTCAAGTGAGCATGTGTACAGCTCCAGTAAACACACTGTGCATGCAGCCCCTCCCACGTGCTGGGAGACCACTGCGCATGCGGAATGCCAGCAAAAAACCAAACAAACAAAAAAACCGCAATCCAAAGGTCAAACCAGGCACTTGAATCTCTCAAATCACCTGCTTGGCACTTTTCCAAGTGTTCTTTACTTTCATTCCTGCCCTAAATCTTGTCTCGGTCTCTCACTCTGCCTTATGCCTCTCAGTTGAATTCTTTCTTCTGAGGGGGCAAGAACTGAGGCTGCTGCAGACTGATATGGATTCGGCACTGCTAACACCTACTGGTTGGGACTACAGGAATAGAACTAGAAATGGAAAAAAGATAGCATTCACCACATCCCAATCCTGAATCCAAGAGTCTGAGATAGTCCCCCACTCCTATCCCAGGCTTAGAGGATTAGATGAATCCCCTGGAAGGAAGACTCTTCCTTGAAACATTTCTTTCTATCTGCCTGTAGCTATTGGGATAGTTCGGGAAATCCACAGGGACAGTTCAAGTCACCTTTGTCCTCTACTTTCTGTTACATTCTCAGCCTTGTTCTCTTTTCAGAAACTGCTTGGTAACTATTATATAGCTAAAGAAGAGCATTCTGACCTCTGCCCTGGGACTTCCTGGATCCTCCCCTTCTTGTAAATACAAGGGCAGAGCTGGCATCCCAGGGAGCCAGAAAGCAGTGAGCCCAGGAGTTTCGGCCAGCCCTGCCTGCCCACCAGGAGGATGAAGGTCTCCGTGGCTGTCCTCTCCTGCCTCATGCTTGTTGCTGCCCTTGGATCCCAGGCCCAGGTCACAAATGGTGAGTCCAGTGAGCTTTCTCCCAGGCGACCAGGTCCATGGTAACTCAGGCTCGGGGACAGAGACACATTGTGACTACTCTCCAGCCCAGACATGGTTGTGGAACTTACTTAAAAACCACCAGCAGAGTGTAGACCTGGCTCTGTCTGCAGCCTTTGGACCCTTGGAGGGAGAAATGTATACACGTGACTGGTCCCATTTGGGGCCAATTACTTCCCTTTTCACAGCAAAAATTATCTGATTCTTTCTCTTAGCTGATATTTTAGCTGGAACAAAAGAACTGTAATTAAATTGTAAATTTGTAAAAAGAATCATAGAAGTTTACAGTGCTAGAACTGCTGTCTACCATCTGGTGTAAAATTGTGATTTGGGAGAGGAAAAGGAACCAGCTAGGTAAGTGACTTACCCATGATCACTGTCTCATTTGTTCCTGTGGAATCTTAATTTGTGGCAGTGAATGTCAACACAAAGAGGCCAATGACATTGCAAAAAGAATGTATTATTTACATTTCCCAAGAGAAGGAGGTACACTGTGCCACACAGGGCCCCAAGGGAAGCATCCAGGGCAGGAGTCACAATCAGGAGAGAAGGGACGACCTATGCCAGAACTTTTATTGGGGTTTCGAGGGGGAAAGCAAGGCAGCCCAGAGCATAGGGTTTAGGGCTAGGTAGTCTGAGTAAGCCTTTCAGGCTTTGGGATATAGGGATAGTCTCTAGTTGTCTAGTACTCATCCTTAAGATGACTTGAAACCATGGAAATGCTGGCTTGGTGTGTGAGAGTTAGCAAAGGAGGTGGCTGGGCACATGGACTCAGGATTTGTTGACTTGTATATGAAAGGTCTAAACCCTTTGCTATCTCTATGAATTGGTTAGCCCTGCAACAGGCAGTCTCTCCCCAGCTGTCAAGACTTTTTTTTTTTTTTTTTTTTTTTGAGACGGAGTTTCGCTCTGTCTCCCAGGCTGGAGTGCAGTGGCAAGATCTCGGATCACTGCAACCTCCACCTCCTAGGTTCAGTTGATTATCCTTCCTCAGCCTATGAAGTAGTTGGGATTAAGGCACGCACCACCAAGCCCAGCTGATTTTTGTTTTTTTTTTTTAGTAGAGACGGGATTTCGCCTTGTTGGCCAGACTAGTCTTGAACTCCCGGCCTCAGGTGATCTGCCCAGCTCGGCTTCCCAAAGTGTTGGGATTACAGGTGTGAGCCATCGTGCCTGACCACTGTAAAGATATTTTTTTTCTTTTTTCTTGAGACGGAGTCTCGCTCTGTCGCCCAGGCTGAAGTGCAGTGGCGTGATCTCAGCTCACTGCAAGCTCCGCCTCCCGTTTTCACGCCGTTCTCCTTCCTCAGCCTCCTGAGTAGCTGGGACTACAGGCGCCCGCCACCACGCCTGGCTAATTTTTTGTATTTTTAGTAGAGATGGGGTTTCACCAT
>NW_012106364.1:261014-267358 GCF_000951045.1 Mandrillus leucophaeus
CTTCCTCAGCCTCCTGAGTAGCTGGGACTACAGGCGCCCGCCACCACGCCTGGCTAATTTTTTGTATTTTTAGTAGAGATGGGGTTTCACCATGTTAACCAGGATGGTCTCAATCTCCTGACCTTGTGATCCACCCACCTTGGCCTCCCAAAGTTCTGGGATTACAGGCTTGAGCCACCGCACCTGGCCACATTTTTCTATTTAGCATAATACAGGTATGCAATCCCTTATCAAAATCCTATCAGGCTAGATGTATTTTGGAATACAGAATTTCTCTGGTTTTCAAAAGGTAATACAAGCTAGGCATGGTGGCTCACCTATAATCCCAGCACTTTGGGAGGCTGAGCCAGGAAAATTGCTTGACCCCAGGAGTTCAAGACCAGCCTGGGCATCATAGCAAGACCTCATCACTACAAAAAGTTAAACTATTGGCTGGGCATTGTGGCTCGCACCTGTAATCCCACCTTCTCAGGAGGCTGAGGCAAGAGGATCACTTGAGCCCAGGACCTCGAGGCTGCAGTGAGTTATGATCATACCACTGTGCCCCAGCCTGGGTGACAGAACAAGACCCTGTCTCAATTAAAAAAAAAAAAAAAAAAGTAATACATACCTAGATGGTACTTATCCTTGGTAGGGCCAAGGAAGACTGTTTCAGTCAAACACAGCAATCTTTCTACAGCAAACACATGAATATTTCTGCTAACTGGGATGAATAAAGACCATAATAGACTCACTTCACTTAAGGGGATACTGTGCCACCACATGCGCTGATAAAACCTTTCAGTTTTCAGAGCCCTATAATAAAAAAATATTCCAGAAATGTGTAGAAAGACTTGTAGACTGTGTCACATCATGTAGATATTCCATTAACTGAACCGTGTTAGGTTCAGTTGTTTTTAGTATTTCAGAGTCAATACAAAGTTTTCATGTCTACATTTTCAAAAGGTCCCTGAAAAGTCTCAGGGCCCTAAAGGAATAAATGGGCCAGGAGGCAGGCCTAGAACCCAGACAGGTGGTGGTGGTCCAGCTTCAGAGCCTTTCTGCCTCAGGAGGGGGATGAGCAATGGGGTGGGTGGAGATGCTGAAACATACTGCTGCCGCCCAGTGATTTCCTTCCCGGTCCTGTTTCTTCCAGATGCAGAGACAGAGTTCATGTCAAAGCTTCTACTGAAAAATCCAGTAGTTCTGAGCAGTAAGTGATCAGATACAGCATATATTTAAAAGCAGCCAGCAGGTGCAGGTCTGCACTATGGAATCCATTGTCCCTGTTTACAGAACAGGAGGAGAATGAGAGGGTCCTGAGGGTGGTGAACATCTCCAAGGAAGATCAAGATGGGCTAGGGTGACCCCCTCCATAAATGCTTTCTCTGTTCCCCTCTGGCTGCCCCAAGAGCCTGCTCCTTTGGAGAAGAAGGTGCTCTCTGGTGTCTGCAGGTGTCTGCAGATGCCTTCCCCTTCTAGGGGAAGTGTTCCTGGTCCTGCTGTGGCCCACCCTGTGCCTCAGACACACCGCACAACCCTGGGGAGGGTCTGAAGCAGGGAGATGCCAGCAAGTGCTGGCCACGGAGGGGAAACATGTCTTCCGAGGCTTATGCCTTCTCATCCTGCACAGTGCTTTCGAGGAGAAAGATTGGCCCTCAAACGACCCTTTCTCTTGCTGCAGGCTTTCACCTTGCTACTGACTGCTGCATCTCCTACATCTCACAAAGCATCCCGTGTTCACTCATGGAAAGTTATTTTGAAACGAGCAGCGAGTGCTCCAAGCCGGGTGTCATGTAAGTGCCAAGCTCATCAACCATGTGTTGGGGAAGAAGCAGCCCACAGCGTCTTGCAGGGAGGACCCGATGGATGGGCGTCCATTGGGTTCCACCCTCTGGATCCTGCCAGGTACGGGGCAGCTGTGTCCTTACTAGGATCCTGCAGGGCATCAGGGATGAGACACTCCCAATGGAGAGGGGATAGGGAAGGAAGAAGAAAGCAGGCACAAGGCTGCCCAAGGACACTTCCTTGAGTCATTAAGGAGTCCCACAGGCTGAGAGGGTCTCAAGAGGACACTGTCCCTGAGCTGCCATCAGCAGAGAAAGGAAAAAACAAGCTGTGTTGACTGGGAAATCTGAGGAGCAGGGAGGATGGGGCCCCCTGTCTCCCTCTGCTTGGGAGAAAGTTTGTAATCTTTCTCTCCCTTATTCCCCAGCTTCCTCACCAAGAAGGGGCGACAAGTCTGTGCCAAACCCAGTGGTCCGGGAGTTCAGAATTGCATGAAAAAGCTGAAGTCCTAACCAATATAATAATAAAGAGACAAAAGAGGCCAGCCAACCACCTCCAACACCTCCTGTGAGTTTCTTGGCCTGAATTACTTTAAATATATATATATTGTTGTGTCTGGTAATGGAAGTCATGCATCTAATAAAGAGTATTCAATTTTTAACTTTGCTTGAGTTTTAAGAGGAAATAAACTAATATAAAACTGAAGAAACTGCTAAGCCCCAACAGGATTAAATACAAATTCACTTTATATCTCATCTTCTCCTTTCTACTGAAATAACTAATCTTCAAAGGCTTGGTTACAATTTCAAGAAAGCTTCTTTTACTCCATCATTTGCCCAGTTCACACCATTTTCTAGTGTACTTAACATTTGATCCATTATAATCCCATAACAATTCTTATTTTTTCCCACGATTTCCTTTTGATATTTTTCTATTAACCAAAAGAGAAATACTTTTTGTTTCCTTATCATTCCATATTTGCACTTGCATATTTACACCATCTGTTTCATGGTAACTACTTCATTCTTTGAGACAGTCTCCAAGGACCTTCTAACTTCCTATTCCAACTTGCAGAAATGCTTTCTAGACCTGCCAAAATAATAATAATAATAATAATAATAATGTCATACTGGGATTTCTTCTTATTACACACCTGAGTTCTTTCCACCATGACAGGCAGCCCACAACTTCCTCTTCCTCTTCCTTCCTTCCTAAAATGGTTTATTTTTCATTTTGCTAGAATATTCTTGAACTGCCTTCTGCTTTAAAAGATGACAAAGGCAAACACTCTCCTTTGCTCCATAGGTGCCAGGGCAGGCATCCCCAACTCAGGCTTGGCCAATCTATGCTCCCTTCCAGAGATCTGAGCCTGGAACAAGTGTTGCAGAGAAGCAGAAAAAGAGAGGACTCCATCCAGGTGACACTGGTGGTGGCAACAGCTTCCAGATTCTGGAAGCAGCAGTGCCAGCACACATACCCCATGATCAGTGCTGGAGGTCAGCAATGCTAACCACAATGCCCAGCAGCAGTGACAGCATTCACACCAGTTGACTCTTGTGGCATGAGTTTGGATGTGGCATTGGAGCTGGTCTCTCTAGGATTCGACCTCTGCCTCCCAAGTTCAAGCAATTCTCCTGCCTCAGCCTCCCTAGTAGCTGGGATTACAGGTGTCCGCCACCACACCTGGCTAATTTCTGTATTTTTAGTAGAGACAGGGTTTCGCCATGTTGGCCAGGCTGGTCTTGAACTCCTAACCTCAGATGATCTACCCACCTTGGCCTCCCAAAGTATTGGGATTACAGGCATGAACCACTGCACTCAGCCTCTACCTAGTTTCCAAGTCTTCCTGACACTACCCAAAATCTTTTCAGTAAAGTCCTTTTTGCTTAATCAACCAGTCAGTTTCTATTGCTTTCCAACAAAAAACTCCAACTGATATGAACAATAAACTTTCTGGGACTTTGAAGGTCTAAAAACTTTGTTCTTAAAGTTTGAAAATGGTTCAACTGAATATGAAAGTTCATGTTGAAAATAATTTTCTCTCAGAACAATGTAGACATTCTTCAATTGTCTTCTAGCATCTCAGACAGGGCCAAAATTCCAAAGCCAGTTGATCTCTTATTCCTTAGTAAGAAAAAAAAATTTTAGACCCTCTGGGAATTTTTAGAATATTTTTCTTTTTCTATTTTCTTTATTTTTATAATTTCAACTTTTATTTTGGATTCAGGGGTTACATGTGCAGGTTTGTTACCTGGGTATATTGCATGAAGTCTGGGGTACAGCTGATCCCATCACCCAGGTACTGAGCATAGTACCCAATAGTTTTTCAACCCTTGCCCCCTTCTCTCCCTCCCTCCTCTAGTAGTCCCCAGTGTCTATTGTTGCCATCTTTATGTCCAAGTGTAACCAATGTTTAGCTCCCACTTATAAGTGAAAAC
This sequence comes from Mandrillus leucophaeus, assembly GCF_000951045.1. Taxonomy (NCBI): domain Eukaryota; kingdom Metazoa; phylum Chordata; class Mammalia; order Primates; family Cercopithecidae; genus Mandrillus; species Mandrillus leucophaeus. The sequence goes on from NW_012106364.1 coordinate 265,220, forward strand.
ATGCAGCATTTGGTTTTCTGTTCCTGCATTAATTCAGTTAAGATAATGGCCTCCAACTTTATCCATGTTACTCCAAAGGACATGATTTCATTCTTTTTATGGCTACCTAGGAAGTGCCTCATGGTGTATCTGTACCACATTTTTGTATCCAATCCACATTGACAGGTACCTAGGTTGATTCCATGTCTTTGCTACTGTGAATAGTGCTCTGATGAACATACGAAGGCATGTGTCTTTTTTCGTACAATGATTTATATTAGTATATACCCAGTAATGGGATTGCTGGGTTGAATGGTAGTTTGGTTTTAAGTTACTTAAGAAATCACCAACTGCTTTTCACAGTGGCTGAACTAATTTACATTCCCACCAACAGTGTATATCTGTTCCGTTTTTCTCTGCAGCCTCATTGGCATGTTATTTTTTTGACTTTTTACTAATAGCTATTCTGACTGGTGTGAGACGGTAACTCATTTTGGGTTTGATTTGCATTTCTCTGATGATTAGTGATGTTGAGCATTTTTTCATGTGTTTGTTGCCTGCTTATATGTCTTCTTTTGAGGAATGTATGTTCATGTCTTTTGCTCATTTTTTAATGGAGTTATTTGTTTTTGGCTGTTCAATTGTTTAAGGCACTTATAGATTCTGGATATTAGACCTTTGTTGGATGCATAGTTTGCAAATATTTTTTCCCATTCTGTAGGTTTTCCGTTTACTCTGTTGATGAGTTTCTTTTGCTGTACAGAAGCTCTTGAATTTAACTGAGCACTTGTCAATTTTTGTTTTTACTGCAATTGCTTTTGGGGATTTAGTCATAATTTATTTGCCAAGGCCAATGTCCAGAATGGTGTTTCCTAGGTTTTCTTCTAAGATTCTTATCGTTTGAGGTCTTATATTTGAATTTTGAATCCATTTTGAGTTATTTTGTGTATAAGGTGAAAAATAGGGGTCCAGTTTCATTCTTATGCACATGGCTAGCCAGCTATCCCAGGACCGTTTATTGAACAGGGAAATCCTTGCCCCTTTGCTTATTTTTGTTGACTCTGTCAAAGATCAGATGACTGTAGGTGTGCAGCTTTATTTCTGGATTTTCTATTCTGTTCTACTGGTCTATGAATCTGTTTTTGTACCAATACCATGCTGTTTTGTTTACTGTAGCCTCATAGTGTACTTTGAAGTCTGGTAATATGATGCCTCTAGGTTTGTTCTTTTTGTTTAGGATTGATTTGGCTATTTGGGCTCTTTTTATTGGTTCCATATGAATTTTAGAATAGTTTTTCTAGTTCTACGAAAAATGACATTGGTAGTTTGAGAGAAACAGCATTGAATCTGGAGATTGCCTGGACAATATGGCCATTATAATGATATTGATTCTTCCAGTCCGTGAGCATGGAATGTTTTTCCATTTGTTCATGTCATATATGATTTCTTTCAGCAGTGTTTTGTAATTTTCATTGTAGAGATCTTTCACCTCCTTGGTTACATGTATTCCTAGGGGTGTGTGTGTGTGTGTGTGTGTGTGTGTATGGCTATTGTAAATGAGATTGCATTCTTGATTTGGCACTCAGCTTGAATGTTATTGGTATATAAAAATGCTACTGGTTTTTGCACATTGATTTTGTATCCTGAAGCTTTACTGAAGTTGTTTATCAGTTCCAGGAGCTTTTCGGCAGAGGCTTTAGGATTTTCATATCATTGGTGAGGTTGTCAGCTTAATGTCTGGCAGACAGAGTAAGGGGATAGGGATGGGGGTAGGTTTTCTTGTCCTTGACCAGCAGTTATCCAGGGCACTGTCCAATTCTCTCTCTGGCCCACTGTCCTCTCCAAGAGGTTCCCACAGCAAATATCCCTTTTTATTTTGAGAACTGTGCTTGTAGCTTTATCCTGGGGCAAATGCCCTACCTGACTATCCTGAATGGGAACTAGCAAGGTCATGGCGTATTCACTCAACCTGAAAGTCTTCTCCCAGTACCCACTGACTCTGATCGTCACATTATCCAGGATTCTGCTGGGAAAATCCTCTTTTGTCTATGATCTTCTCCTTCACCTATATGAGGATACGTGTTATTTTCAGCCTTCTTGTGATCTGCCATCAAGCTGACTCATGTTCTTTTTTTTTCTCTCTCTCTTTTTTTTTTTTTT
>NW_012106364.1:268628-269891 GCF_000951045.1 Mandrillus leucophaeus
GCAGGCTGGAGTGCAGGGGCGCAATCTCGGCTCACTGCAACCTCCACCTCCTGGGTTCAAGTGATTCTCCTGCCTCAACCTCCCGAGTAGCTGGGATTACAGGGACCCAGCCCCACGGCAAGCAGATTTTTTTATTTTTAGTAGAGACAGGGTTTTTCCATGCTGGCTGGGCTGGTCTCAAACTCCTGACCTCAAATGATCTGCCTGCCTCAGCCTCCCAAAGTTCTGGGATTATAGGCGTGAGCCACCCACCAGACCCAGCCCAGGATTTTCCTTTCTAACCAAGCATCTGGCCACTCACAGAAGGTCTTTGAGGTCTTGGAGGGGACAAAAACATGTTATGTGCAGGTTAATTGCATAATACATACTCTGCTCTCACAGTTCCTCAGAAACAGCATGTTCTTTTTTGCTTCCTTGCTTTGTGTGGTACCCTCTACCAGGCATGCCCTCCTCTCAACTCTGCCCAGCAAAACTCAACCCAACCTTAATGGCTTAGATTAGATGCTACCATAAAACTTTCCCCCTTCATCCCAGCCAGAAGGACCCACCTCCATTTCTCTGGAATCTTGAAGCATATTTATTGCCATTCAAAAAGATTATTATTAAGTGGCTACTTTAGGTTATGCATTGTGCTAGGCACGAGGAAAACCATGAAAACCAAACAAAGTAGACTATTGCCCTTCAAGAAAATGTCAGTCCAGGGCCGGGCACGGTAGCTCACGCCTGTAATCCTAGCACTTTGGGAGGCCGTGGTGGGCAGATCACCTGAGGTCAGGAGGTCAAGATCAGCCTGGCCAACATGGTGAAACCCCGTCTCTACTAAAAATACAAAAAGTAACCAGGCGTGGTGGTGAGCAACTGTAATCCCGCTACTCGGGAGGCTGAGGCAGGAGACTTGCTTGAACCCAGAAGGCGGAGTTTGCAGTGAGCCGAGATCATGCCACTGCACTCCAACCTGGGTGACAGAGTAAAACTCTGTCTCAAAAAAAAAGTCAGTTTATAGAGAAGACTGAAAATAAGAGTAAGAATGATGCTTGGGTGCAAAAGTCATACCTAATTCATTCTAAGTCTCCAAATTTTTATGCAACATTGGAGCAAAAAGAGGAGGATATTTATACTAGAGGCAACGAGCCTGGGACTCAAGTCTCCCCAGGCCCTAGTTGGACTGCCCAGGGACTGAAGAGACCAACATAATATTGAAACACAGCATTTAGAAAGCTGTGTGATATCCGCATGTTCTCACTCATAGGTGGGAACTGAACA
>NW_012106364.1:274741-275902 GCF_000951045.1 Mandrillus leucophaeus
ATGGAGTCTTGCTCTGTTGCCCAGGCTGAAGTGTAGTGGTGTGATCTCAGTTCACTGTAACCTCCACCTCTCGAGTTCAAGCAATTCTCCCGCCTCAGCCTCCTGAGTAGCTGGGATTACAGGTGCCTGCCACCACGCCCAATTAATTTTTGTAGTTTTTATAGAGGGGTTTCACCATGTTGGCCAGGCTGGTCTCAAACTCCCAACCTCAAGTGATCTACATGCCTCAGCCTCCCAAAGTGCTGGGATTACAGGTGTAAGCCACCACGCCCGACCCTATGGTCTTTATATAGAGCAGAAATGTCTCACTTTATGGTAGACCAATGTCATCTTTTCTGACTCCTTACTGCTACTATGAATTCTATTTATTTTTATATTTCTTCTGTCATTTCAACAGGATTTACAGAGATGAAAAAGACAAACACAGATGCTCAGAGTTCTGGCTTACTTTGCTTGTTCGTTTTGTTTATTGAGACAGGATCTCACTCTGTCACCCAGTCTGGAGTGCAGTGGCACAGTCTGGGCTCACTCGCCTTTACTCAACCTCCTGGGTTCAAGTGATTCTCCCAACTCAGTCCCATGAGTAGCTGGGACTACAGGCGTGTGCCACCCCACACCCAGCTAGTTTTGTTTATTTTTTATAGAGACACAGTCTCACTTGTTGCCCAGGCTGGTGTTGAACTCCTGGGCTCAAGTAATCCTCCTGCTTTGGCTTCCCAAAGTATTGGGATTACAGATGTGAGCCACCACACCTGGCCTCTGGCATACATTTTGATCCAGTTATGATCTTTTATGTTGCTCTCACTGCTCCACTGAATGCTGTTGAATTCAGAAGCTTTGAGTTGAAAGCAGCTCACTGGTACCTAAATATATGACTAGGGGATGGCAATCGAGAAGCTTCTGGATTCTCCGTGGAGATTTTGTCTCAGAGTCTTAGAAGAAAATTTAAATGGTCCTAGACCTAAGTAGGATTCATGTGGTTTCACTGGTTTCTCTCTGACAGGTCAAGTTTTTAGCTTAAAAGGATGAAATGAGGAGGGAGAGCGTCTGGGCAGTGTGGATGCCAAAGGGTCACTTATGAAGGTGTTGGGTCATGACAATGGCAACTCAACAGAAATGAGGGATAAAAACCAAGACTTTCCTTTTTTTTTTTTTTTTTTT
>NW_012106364.1:280587-282172 GCF_000951045.1 Mandrillus leucophaeus
TTTTTTAGTGAAAGAAACTGAGACTCATGGAAGAAATGGTTAATTCCAGAGCTGGGCCAAGGAAAGTACAAAATTATTCTGGAACATCTATTTGTGCCAAAAAGTAAGAAAACAAGAGTAAAGAATAAACCCTAGAACTTTCTAGAAAGGGGAAACACCAGATCACCACAAATGAAAGTTTCAGAAGAAACATATTTTTGGCCGAGCGCAGTGGCTCAAGCCTGTAATCCTAGCACTTTGGGAGGCCGAGGTGGGCAGATCACGAGGTCAGGAGATCGAGACCATCCTGGCTAACATGGTGAAACCTCGTCTCTACTAAAAATACAAAAAAATTAACCGGGCGTGGTGGCAGGCGCCTGTAGTCGCAGTTACTCAGGAGGTTGAGGCAGGAGAATGGCGTGAACCTGGGAGGCGAAGCTTGTAGTGAGCCGAGATCGCGCCACTGCCCTCCAGCCTGGGCAACAGAGTGAGATTCCGTCTCAAAAAACAACAACAACAACAACAACATGTTTTTATATACCATTGTAGAATTCTATATATAATAAAAAATATCAATCAAGTATGAGGGCTAAATAATGACCTCTTCAGACAAGCATGAACTCAGAAGGTCTATGTCCTACAGATCCTTGCTGTACTGTTCAGTTTTTTAAATCAATATATATATATGTGTTGCTTTGAAAAACATTTTTAAATATTTTTAAAATAGGCTCTTCATATTCAACAGGGGGCAACGGGAGGACATTTAAGGTCTCTAATTATGTTGCTACAAAATTTCATTCATCTGGTTGTATTGCAATTCTCCTTTACTTTTTTTTAGTCCCTCTTTGAGTTCTGAGACTTCTGGGATGACGGTCATCTTCATTCCCTCCCTCCAAGCCTAGCCTAGGACTTGGCATATGATACTGTGTCAAAGAAGTGATGTGGTCACAAAACCTATTCCTTTTTCCTCCTGGGCATACAGATGATGTATATTTTCCATCCCTTTGTCATTATGGTGGAGCCAGGTTACTTGATGCTGGCCATGGAATGTGTGTGAAAGTAATTTGTACCATTTTCAGAACTAATCCACAAAAATCTCCCAATCCTCCTCTGCCTCTCCCTTTTTGTATCAAGCTTGGAGGCCTTGTGCTGAAAACGGTGGCATCCAAGATAGAAACAGGCCTGGTTCCTGAATGAGTACATGGAAGATCCCAACACACACGCCATCATCCCACTACTGACCCACACTGGACTGTAACATGAGCAAGAAATAAACTTTTATTTAATTAGTCTGCTGGATTGTTTATGATAGCAGTTGGCATATACAGACTAATGTAGGTAGGAACTCAATACTTGCTGGAAGAGTACAGAAACTTCCTGTAAGGCTCCTAGAAACAGCATGGCAGGTTGGCTAGTCTCCACAAAAACAAGAAGCAAGCATTATTTCTTTCCGACTCACTCTGCCCATAAACAACTTGCTTTCTGAGATTGTTCCTAATAACAACTTTATCATTTAACTTGAAGGGTTTACATAATGTTGTTATTGATGATAAGAAATATAGAAAATTTCTGGCCAGGTGCGGTGGCTCAAGCCTGTAATCCCCGC
>NW_012106364.1:284622-287124 GCF_000951045.1 Mandrillus leucophaeus
AAAAAAAAAAAAAAGAAAGCTGTGTGATAGATAGGGCTTCTGAAACTTTAGCATGCATAAAAGTCACCAGGAAGGCTTGTGAAAACACAGACTGTGGGCTCCCACCCGCAGAAATCTGGTTCAGTAGGACAGGGGTAAGACCAAAGAATCAGCATGTTTAATAAGTTTCCAGGTAATGCTGATGCTACAGAATGCAGTGGAAATTTGAAGAGAACTTTTGTAACTTCACCAGTGTTTGCAGTATTCTAAAAGGCACATATTTCTTTAGTAATCAAAAAATAAAAGAGTTGAAAACTGCATCTTCATTGTCTTTTCAAGGATGTGTAACAAAATGGGCCAGTTCTTCACTTGTGTTAATATTTGATTTTTTTTATGATGAAGCTCATCAAAGCTGTTTAATTATAAAATAAATATAAAATTGGAAAAAGTTTTAAGCATGGCTAGTCTGATAATCAATTTGGAATTTTTAAAGGTAAAAATCTTGAGCTGGGCTCAGTGGCTCATGCCTATAATCCCAGCACTTTTGGAGGCCTAAGTGGGCAGGTCCCCTGAGGCCAGGAGTTTTAGACTAGCCTGGCCAACATGGCAAAAACCTCCTCTCTAGTAAAAATGAAAAAATAAGCCAAGTGTGGTGGTGTGCACTTGTAGTCCCAGTTACTTGGTAGGCTGAGGTAGAAGGATCACTTGAGCCCAGGAGGTTGAGGCTGCAGTGAGCCGAGATCACACCACTGGACTCCAGCCTGGAGTGACAGAGTGAGACCCTGCAACAAAAAAAAAAGAAAAAAGAAAAAAAAGGAAAAATATTGGAAATTGTACAAAATAGTTAGAAAAAAAAGTGCATAGAAGTCATTTAAAAAATCTAAATAGAGGGCTGGGCATGGTGGCTTATGCCTGTAACCCTAGCACTTTGGGAAGCCAGGAGTTCAAGACCAGCCTGGCCAATAAGGTGAAACCCCGTCTCTACTAAAATACAAAAACTAGCCAGGTGTGGTGGCAGGTGCCTATAATCCCAACTACTCGGGAGGCTGAGGTAGAAGAATCACTTGAACATGGAAGGCGGAGGTTGTGGTGAGCCGAGATCATACCACTGCACTCCAGTCTGGGCAACAAAGCAAAACTCCATCTCAAAGAAAAAAAAAAAATCTAAATAGAGCTTCACAGAAATCATCAAGACATAAAATAGGAAATAGAAACATCCATATTTTTATTCTTTTTAGAACCAGAGACAAGATTTAAAAGTAATATAACTCATCCCCTCAACTGAGGGCTCAACCAGGGCCAGGGCAAAGAAGATGATGCACATGGTTGAGGCCAGTGGGACCAGAGGCCAGAATACAGCCAGCGTGGCCAGGAGATTTGTTACATACAGGGAACTCAGCAAATAAGTACATACATTGAAGTTAATGGGAGCAGGAGTCCCTATTGTTAGAGAAGGGAGGGAAACACAGAAACGGGAAAGACTGAAATAACTCTGTGGCGTTGACTTGGAATTGGACATAGTGGTATAAACTTTTGTTTATTCATGTAGCTAGAAAGAGGATATAGAAATTGCTAATAATAGGCTGGGCGCGGTGGCTCATGCCTGTAATCCCAGCACTTTGGGAGGCCAAGGCTGGTGGATCACCTAAGGTCAGGAGTTCAAGACCAGCCTGGCCAACACGGCGAAACCCCGTCTCTAAAAATACAAATATTACTCAGGCGTGGTGACCTGCACCTGTAGTCCTGGCTACTCGGGAGGGTGAGGCAGGAGGATCACTTGAACCCCTGAGGCAGAGACTGCAGTGAGCCGAGATTGCACCACTTCACTCCTGGGAAACAGAGTGAGACTCCATCTCAAAAAAAAAAAAAAAAAAGGAAATTGCTAATAATATATGAAAATATGAAATAGATACTTGAAATAGACATAAATTTAAGTACATACTTATACATATATGCTTACATATATTTCCAAGTTCTAGCCACCAAAAGCCCAGACCTAAAAGTGATGCCATTCTCATAGCAATGAACACAACAAGCACTCAGATTTTGGTTTCTCAAAATCCTTTTTTAGTGAAAGAAACTGAGACTCATGGAAGAAATGGTTAATTCCAGAGCTGGGCCAAGGAAAGTACAAAATTATTCTGGAACATCTATTTGTGCCAAAAAGTAAGAAAACAAGAGTAAAGAATAAACCCTAGAACTTTCTAGAAAGGGGAAACACCAGATCACCACAAATGAAAGTTTCAGAAGAAACATATTTTTGGCCGAGCGCAGTGGCTCAAGCCTGTAATCCTAGCACTTTGGGAGGCCGAGGTGGGCAGATCACGAGGTCAGGAGATCGAGACCATCCTGGCTAACATGGTGAAACCTCGTCTCTACTAAAAATACAAAAAAATTAACCGGGCGTGGTGGCAGGCGCCTGTAGTCGCAGTTACTCAGGAGGTTGAGGCAGGAGAATGGCGTGAACCTGGGAGGCGAAGCTTGTAGTGAGCCGAGATCGCGCCACTGCCCTCCAGCCTGGGC
>NW_012106364.1:287174-311211 GCF_000951045.1 Mandrillus leucophaeus
AAGAGTTTAAGTTAGGCTCTCCCAGCCTTGACCAATGAGACCCGACTTGGGAGACTCCAGGCCTCATTCCACTACCCCAAATGCCCTCTAGTCTCTAGATGAACAGATCCTGAGTCTCCAGGTTCCACGTGGCCTGTTCTAAGGCCTGAGATGCAATTAGATCCAGGACACATCCAGCCTTGAGATCTTTTGCTAAGTCGGAGACAGTGCCCCCAGCCCTGTGCTCATGTTCATGCCTAGGGAAAGGCTTATATCAACAGACCTGAACTTCTTCCCACTGGGGATGGAAGACCATTTCCTCCCTTAAGCCTGGGCTCTCCCTGCTTCCTTCACACCACTGTCAACAAATGTACAGGATATGAAATCTCTGAGGCATCGCTGCTTTCCTACTTCCCTTCCAAATCTCAGCTCCCTTACTTTAAAAACGATTTGGCCTCAATGATCATTTCTCAACAATTCCTCACCGCAGGAGCCTCAGAAGCCCCCACCAAGCCAGCTCTCCTCCTGCAACAGCTTCCCACAGCATGAAGGTCTCCTTGGTTGCCATTTCCTTCTTCCTGCTCATCACTATCGCCCTAGGGACCAAGACTGAATCCTCCTCTCGTGACTGCAATGCCTTCCTTCCTTCCTTCCTTCCTTGTCCAACCTCACTGGAGCAGGAGTGAGGTTGGGCTCAGGGGGAGACGAGGAGCAGAGACTCGAAAAGGAGGGTTGGTATCTTCTTGAAATTGTGTGTATAGCAACCATTATATAAATGAATTATCTACTGAGTACCACAGTACTTCACCCCATGGTGTGGTAAGCAGGATGGAGATGAGACCTAGGACTGTAGGTTCTGCTTAAGAGTTTAAGTTAGGCTCTCCCAGCCTTGACCAATGAGACCCGACTTGGGAGACTCCAGGCCTCATTCCACTACCCCAAATGCCCTCTAGTCTCCAGATAAACAGATCCTGAATCTCCAGGCCTCACGTGGCCTTGATCTCTTATCATTGCCCCCCAGGACCAGTCCCCCCTTGCCCTCAAGGACATGGAATGAGGCCAGCCTGCCTCTCTACTCCCTCAATTTCTCTGTCTTTGCCACTAAGCAAGAGTGGCCCACCCCATGTGGGGGATATTTCCTCAGGGAGATTAGGAGCAGTGTCTTGAGCCTCTCAAGGGCATTTTTCTATTGGCCTCCTGAGGTTTGGGCCCAGCTGCTTCCAGCGTCACCTATGCCCAGTGAGTGCATCATTGCTTGGGTATGGGCTGGGGGGAAACACGACAGTGCAGGGTCCCTCCTATGCCCCCTTTTCTCAGCTGATTTCTTAGAATAAGCTGCCTTTAGAGACAACCAAAACTATTTATCACTCTTCCATTTTACCTACTCTTCTTTTCAGAAACTGGGGGGAAACAGAAGGTTGTTAAAATACAGCTAAAGTTGGTGGGTATGTGCACAGTTTGACTTGCCCTCTCCGATGTCATTTTTCAGCTCAGAGGAACAAGGTGGGAAAGTATAGGAGCTCTGAGTGGGTCTCAGGAAACAGGCGCCCCTTATGCCGTTCTTTGGATAGTGAGGATGCTGCCTGGAGTGGAGCTGGAAAACAGGACCAGCCCTTTCCACCCAGGCATCTGGCCACCCTCAGTGACCTCTGAGGCCATTGCGATGCACACTCAAGTTTCCATTCAGCAGGGTCACATAACATGCACACACCTGATTTCTCCACTCCATAACCACAACATGCGCCTGTTTGTACAGGGCTCTTGGCCTGCAATGTCTTTCCTGCTACCTCTATAATTCAAGCTTGGGGTGACTGCTGTCACTTCCTTGTTTCTACTATAAGAGCCATGAAACTTCTCAATCAGAAAATAGATGAAAAATCACCTAATCCGGTGATTTTTAAAACTTTTTAGACCACAAAACTTTTTCTTCAAGCAAAATCTTCCACAGAGGCCCAATATGTAAAAAAAAAAAAAAAAAAAATGGGTTGAGTAGGGTATAAGACACCACTCTTAAATGCAGCGGGGCCTCCACAATATTCCCTGAGGCCCCCAGAGCTCCAGGGAGCTCTGTAAAAACCACTGATCCAGTCCAAGGATCTCATTTACAGAGGAGGGAACAGGGGAAAGTAAAATGGCCACAGTACAAAGGACGCACAGGCAAGGTTAGGTTAGGATTTGGGTATCCTAACTCTGTGGCCATTGTCCTTGGGGCTTGCTGTGGGCATCCTGCTCTCTCTGCAGGTTGTTGGTTCAGTGGGGACATGGGCAGGGTGGAGCACTAGGAGGGATGGGTCTGCATTCCCAAATGGCATGTCCCCAAATCCCTGTTGGGATTTCTTCCAAATATTCCTCCTATTTGGAGCATCTTTCCCAAATAAGGCATGAGGACTGCATGACATTGGCCAAGTCCCTAACCTTCTCTGCCAGACGGCCCCCAGAGATGCTGTGAGAAGATCTGAGCGTGCTGCTCTTCAACCCCGCTGCTCTTCAACCCCGGAGTTGAAAGTCATCCGCTAGTCTTTCCAAGAGAGGTTGAAGAAAAGGAGGGAGGGTGATTGCTGATGAGGGAGGAGGAAAAGAGGAGCTCGGGAGTACTACGGAGAAGGAGAAGAGGAGATGAAGAAAGCCTACTCTCCCCTCCAAGTTCTGCGGGGCTGTCTCCTCCTTCCTTCCCTCCTCCATGCCCTCGGCTTGCAGGACCAGCCAATGGCATGGCCTTTAACATAGGGCCCCTCCCCAGCATCCGATGCTGTCTCCTCAGGGGCACCTTACCGCCATCAGAGTGCTGCCTCACCTACACTACCCACAAGATCCCGCGTCAGCAGATTATGGATTATTATGAGACCAACAGCCAGTGCTCCAAGCCCGGAATTGTGTAGGTGGCACACACACATCACACTGTGAGGAGAGGAAGCCAGCAGGGCCTCCTCAAGGGAGGCAGGGAGTGGTCGTGGAATGAGGATCCCCAGTGTACCTCCCAGGTGTGACTACACGGGAAGACGCAGCTGACAGGCAACCCGGGTGCTTTCTGGCTGGAGCCTGCAGGAGCCATGGGGAAGCTGACCCCATGGATCGGAAGCTGACCCCATGGATCGGGGGAGGTGACAGAAAAGGGAGAAGAAGGCAAGAGGGCACTTCCTCGGGGGGACACAGAGACTAGATGGGTCTAGGGGTCCTAGGGACCGAAGAGCATGTCTCAGAGAGGAGACAGGCTCTAAGCGGCCTCTACCAAAGAAAGGAGAAGCAGTCTAGGTCAGGTGGGGAATTTAGGAGGCAGGGAGCATGGGCTCTCTCTTCCGGCCACTGGACCCCTTGGTTTGTGATCCTTCTCCCTCTTGCTCCACAGCTTCATCACCAAAAGGGGCCATTCCATCTGCACCAACCCCAGGGACAAGTGGGTCCAGGACTATATCAAGCACATGGAGGAGAACTGAGTGACCCAGAGAGGGTGGAGAAGGCACAGCTCAGAGACCTAAAGGGAAGATGCCGAGGCCCCCTTCCTCCACCCACTCCTAACTCTCAGCCCCAGCCACCCTCTGGGAGCTTCCCTGCCTTGAATTAAAGACCACTTATGCCCTTCCCTGGCCTCATTCCTTTCTACTGGATTTACTCATTGGTCACGCACTGAGGACACCAGGGAGTCCAGACTGGGTATGGCACCCTCGGCATCAAGCCTCCCTCTGCAGAAGTTTCACTGGAGCCTGGTACAAAAAAATAGGTCAAGCCTGCAATGCGGGTAGTGAGAAGCAGAAAGTGAGAAAGAAAAGCAGCGTAAAGACTGTCTCCTCCTCAACAACAACAATACCAGACCCCGTTTTCTTAATGCTTTCTCTACTGCAAGCACTCTGCTAGGCAGTCTGTATGCATTATCTTATTTAAGCTTCATGACAAGTGTAAAAGCTAAGAATCATCATTTGATTTTATAGGTAACACTTCATAAAGGGTTCTCTATAGCAGTCAAACTCCATAGTCCTTTTTTCCACGCTGTTTCCAAGGTCTTTCTTCATTGCTGTCTGGAATAGGAGTGATTCATGAAGACATTTTACCTAATCTCTCCCCTTCGCTTACATACACCAGATTATACTATATTGTTTTACTAACAGCCTTCAGGGTGGAAAAGGGTCCGGAGGCACCTGAAGAGAGAGGAGGCTGTGGGGCAGGTCCAGCCAGAGCCCAGGCCAGAGGGGCTGAAGCTGGAGCCCTAGAGCACAGACGCAGGTTGTCACGTGCACAGAGTTGGAGCATCCCCTGCTGGTCATGGTTGGCCACGGGGGCACCCAGGAGGGATCAGCGGGCTGGCTACACCTAAAAATCAGTCCAAAGTCCAAGGTCCAAAGAGAGAAATGAAAACATTGACAAATAAGTCCAATGGTCCAGCAACAAATGGGGACCCAAGGATCAGGCACATTGGGGTGTTTTTGGGGTATTAGCATAAGCTGTGACATGAAAAAGTGTGAGGTCAATCATGTGGCCTTGGACTGGGAGGGGGCATATCCTTCTCAGAGGCAACTAAGCCCTACCCTTGCCTCAGTCTGGGCTCTGTAATCCTGCTTTGTGCTCATTCTCCCCAAGACTGATCACCTGGGGGAAGCTGGGGTGGTTCAACTTTGCCTGCCCCTTCCCCAACATACAGATGGCGGCAGGTAACATGGTGAAATCAAATAGATCTGGTTTTTCATCCTGCCTGTCCACCCAGATGGACTTGGACAATTTATTTAGCCTCTAAGCCTCAGTAGTCTCAGGGAAGTCATCGTTGCTACTTCACTATTTTAAGGATTATATCAGATAGGGCATGTAAGGTAGCTGACACACATTCCTTCATGTGAATTCAAATTCTACTGAATTCAGCTCTGCACCAAGTCCCATCCTCCGCTGCCCTCTGTTTCAGCAAACACTGAGGCCTGTTGTTTCTCCTCCTCTACCCGCTCTGATGTGGTCAAGGTCCAGAGAGCTGAGTAGTTGGCACGCGGACCACCAGCAGCAGACGACATCTTCACTCAGCTCTCCCTGAAGCTGTACAGCCCCGCTGAAAGGATGAAGGTCTCCGAGGCTGCCCTGTCTCTCCTCCTCCTCATCCTTATCATTACTTCTGCTTCTTGCAGCCAGCCAAGTGAGTCCACTTGTCTCTGTAGGGCAGCAACGAGAAAAGGGGATGGAGCAGCTGGCAGGGAGGTGGTGCCAAGGGCGCTGTTGGGTCTCTGGCCTCATAAGCCCCTGTGGGCTCTTCCCACCTTCATGCCTAGCTCCTGACCTCCAATTCTCGCCTTTGTAAGTAGAACTGGGGTTGGTCCAGATCTTTCTGGGGTAAGTAGTTCCAGGAAACTGGGTCACCATTTCCTCAGGAGTCCCAAGTGTGGTGAGCAGGAATGATCACTCAGGAGGAGAGGCCAAGAAAGCTGCAGAAAATGCAACAAGAATTGCATGCAATGAAAGGGAGGGGGAAGCACACAGATGAGAAAGAAAAGCGGTAGGTGCCCTGGAAGAACGAGTTACGAGAGGAAGGAAGGTTCAAACAATCATGTGGGTCTAAGCCCAGGAATTGGGAGTCTGAACCGAGACACCACTTCCTCAAAGTGGCTGGCACAGGTTGCTGGGACTATCAGACAACCAAAATGAGTCCCAGAGGAATGGCTGTTTGGGAATCTATGGTCCCCTTCTCCATCCCCCAGTCTATGACTAAATAACATCTGCAGAAAAGAGGAAAGGGGTTGAAAGGTTTTTCAGCTGTGGGGAGAAGGAGAATTGCGGCCTATGGAGGATGGGATTTGTTTTGTCCTTCCGTATCTCCTCCCTCTGTCATCGCTTATGAGGACCTGGTGACGGGGGTGGGGGGGACAAAGCTGTGTACCACCTGCCCTAGGCTGCCCCAGCCATTCTTTTCTCTCTTGTTTTTTTATTTTGCTTTGTTTTGTTTTTGTTTTTTGCTTGTTTTATTTTGTTTTGTTTTGTTTTGTTTTGTTTTGTTTTGTTTTGTTTGTGATGGAGTTTCGCTCTTGTTGCCCAGGCTGGAGTGCAGTGGCGTGATCTTGGTTCACCACAATCTCCGCCTCCCGGGTTCAAGTGATTCTCCTGCCTCGGCCTCCTGAGTAGCTGGGATTACAGGCACACGCCACTACACCCAGCTAACTTCTGTATTTTTAGTAGAGACGGGGTTTCACCATGTTGGTCAGGCTGGTCTTAAACTCCTGACCTCATGATCCCCCCGCCTCGGCCTCCCAAAGTGCTAGGATTACAGGCGTGAGCCACCACGCCTGGTCTCTTTTCTCTCTTAAGGTCACCCTGGCATGTAGTCTGGCCTGACTCTGCCTGTATAAACACAAAGGAGCAAGGGTCAGGTGCACCATGTAATCTGCCCACATACTCTCAGGATGACCCTGGTCTTTGTAAACTTTGCTTTGAGAACCAGTGATATGAGCATCACTTACGGAGGGACTGTGTGGGAGGGGGAGACAATGCTCTTTGGGAGAGTCAATCAGGCCAGTGCAGTGGGTTCAGGCTTCAAGAAAGACAGAATGGCCCACCCAAAGCATGGATCAGCAAGATGGTGCTCTCAAGATGTCCCAAGCTTTGCCACTCTCTAGAGGCAAAGGGGTCAAGCTACAAAAAGATTTGCACTCTGAAGGTTTGGGGGCTGGGAGAGATCTCTGGACTGACCTCTTGTGTAGTATCCCCAATTGATGTGTAGTCAGGACAGCTCAAAGAAAACACAGCAACAATAACCAATCAAGTCCAGTAGCCTGCATGCATCAAAGAGACGGGAGGAAAGAGCCATTTCCAAGGCAAGAAGAGCAGTCATTACTACCGTTGGCTCTTAACTATAATAAGCACTGATTGAGCCTTTCTGTGTGCCAGACTCTGAGTTAAGGGCTTTCCAATCATTTTCTCACCGAATTCTAACCACGATCCTAGGGTACAAGTAAGTATCATTTACCCCCACTTAATGAATGAGGAAACTGAAACCTAGGGAGATTAGGAAATATGCCCATGATTCAAGTCAAAATTCCAGTCAAGTCAAAATTCCAGCCCAAGCTGTCTGACACCAAAGCCTAAATCATGTACTTTTTCCTCCTGCTCTAACTTCTGTCTCTAACGGCTCTACTCTCTCACCCTTCCCCGTAACCTCCGCCTCTCCAGTGCCCTAAGATAGAGTCCAAATTACTCAGCAGTTCAGCAGGTGTGTGAACAGACCCTCCTCTCTCTCCAGTTTCATCTCTGCCCATTCATTCCTTCCTACCTTACATGCCAGCCACCCAAACTGCCCAGCACTCCCAAGACACACTGAGCTTCCCCTACCTTCAAGCTTTCCTGCATTTCTTTCATCCAGATTCTACAAGTCCTTTGTGTGTCTAAATCCTTTTTTTTTTTCCTTCTGAGATAGAGTCACTCCTTCGTCCAGGCTGAAGTGCAGTGGCGCGATCTTGGCTCACTGCAACCTCTGACTCCCGGGTTTAAGTGATTCTCCTGCCTCAGCCTCCCGAGTAGCTGGGATTACAGGCATGCGCCACCATGCCCGGCTAATTTTTGTTAGTAGAGACAGGGTTTCACTATGTTGGCCAAGCTGGTCTCAAACTTCTGACCTCAGATGATTCGCTCGCCTCGGCCTCCCAAAGTGCTGGGATTACAGGCCTGAGCCACAACACCCAGCTGTGTGTCTAAATCCTGTTCATCCTTTACGAATCAATGCAGGCCTCACTTGCTTTGAGACTTCGTCCTCAACCACCGAGGATGGGTTAGGGGCCCCTCATTGTGTTCCCATAGCACCTTATACCAAAGTCTGTTCTATCCTGGACCACATTCTATGGTAGTGTTTGTTTAACTTTTCAATTTCCCTTTCAACCCTGACTACTCTGTAAGTTACTTAAGGGTAGTGACTGTATCCTCCTCATGTTTTTACCCCCACAGAGCCCGGCACACTAGCTCAACCCATGTTTGCCAGATCAAGTCACCAATAAACAAAAGAGTGAGCCAGCTTCCTCCCGGTTCCTTGGCAAGTGTGAATAACCAAGTCATTTGTAGTTGACACTCAGCTCAGAGGCTGAGGGTTCTAAATGTACATCCCCCAGAGGGATTCATCGTTTGCCCTTTCTCCATTACCTGTCAAGCTAGCATTGGTCTCCTCTAACAGACGGCTTTGCTATCAGAGCAGTGAAACACAAATGGTAGGAGACAGAGGTGGGCAGTGGTGGTCTCCCCTCTGCTTCCCTGGCTCAGCTTGCAATGTGATTCCTTCAGAAGTTCCTGAGTGGGTGAACACCCCATCCACCTGCTGCCTGAAGTTTTATGAGAAAGTGTTGCCAAGGAGACTGGTGGTGGGATACAGAAAGGCCCTCAACTGTAACCTGCCAGCAATCATGTAAGCACATCCTTGTAGATATTTCTGTGGAGGGGGACAGGGAGCCCAGGGGCAGGAATGAGATACACGGGACCAAGAGGTCTCTATGCTAGAAACAGTGGAGTAGTGGCTACGAGTTTGGCCTTTGGCTCTCACGGGCCTGGGATTAATTCCTAATTTTGCCACTTTTATCTATGTGGTCCATTATGAAACCCAAACTTGAGGGTCTAGGCTGAGCAGAGAAGGGACTGAGAGAAGGGATGGTAAGGTTCTGAGGCCAGAGAGAGAGGCTGCCTGAGGGAACCCAGCCAGGAGAGGCCCAGGGAAGCTTTAAAGAACATAAGATGAGCTCCATGTGAACCAGAGGTGGGGGTGTGCACTGGACCCCTGCCTGAGTCTGCAGCCCATGACGGTCTAATTCTGCCTCTGCAGCTTCATCACCAAAAGGAACCGAGAAGTCTGCACCAACCCCAGTGACGACTGGGTCCAAGAGTACATCAAGAATCCCAACCTACCTTTGCTGCCCTCCAGGAACTTGGCCACGGTTAAAATTATTACAGCAAAGAATGACTAAGCCCAGCTCCTCAACTCCCAGTGATGACCAGGCTTTAGTGGAAGCCCTTGTTTACGGAAGAGAGGGGTAAACCTACGAAAACAGGAGAAGCCTTATTAGGCTGAAACTAGCCAGTCACATTGAGAGAAACAGAACAATGATCAAAATAAAGGAGTATTTCGAATATTTTCTCAATCTCAGGAGGAAATACCAAAGTTAAGGGATGTGGGCAGAGATACACTCTTTTATTTTTACATTTTTATTTTTATTTTTTTGAGATAGGGTCTTACTCTGTCACCTAGGCTGCAGTGCAGTGGTGTGATCTTGGCTCACTTTAACCTCCACCTCCCAAGCTCAAGTGATCCTTCCACCCCAGCCTCCCGAGTAACTGGGACTACAGGCTGGCACCATCACACCTGGCTAATTTTTGTATTTTTGGTAGAGACGGGATTCTACCATGTTGCCCAGGCTGGTCTCAAACTCCTGTGCCCAAGCAATCCACCTGCCTCAGCCTCCCAAAAATGTTGGGATTACAGGCATGAGCCACCACATCCGGCCGGTGCACTCTTAATACATAGAAAAATATCTTTCACATCCTTCTCCTGCTCTGCTTCAATTTCTCACTTCACCCCAGTACACAAGCCATTCTAGATACCTAGCCAGTTTCCAGCCTGCCAGATGATCTCTGCCCTCTGGGTCTTGACCTATTAAGAGCCCCATAGAACTCTTAATTTTTCCTGCCCATCTTTATGGATTTTTATGGATCTGTATTTTCTTCAATTATTCTTTTATTTTATAATACAACTTTTCATAGGAAGTCAGGATGGGAATATTCACATTAATCATTTTTGCAGAGGCTTTGCTAGACCCTCTCATATTTTGTCTTCCTCAGGGTGGCATGGGTACAGAGAGTGCCTGACTGGGAAAGGAAAAAAAAAAAAAAGAGTGAGCGAGAAGAAGAAGAAGAGACACAAATCTCTGCCTCCCATGTTAAGCTTTGCAGGACAGGGAAAGAAAGGGTATGAGACACGGCTAGGGGTAAACTCTTAATCCAAAACCCAAGCATGCAATAAATACAACTTCCTTATTTGGCAGCTTGATTCCTAACTTCCTGCTTTTTTTCTGCTAGGGTGAAAGAAGCTTAATCTCAGTTTTTTTCAGGGGCTTCTCCACATTTCTTGAGACTTTTGTCAAGGTTGGGGGCCATTTATAATCAATCTCCCCCTCTGTCTCCAGCTCAACAGCAGACAGCTGACTCAGCTCCTTTGCATTCAACATTCTCCCAAAATGCTGTTGTGAAGACAAAACAAAAGCCAGGTAATTAAGACCGGATGGTTAAGCAAAACAAATAAATACAGTGAAGTATCAAGCTGAAAACGGGCCAACGAATTGGATTCCGGTAAACTGACTCATGGCTGCCCCCAAGTGGCCATGTTGTTAAAACCCGAGCGGCCTCCCTTGGCCGGGCGCAGTGGCTCACGCCTGTAATCCCAACACTTTGGGAGGCTGAGGCGGGCGGATCACGAGGTCAGGAGATCGAGACCATCCTGGCTAACACGTTGAAACCCAGTCTGTACTAAAAGTACAAAAAAATTAGTCGGGCCTGGTGGCGGGCGCCTGTAGTCCCAGCTACTCCGGAGGCTGAGGCAAGAGAATGGCATGAACCCGGGATGAACCCGGGAGGCGGAGCTTGCAGTCAGCCGAGATGGAGCCACTGCACTCCAGCCTGGGTGACAGAGGGAGACGCCATCTCGGAAAAAAAAAAAAAAAAAAAAAAAACAGCCGCCTCTTCAGCCCAAGCTCATCTACCCAGGTTGGCCATCTCATCTAGCTGGCCAATCAGACTCTTGGAGAGATTTGAAATTTGGACCTGAGAAACTCAGTCTGGTTGCTGCTAGAGCAGAAGTGAGTTTCTGGCAGCGTCCCAAGGAAAGAGGTCTACGAACTTCTGTTCCGAGGTCCCTGGAACTGCCTCACTTTCTGCCCCAGCTCCAGGCTGGGGGCTTCAGCTGGTCTTTCAGTTCCATGAGATGTCCCAGTATCCTTCCTTTAAAAAAAATGTCTAGGCCAGGCGCAGTGGCCCATGCTTGCAATCCCAGCCCTTTGGGAGGCCAAGGCAGGCGGATCACTTGAGGCCAGGAGTCTGAGACCAGCCAGGACAACATGGCCCGTCTCTACTAAAAATACGAAACTTAGCATGGTGGTGCACACCTGTAATCCCAACCACTCAGATGGCTGAGGCACGAGAATCGCTTGAACCCAGGAGGCAGAGGTTGCAGTAAGCTGAGATCACGCCACTACACTCCAGCCTAGGCAACAGAGTGAGACTCCATCTCAATTAAAAAAAAAAAAAAAAAAAAAATCCTAAAGGGCCATGTTGGCAATTTAGCACCTCAGGAATAACTTATTGGTTTAGGTCAGTTCTTGGCGGGGGTTGGGGGGTGTATGTGTGTTAAAATAGACATAACAGGGGCTGGGCAAGGTGGCTAACGCCTGTAATCCCAACACTTCCAGAGTCTGAGGTGGGCGGATCACTTGAGGCCAGGAGTTCCAGACCAGCTTGGGCAACACAGCGAAACCCCGTTTCTACCAAAAATACCGAAAAAAAAAAAAAAATTAGCTGGGCATGGTGGCCTGAGCCTACGGTCCCAGCTGCTCAGGAGGCTGAGGCAGGAGGATCGCTTGAGCTGGGGAGTCAGCTGAGATCGTGCCACTGCACTCCAGCCTGGGTGACAGAGTGAGACCCTGTCTCAAAAAACGTGTGTGTGTGTATGTGTGTGCACGCGCATGTACGTATACACACATAACAGGGTCACGCACAGTGGCTCATGCCTGTAAACCCAGCACTTTGGGAGGCTGAAGCAGGAGGATCATTTGAGTCCAGGAGTTTGAGATCAGCCTGGGCAGTATGGTGAGAGCTTATGTATGCTTTATCTCTACAAAAAATTAATTAGCCGGGCATGGTGGTGTGTGCCTGTGGTCACAGGTATTCAGGAGCCTGAGGTGGGAGGATTGCTTGAGCCCAGGAGGTTGAGGCTGCACTGCAGTGGGCCATAATATCACCACTGCACTCCAGGCTGGATGACAGAGCAAGTCTGCCTAAAAAAAAAAAATACACACACACACACACACACACACACATAAAATTTACCATTTTAAACATTTTTAAGTGTACAATCCAGTACATTCACTTTGTTAGGTGAACATCACCACTATTCATCTCCAGACTTTTTTCATGGTCCCAGCCTAAGACTCTGTACCCATTAAATGCTAACTCACCATTCTCTCCCCCACCAGCCTCTGGTAACCACTATTCTTTCTGACGCTATGAATTTGACAGCTCTAGGTATTACATGTGAGTGGAATCACGTAGCATTTGTCCTTTTGTGACGGACTTATTTCACCAGCGTAGTGTCATCAAGGTTCATCCAAGTTGCGGCATGCTTCAGAACGTCATTCCTGTTAGTCATTAGGCTAACATTCCATTGTAGGTATCTGCCACATTTTGTTTATCCAGCTATCTGCTGGTAGACGTGTGGGTATCTCCCTTTCCTTGCAAGTCAGAGTTTGCAGATCTTGGTTTCTGTTACTTGCGCCAAAAGCACCTGAACTTGGACAACAACTCATCAATCACCCGGGCAGTGACTCAGAGGAGCCCCATGTGCTTGCTGCTCTTGCTCCTCCGCAGGGGCCAGTGCTGCTTGCTTTGGACCCTCCCTGGACTGTGAGTCCCTGCTTCTTGATCCAGGAATTTCTCTCCACCCTCCTTGCTATCAGGGGTTACAGCTAAATATGATCAAACTCCTTCCTCCAGGAGCTCCCAGCCTGGGGATGACAGAATCACTAACATACAATGTAGTCAGGCCCAGACCTTTGCCTGCAGAGGCCAAAGCAGACATGGGGGTGGGAGTGGGGGCGGCAGGGCCCAGGCTGACAGAAGTCAAAACAGCATCAGATGAGGCAAGAAGTTTCAGAGTCCTTAGCCAGCACCAGGGTCAAAACCAGGGAGTCAGAGTTCAAAGCCCTAAAAAACAGGACAAGGTTGAAAACAGGAAGCTCAGGGCTGGGGTTCTGGCAAGTTGGAACAGAATGTCGTTGTCCTATGTCTTGTTTTGTTTTTAAATTCAGGAGGATTGAGGTGTCAGTCTGAAAACCTAACTAATTGAGAATCTATATACACAGAGTCAAATCCCCACCCTAGCACGTAATAAAAAGCTTGCCAGAAACTCCTGAAGGTTCAGAACTGGAAGAGCTTTTCTCACGTGCATTCAGTTGCTTTCAAGAAGGATATTTCTCGTCTTTTCAAGGTAGGCAGATAGATGGCCGACCTTACACACACACAGAAAGGACTTCGGTCATTCTGATATACAGAGTTTTCCAGCCGTGGTCATCCTAAAGCGAATAAACCTATTCTCAAACAACTTAGATGACTGACCATTTGCCTTGTAGAATACAGGTGGCTCAGTACATGGGGGAATCAACTGGAACAGGAAGGGAAGAAAATGAGGGAACAACTCCGGGTAGTACAAAGAGCATTTTACTGGGAGTCACAGAGGATGGCTCGCGTGTCCTCCTTCTACACAGCCGTCTTAGACACCATGAGGCCATGAAGCAGATGACCAGACGTCCTGAGGCTGGTTTCAGCAGGCCTGTTTGAAATATTATTAGGCCTTCTTGGATGGGTCGTGTGAACACATATTTTCTTCCCATGAGAGCATACATGCGCTTGCACATGGAAGAGCAACTATTGAGAGTCATCAGCAGCCTGAGCTGGCACTTGGGGACACAGCTGATGCAATGGTTTAAAAGCACTGTCTCCAAGCCAGGTGTGGGGGTGCATACCTATAGTCCCCTTAACTCAGGAGGCTGAGGCAGGAGGATCACTTGAGCCCAGGAGTTCGAGGCTGTCGTGTGCCATGACTGTGCCTGTGAATAGCCACTGCACTCCAGCCTGGGTGACGTAGCAAGACCCCATATATTGTATTTTTTTTTAAAAAAAGTATTATCTCCAAACTCAAACTCTGACAGACCATCTGTGTTTCAGTCCCAACTCTCTCACTCACTGTGAGGTCTTGGGTAACTACTAATCCTCCTAAGCCTTAGTTTACTCATCTGTAAAATAGACCAATTATAATACCCACCCCTCAGTGTTGAAAGGATGAAAAGGCAATGTGACAGAGTGCTTAGCAGAGAAGTGCTCAATAGGCCTTATTGTTCCAGTATCTGACTTTTCTCTAGGACCACAGAACATAAGATAGTAAGGAGCTTTCTGTCATTGTGAAGATAAGGGAATTAAAGCCCAGAGATGGAAAGCGATTTAGCGAAGGTCACGCTACAAATCACCAGCAGATCTGGCACTAGAACTGGAGGCTATACTTTAAAAAGAAGAAACCTCTGATCTACACAAGCCTGAGGCTGGTGTGAATATGTGAAAGATTGGGGTCATCTGACTAGAAGCAATAGTTCAAAGCCTGAGACCTCATTTTGCATGACGTGGTTTCCCTGGAGAGCCTGGCCTCCATTCAGGTATCTGTGATTCCCGCCAAGGAGACTGTGAAGAAGGAATGGGCAAATGCAGAAAGGGACCTCAAACCTCTCCAGAGCCTGGTATTTATGAGCAATAGCCTTAACCTTTCTGAGCCCAGTTTCCTCTTCGGCAAAATGGAGCTGATACCTTACAGCGCTGCTGTGACAACTGCCAGCTTCTGGTACAGGTTCTGGAACAAACATCATCATAAAATGGAAAACTGTATTAATACCTTAGCAGCTAAAGCAGGAATTCCTATCATGGAGGAAATAACCTTTGTTAAGAAAATGAATTGGTAACCCTGGTTAAGGAAGGACACTCCGCCAGGACATGGGGCTGAGACTTCAGAGGAAGGACTGAAGTTGTTTCAAGCAAACCGGGAGAAACAGCTTTGCCCCTGAGAGCCAGAGGGGAGGAAGACAGAGGGGCTGGAGAAGGGGATAGAGGCTGTGCAATGAGCAGCAGGACTGCCCTCCTTCCTGGAGTCCTCAGAAGTGCCATCAATTATTTTGCTTCCTGGCCAGCGCGGTGGCTCTTGTTTGTAATCCCAGCACTTTAAGAGGCCGAGGTGGGAGGATCACCTGAGGTCAGGAGTTTGAGACCATCCTGGCCAACATGGTGAAACCCCATCTCTACTAAAAGTACAAAAATTAGCTGGGCGTGGTGGTGCATGCCTGTATTCCCAGCTACTCAGGAGGCTGAGGCAGGAGAATCCCTTGAACCCAGGTGGCAGAGCTTGCAGCAAGCCGAGATCACACCACTGCACTCCAGCCTGGGCAACAGAGTGAGACTCTGTCTTGGAGAAAAAAAAAAACACACACAGAGATGGAAACACCAATAATTACAAGTTATTGGGAGAATTACACTGGTTAACGTAAGTAAAGTGCCTAGTTTTGGGCCTGGCGTGAGATTTAGTACTTATGGGTTCCCTTGCCAGAGAAACGCTGCTTCTGTCTTGCAAGTTCTTGCTGAAAGAGGCAAGACAGAGTCAGATGACACTTATCAGTTCCCACAACAACACAAAAGCTGATGGAAAAGGAATCATGTCATGAGCAAAAGAATCAATAAATCATTTGAATCAAGAAACAGTTACTTCCACCCTTAGCACACTCAGAACTTCCCCCTCGTTCCTCCCTTGCATTCTGATCAAAAAAGGAGTCTTGGCCGGGCGTGGCTGTCCACGCCTATAATTCCAGCGCTTTGGGAGACCCAGGCGGGCAGATCACCTGAGGTCGGGAGTTCCAGATCAGCCTGACCAACGTGGAGAAAACCTGTCTCTATTAAAAATACAAAATTAGCCAGGCGTGGTGGCGCGTGCCTCTAATCCCAGCTACTCAGGAGGCTGAGGCAGGAGAATTGCTTGAACCCGGGAGGTGGTGGTTGCCGGGAGCCGAGATTGTGCCACTGCACTCAAGCCTAGGCAACAAGGGTGAAACTCTGTCTCCAAAAAAAAAAAAAAAAAGGAGTCATCCCCATCCCCTCCAGACCGTGTGCATGAGGTTTCTCATCCGAGCCACAGAACAGACAACTTAGAACTGCTTTCTCAGTTCTCCTAGGATGATACATAACCAACACCACTCTGGATGGAGGAAGGTTAATCCATTACATCTACTGCTTATCTTAAGCCAGTTCAAAAAGCCTGTCTCAGGGCAGGGGCCACTTCTAATTTACTCTGCTCCCATCCAGGGCCCTTTGCACCTGGGGGGACCTCAGTAAATGTCTAATCATGAATTTTTGAATTTCACACAAAGGCGTGGGAGCAGGGATTGGAAGTCAATGTGATGGGGACCTCTAGCTGTGAGTGAGGGGATCAGTGCAGGGATGTGTCTCCACCGAGATGGCAGTTTAAGCTGGGTCCTGGAGTGTGGATTTAGGTCCTGGAGTTCTGGACTGAGTTGCTGAAAAGCAATTGTTGTCTGACTTGATTTTAGGAAAATTAGTGAGCAGCGCCACCCAGTGGTTAAAGCCACAATGACTAATCTCTGTGCTCATTGGGCTGGATCATACATAAGCCCAGTTGCTGAGATAGCCCCTCCTGGTGCACACACCTTCCACCTTCCCACCTCTCCTTGTTTTCTCCCCTTTTGAAGAGAGCTGAGGCATTCAGTACACACTGAGGGCACAATGCTTTCGAGGAGCTTTCCTTCCCACCAAAAGTGGGAAGAGAGATCACGCACAAACATACACATGATCAGGTTCTGTAATGAAGAATAGAGCAGAATAAGAGTGATGGCGAGGAGTACACAAAACACCTCTGTACGGTTTGATAGGACTCACCAAGAAGAACAATTTTCTTTGGGAGGCCAAGGTGGGTGGTTCATCCGAGGTCAGGAGTTCGAGACCAGCCTAACCAACACGGTGAAACCCTGTCTCCATTAAAAATACAAAAATTAGCTGGGCGTGATAGTGGGTGCCTGTAATCCTAGCTACTTGGGAGGCTGAGGCGGAAGAATCGCTTGAAGCTGGGAGGCAGAGGTTGCAGTGAGCCGAAATCATGCCACTGCACTCCATCCTGGGTGACGGAGCGAGACTCTGTTGGAAAAAAAAAATTAATAAGGATCTGATTAAAGTTCATATTAAACTTGTCGCTTCCGGCATGGGGAACTGAGTCCCTCACACACCTAACAAACTGACCATTCTGCAAGTCAAAGCCATCAACTCTAGACAAAAATTTAAAATATAACTGAGAACTTGGGTGACTACACAAAAGTGGACAGATGTCAGAGGGACACTGAAAACTGGAACCAGCAACAGGCATCCAGGGAGTTCCTATTTTTTGTGGCCTTGGCCTGAAGGCAATGGCAGTTGCTGTGGAGGATGCCACAGGGTTGGCTAAAACTAACACAAAGTGTGTGGGCTGGGCACGGTGGCTCATACCTGAAATCCCAGCACTTTGAAAGACCGAGGTGGGCGGATCACCTGAGGTCAGGAGTTTGTGACCAGTCTGGCCAAGATGGTAAAACCCCGTCTCTACTAAAAAAACAAAAATTAGGCCAGGCGCGGTGGCTTATGCCTGTAATCCCAGCACTTTGGGAGGCCGAGGCGGGCAGATCACGAGGTCAGGAGATAGAAACCATCCTGGCCAACATGTTGAAATCCCGTATTTACTTAAAAAAAAAAAAAGAAAGAAAGAAAGAAAACACACACACACACACACAAATTAGCGAGGCATGGTGGCATGTGCCTGTAATCCCAGCTACTCGAGAGGCTGAGGCAGGAGAATCACTTGAACCGGGGAGGCAGAGGTTGCAGTGAGCGGAGATCGCGCCATTGCACTCCAGCCTGGCAACAGAGCAAGACTCCATCTCAAAAAAAAAGAAAAAAGAAAAAATTACCCAGGTGTGGTGTCTCTACTAAAAATACAGAAATTAACTGGGCCTGGTGGCACATGCAGCTACCCAGGAAGCTGAGGCACGAGAATGGTTTGAACCTGGGAGGCAGAGACCGCAGTGAGCCGAGATCGCACCATTGCACTCCAGTCTGGGTGATGGAGTGCAATGGAGAGAAACTCTGTCTCAAAAAGAAAGAAAGAAAGAAAGAAAGAAATTACCATTACCCAGCTTTCCTCCACATACAGGAGTTAGTCCTGTATAGCAAATATTTGTTGTTTGCATTTTGATCTAGACATAACTGTTTTATTTTTCAGAATTCTCAGTGAAAATTCTTTGAATTACGTAAGAATTCATTTGCAGGCCTGCTATACCTCCAGGATTTGTAAGTTAGTTAATCATATTTATGAGTTTTTAGTCATATTATCTATAAAATGAATAAGGTGTTTAAATTAGATAATCTGTAAGATTTCTTCCAGCAATAAAATTCTGCAATTCTGTAAGTTTCTACAGGGTCTCTGCCTATCCCTAGCATTAACTACCTCCTATGCATTTTCAATTTTTAAACTATATAGACAAAATACAGACAGAAATATTTCACATGGTAATAAGATCTGAGCAGTGATTGACCCCATATGAACCTTGTTTTATAAAAAGTGTTCACGCACCATCTTACATTTACTCTACAACCAATAGATCAAATCTAATTTATGGTCTATTTTTAAATAGCCCACTAAGTTAAGAATGGTTTTTACATTTTTGAAGGACTGTGATAGGAAAAGCAAAGAAACAAAGAGAAATATGCAACGGAGACCACATGTGGCCCATAAAGCCTAAAATATTTACTATCTGACATTCCCCAAAAAAGATTTGAAAAAATTGGTTTAGTAGAATGAAAGGAATTAAAGTTAACTTTGGATTGTTGCCTAAAGGAGAAGAAAATACAGACCACCTGCATTAATTTCAACATCATTAAACCAGATTTTTTTGGTAATTTAATCTGAATTAAATTAACATTTAAATATTAAAAAGGGCAGGACTGGTGGCACATGCCTATACTCCCAGCACTTTTGGAGCCAAGGCCAAAGGTCAGGAGTTCGAGACCAGCCTAGCCAACATGATGAAACCCCGCCTCTACTAAAAATATAAAAATTAGCCAGATGTGGTGGTGCGTGCCTATTATCCCAGCTACTCAGGAGGCTGAGGCAGGAGAACTGATTGAATTTGGGAGGTGGGGGTTGTAGTGAGCTAAGATCGTGCCACTGCACTTCAGCCTGGACAACAGAGTAAGACTCTGTTGCAAAATATAATCATAATAATATAAACAAACAAATATTGAAGATTAAGAGGCTGAAATATATAAATAATACTAAAGCTACCAAGAGAATAGATTGGTATTAAGGATTTCATTTCAGGAATTGTTATATTAAAACAGATGTTTAAAATGATGGTTAAGTGGTATAGCTAGAAATGTTTACACTAAGTAAGCATATCAGAAATGCCCTAACTCTTCACTAATTACAAAATAACTATCTCCCCAGGCCTGTTACCAAGGAAGGAATACCTGCATAGTATTTCTGTCTGTTTAGAGATAAAAAGTTACTATGTTCATCGCTATCAAAGCTTGATTTTTATCCTTTGTCTATGGCCCAGGGCCGTGTATGTCATTAATCCTTATTAAGCTTATTAGTGATGCTCTTTTGCAAACAATATAAGCAGTACAGGTGCAAAGACACTGAGTGAAGGCCTGCTTTCTGCCCAACTGCTTAACATGGTTAACATCTTTTAAACCATCAGAGCTTTTAAGGTCTTTGCTTCTCTTAATAATATACCTACTAGATTTTTTTAAATACCATCCATGAACTTAAAGGAATTACCGTTCTCATTGGTGTTTTTAAAGAAACAAGCCTCTCTATACTGCTTTCTTCAGGACTGATTTTCAACTGATATATACAGGTATAGCCATATTGGTTGTTAAATATGGAAATATGTTCTTACTGGTTGGTAAAGAGCCGCCATTGTAAGCTGTCTGGACGTCCGCCACAGCCTGGCCTTTCCAACAGGAACTTCACTGCTGTACCTCCCCACAATCCAACAATTAAAAGGTTATCCCGAGGCATAGCAGGAGGTCTTTAGGACCCTTCTTCTTCACAAGGCTTGCATCCATACTCATTGCTGGTGCTGGGGTCATCCCTTCCATGTAACAATTTTGAATACCACCCTGACTTTCTGACTAATAGAGTTAATCGTTACTGTTTTACCAATGTTTGTGTTCGCAGTCTAGAGTATCAAATAGCTCTAGCTCGCCTGTGTTGCTTACCTGTATAGAATCAACATTCAGAGTTGTATTATTTCTGAGTAAGCCGAGGATACCATCATACTAAAACTCAGTCTCCTAAACCACACTGCATTTTTCTCTTTATTTCTCTCAATGATAACAGTGTGACTTAAGTTCTGTATTCTGTTGTTCCTTTCAGTTCGCTTTGCACCTCACAGGCCTCCAGATACCTCCCTGAAGCCTTTGCTCTTTGAAGTGCCAGCATCACTACAGAGTCAGTGTCTGTTGGCCAAGATTGGGTTTTCCAAGAAATAGATGCTCAACTTCAACGTTCAAATGCCAGCGTGAACCACGGAGTAGTGATTGTGGGAAATACTGGATTCTGCAAAACTGCCACCGTCTCCAGACTGGTGGCCCTCAGCTGCCATGGTACAAGGATGAGATAGCCTCAGACAGCCCACATGCCTCCCCCAAATGTATGTTTCCTTTTTAAATAACTCCCTGCTTCACTGGCATTGAAGTTTTTCTGATATATTTATATTAAGTCATATATCCTTTTACTTTCCGATCTTTAAAACCTGACTTCGATGTGAGGACTATTTTTTTTTTTTTTAACAGAGTCTCGCTCCGTTGCCCAGGCTGGAGTGCAGTGGCACAATCTCGGCTCACTGCAAGCTCCGCCTCCCGAGTTCACGCCATTCTCCTGCCTCAGCCTTCTGAGTAGCTGGGACTACAGGTGCCTGCCACCACGCCTGGCTAATTTTTATTATTATTATTATTATTATTATTATTTTGTATTTTTAGTAGGGACGGGGTTTCTCCGTGTTAGCCAGGATGGTCTCGATCTCCTAACCTCATGATCCACCAGCCTCGACCTCCCAAGGTGTTAGGATTACAGGTGTGAGACACCAGGCCTGGTCCATGTGAGGACTATTAATTCAGAGGTGAAGACAGTAATTACTTACAAAATCAAATACCAGATAAAGGGGAATAGAGTAGGAGGAGGAAGTGAACAGCAGACATAATACACGACATACAATCACTGAACTTCACCTTAACTCAAAATGTCACACATTACTTTAGGCTTTTTTCCCTGCCATCTCCCATATCCACCCCCCTGCAGTTATCCAGAACTCTCTTCAGTGACCAAGGAATTTACTGTACCAGTTGAATGAAAGAAGTCTAAATTCACTCCTGCTGGTTAAACGAGGACTACTTTTTCCTATTTCTCCTTCTTTTCAATAGCTATTGGCCATCAAATAACAACTTGCAATATTTACTTTGGTATCCATTTTTCGTTGTTGTTGTTGAGACGGAGTCTGGCTCTGTCGCCCAGGCTGGGGTGCAGTGGCCGGATCTCAGCTCACTGCAAGCTCCGCCTCCCGGGTTTATGCCATTCTCCTGCCTCAGCCTCCCAAGTAGCTGGGACCACAGGAGCCCGCCACCTCGCCTGGCTAGTTTTTTGTATTTTTTTAGTAGAGACGGGGTTTCACTGTGTTAGCCAGGGTGGTCTCGATCTCCTGACCTTGTGATCTGCCCATCTTGGCCTCCCAAAGTGCTGGGATTACAGGCTTGAGCCACCGCACACGGCCTAGTATCCATTTTTGAAGTATGATATTATTCGTAAATATAGTGTATAATTTCTACTAGTAGGGATGCATTTTCTAAATAACAAGAACAAATTGAATTTTTTAAAAAATCTTAAACAGTTTTATTGAGCTATAAAATTCACATACCATGTAATTCACCCATTTAAAGTATTCAGTTCAGTATTTTTAGTATAATTCACAGGGCTGTACAGCAATCACCATAATCTAACTTTAGACTATTTTCATCCACCTAAAAAAAACTCATGCCTGTTAGCAGCCAATCCCCATTCTCCTCTTAACCCTCTATTTCCAGCCCTAGATAACCACTAATTTACTTTCTATCTCTACGGATTTTCCTATTCTGGACATTTCATGTAAATAGAATCATACAAGATAAAGTCTTTTTTTTTTTTACTGCCTTCTTTGACTTAGCATAACATTTTCAAGGGTTATCCCCGTTCTAGCACGTATTGGTATCTTATTTCATTTTATTGCTGAGTAATAGTTATTGAGTGGATATACTGTGTTTTATCTAGTCATCAGTTGGTGGGCATTTAGGTTGTTTCCACTTTTGGCTATTATAAATCATTCTTCTATGAACATTTGTGTACAAGTTTTTGGGTGGATGTGTGTTTTTATTTCTCTTAGGTATAGTCTTAGAAGCAGTATTGGTGGATCATAGAACAAATGGACGTTAGCCATTTTTCCTTTAAAGTTTTATGATTATCTGATGCAAGCATCTAAATCTTTTTAATACAGATGTGGATGCCAACAGACAGCTGCCACTCACACAGCCACCTTCAACCCACTCATCTATCACCAGTGGAAGCTGCCCAGGAGCTCCGGAAATGCACGGCAGCAGGAGAAGGATATGTGAAGACTAGCCTCACAAGTGTGATAGGATTCCCATGTTGGGGACATGCCAGTTCCATTTTAACATTAAGGAAGCAAAGATAGGGAGAAACCTTTGGCAAAGTGAACAAAAATACATAAAGGTACACCATGAGAGCCTGGAGGAAAGTTTCTCTTTCTTTACTATTCCTAGAAAAATACTTTCTTATGGTGGGATCAGAACCTTAGAGTTGGAAAGACCCTTAGAAATAAAATCTTCTAGTGAATAAATAAAGAAGTTGAGACCCAAAGAAGTGGGTTGGTTGGTTGTTTTTGAGACAGAGTCTTGCTCTGTTGCCCAAGCTTGGTATGCAGTGGTGCAATCTTAGCTTACTGCAACCTCCGCTTCCCAGGTTCAAGTGATTCTCGTTCCTCAGCTTCCCAAGTAGCTGTAGATGGAACTACAGGTGTGCACTACCATGCCAGACTCATTTTGTGTGTGTGTGTGTGTTTTTTTTTTTTTTTTTTTTTTGAGACGGAGTCTTGCTCTGTCGCCCAGGCTGGAGTGCAGTGGCTCCATCTCGGCTCACTGCAAGCTCCGCTTCCTGGGTTGACACTATTCTCCTGCCTCCGGCTCCTGAGTAGCTGGGACTACAGGTGCCCGCCACCATGCCCGGCTAATTTTTTTGTTTCTTAGTAGAGAAGGGTTTCACCACGTTAGCCAGGATGGTCTCGATCTCCTGACCTCTTGATCCACCCGCCTCAGGCTCCCAAAGTGCTGGGATTACAGGCGTGAGCCAACGTGCCCAGCGCCACACCAGACTAATTTTTGTATTTTTAGTAGAGATGGGGTTTTGCCACATTGGCCAGGGTGGTCTCAAACCCCTTACCACAGGTGATCTGCCCGCCTCGGCCTCCCAGAGGGCTGGGATTACAGGCCTGAGCCACTGCACCTGGCCAGAAGTGATATGTTTTATCCAACATCAGGGTATGAGTAATCAACAGTTTTTAATTTTCATTTCTAACTTAAAACTCTTCCTGCTATACTGCACTGTCCATAATATCTTTTATACATTTGGGTTTGAAAGTTCTATTTTTCTCAAAATAACGTAAGCACATAGAAAATCAAATAATGCTCAAAACCAGCAATTCTATTCCTCTACCCCACCCATCTTCTCCCCAAAGGTAGCCACTTTCAACTCTTCAGGAAGTTTCTCTGATTTTCACCTCGATATTTCTAAATACTACTTGTATACCGCTAAAACTTTTATTGTTTATATATTAAATATTGCTTCTTATTATAGATGATGGAAATTATAGCTCTTTCACTTTCCTTCTTCTTACCACCATCCCAATACAATTATTTCATGATTTTCGGCTGAACCATATTATAGTATTCTCAGTATTAATACTATGCAAATATAGTTCACCCTGGAGCCAAGGGTAACATTGCCTTCTTGAATGACTTTGTCTTTCCTAGGGGTTTATGAAATGCCTTGTTTTAAAATTTGCTTATTTTTCTTCATACCATTTGCTAAGTCATTTCATAACCCTAATGTATTTTGTAAAATGTCTCTCAATACAATTTCCACATTACCAGTTACATTTTTTTTTTTTTT
>NW_012106364.1:311386-315763 GCF_000951045.1 Mandrillus leucophaeus
TCCCTCCCTCTTTCTTTCTTTTTCTTTCTTTCTTTCTTTCTTTCTATCTTTCTTTCTTTCTTTCTTTCTAACTTCCTTCCTTTCTTTCTTTCTTTCCTTCCTCTCTTTCTTTCTTTCTTTCCTTCCTCCCTCCCTCCCTTCCTTCCTTCCTTCCTTCCTTCCTTCCTTCCTTCCTTCCTTCCTTCCTTCCTTCCTTCCTTCTTTTTCACAGAGTCTGGCTTTGTTGCCAGGCTGGAGTGCAGTGGTGCAATCTTGGCTCACTGCAACCTCCGCCTCCTGGGTTCAAGCGATTCTCCTGCCTTAGCCTCCCAAGTAGCTGGAACTATAGGCACCCACCACCAAGCCCAGCTAATTTTTTGTCTTTTTAGTAGAGACGGGGTTTCACAAGGCATCTGTCTTAGAGCCCTTTGCCGAGCTTAGTCTGGACCTAGGACACTGAAGGCTTACCACCTTGTTCTCCTAGAAGTTCCTGTCAGTTCTCTTCTGTGTTTCATCCCATGTCATATTCTTTCTCGATTTGATTCTTCATTTTGGTGGAACATATCCTCCAGTAGCTTCCTAACAAAAAAAAAATGCATAGGACATAAGTTTTTTGAGACTTACTGTTTCTAAAAACATCTTTTTTCTATGCTCATACTTGCTTATTTATTTGACACAGTATATCATTCTAGGGTAAAAATTATTTTTTCTCAACTTTGAAGGCATTGCTCCATTGTCTTGAGCTTCCAGTATTGCTGTTAAATACTTTGGTACTATTTGTATTCCCAATCTTTTATATATACCTTGTTTTCTCTCCAGAAGCTTTTAGAATCTTATTTTTATCACCATCGTTCTTGGATCTTTTTCATTTGTTCTGTTGGTACCTAGCAACCCTGAGGATATTCTTTAATTCCAAGTAATGCTTTTGTATTATTTATGATAATTTCCTCAACACATTTCCTCTATTCTCTCCTTCTACAACTCGTATTAGTCAAAAATCAGATTTCTGCCTGGACACGGTGGCTCATGCTTGTAATCCCAGCAGTTTGAGAGGCCAAGGTGAGTGGATCATCTGAGGTCAGGAGTTCAAGAGCAGCCTGACCAACATGGCAAAACCCCATCTCCAAAAAAATACAAAAATTAGCCAGGTGTGGTGGCAGGCGCCTGTAGTCCCAGCTGCTCGGGAGGCTGAGTCAGGAGAATCGTTTGAACCTGACAGGCGGAGGCTGCAGTGATCCAAGTGGTTTCTCTAGGCTTTGAATCTGTTACTACCCTGTGGGAATACACAAGACAAGGAAAATTAACAGAATTCAGAGAATACAGAATTCATAAGACAAGGAGAACTTGGCTTCCGTCTACAGAGCACTTAACGTGTATTGTGGCTTAGTGCTACTTACGTTATATTTGTTATATCATTTCTTCATTTTTACCTTAACCCTATGAGGTACATTATTATCTCATTTTACAGGGGAGGAAACGGTGGCTTCAGTGATTAACTTTTTCAAAGTCATACCATTAATAAATGTCAAAGCGAGGATTCAGAGTCAGTATTCTCCCCTATAAAGTGAATACTATTCTTATCCCCATTTTATAAATGAGGAAACAGAGGTTCTGAGGTTAAATAACTTGCTTGAGACCATAAACTAGTACATGACTGAGTCAAGATTTAAACTGAGGCAGGCAGCCTCCAAGTCTATACTTCTAACCACTACACGATGCTGCCTCTCTAGTGTGGCAGGAAGGATTGTTTAGTGCTATTCAGGAAAATCCATCCATCATTGAATGTGGTTTCAAAGCAAGAACGTTATAATAAAGGTGTACCTTTCAGTCATTTTGCTGACCTAAAGTTCTTCAAAAAAGGTTTTTATGCAACTATTAGCTCCCAACACATTAAACAAGTTGTCACTGATTTAGTCCTTAGATTAAGAAGCTAATATATCTGAAATGAGCTCATTCGAGAAAACAGCTAATTTTAAGAAGTGTCACAGAGATACAAAAAGCAAAGGCTTTTTTTTTTCCCCCCAAGGAAACCTATGTAAGAAAAAAATTAAATGTCATCCTTGCCAAGAGACAAGTTCTGTGCTATACCGGGGGGTGTCAAGTGATCATGGTTCCCCAAATTGTTGCTGTCACTATTGAAGCTGTTGGCCAAAGAAGCCATCATTTCAGTAATCCTATAATATTGAGCATTTTGAACATAATGTGGAAATGTAAGCCAGAAACACACACATACATACACAGAAAATGAAGAACAATAATGAAGAACAAGATTTTATTTGTGATGTGATTACTTGAAGGGGTGGCCTGCCCCTCCACACCTGTGGGCGTTTCTCATTAGGTGCAACGAGAGACTTGAGAAAAGAAATGAGACACAGAGAGAAAGTATAGAGAAAGAAAAAGTGGGCCCAGGGGACCGGCGCTCAGCATGCAGAGGACCCACGCTGGCGACGGTCTCTGAGTTCCCTCAGTATTTATTGATCATTATCTTTACCATCTTAGAAAAAGGGAAGTGGCAGGATAATAGGATCATCGTAGGGAGAAGGTCAGCAGTAAGACATATGAATAAAGGTCTGTGACATAAGTTTAAGGAAAAGTGCTGTGCCTTGATATGCATATGCAAACATCTCCATAAACCTTTTTAGTGCATGAAGAGCAGCATTGCCGCTAGCAAGTCCCACCTTCAGCCCTAAGGCGGTTTTCTCCTTTCTCAGTAAACAGAACATACAATTGGGTTTTACACCAAGATGTTCCATTGCCCAGGGATGGGGAGCAGACAGATTCTTTTCTCTATCTCAACTGCCAAGAGGCCTTCTTTCCTCTTATACTAGTCCTCCTCAGCACAGACCCTTCACGGGTGTCAGGCTGGGGGATGATCAGGTCGTTCCCTTCCCACGAGGTCATATTTCAGACTATCACATGGGGAGCAACCTTGGACAATACCTAACTTTCCTAGGCAGAGGTCCCTGCGACCTTTGGCAGTGTAGTGTACCTGGGTACTTGAGATTAAGAGAATGGTGATGACTTTTAACAAGCAAACTGCCTTCAGGCACTCGTTTAACAAAGCACACCCTGCACAGCCCAAAATCCGTTAAACCTTGAGTCACCACAGCACACGTCTCTTGCAAGGACAAGGTTGGGGGTAGGGTCACAGATTAACAGCATCTCAAATACAGAACAAAATGGAGTCTCTTATGTCTACTTCTTTCTATATAGACACAGTAATAGTCTAATCTCTCTTTCTTTTCCCCACAATTATTTTTTAAAAATATTTACATTTAGGAGAAATGAGATCCAAACTAAACAATAAGTGCCCCATAGATGATGTTTTATAAAATTTGTCTAGGGTTTTTCTCTAAAAATTAACACTGATGTTTTATTTTCAGACCTGGATTTCATCTACACTTGGGAAACTGAATATGGGAAAACGGACTTGTTGTTTATTGTTAATTTCCATGTTGTTTTTACTTTCTACCTCTTCCACTAGAATGGGTCAGTGATTAAATGTTCACCACTGTATCCCCAGCTCCTACATAATGCATGGCTCATAAATATTTGAATGAAGAAACTCTAGTCACTTCTCTGAAACATTTGCTTTTGCTACTTAAAGCCAGCAAATAGCTCCCCTTGCCCTTGAATGAAATATAAACTCTCTTCTTAAACTATCATATGAATTATAATGAAAGGACCTTTGCTTTTCCCAGGACCAGATATTTTAGACCACATAATTCTTTGTGTGGGGCAGGGGGCAAGAAGGGCAGGGGCAAGGTGGATGTTGTCCTGTCTACTGTAGGATATTTAGAAGAACTATCCTTGACTTCTGTCTACTACCAGTAGCACTCTCTCAACCCCTAGTTAAGACAACAAGAAATGTCTCCAGAAATTGCCAAATGTTTCCTGGGGATCAAAACCACTGCCAGTGGAAGACCCCTACCATGCCCTATCTCCCACCATTCCCCACTCACTTATACTATCACCACACTGAAATTGATTTTAGTTCCTTGAAAGTAAAAAGCTATGTCTTGCCTTAGGGCCTTTGCACACACTGTTTTCCTCTGCGTGGAAAACTACCACACCTTAGTTCACTCCTTGTCCTCTTTCATGTCTCAGCTTAAATATTGCTTCTTCGGGCGTGCCCAAGATGGCCAAATAGGAACAGCTCCAGCCTCCAGTTCCCAGCGTGAGTGACACAGAAGACGGGTGATTTCTGCATTTTCAACTGAGGTACGGGGTTCATGTCACTGGGGTGTGTCGGATAGTTGGTGCTGGTCTGTGGGTGCAGCTCGACTAGCGAGAGCTGAAGCAGGGCAAGGCATCGCCTCACCTGGGAAGTGCAAGGGGGAAGGGAATTCCTTTTCCTAGTCAAAGGAAATTGAGACACACAACACCTGGAAAATCGGG
>NW_012106364.1:322597-338011 GCF_000951045.1 Mandrillus leucophaeus
TGTCCTTTGTAGGGACATGGATGCAGCTGGAAACCAGCATTCTCAGCAAACTATCACAAGAACAGAAACCCAAATACCACATGTTCTCATTCATAGGTGGGAATTGAACAATTAGATCACTTGGACACAGGAAGGTGATCATCACACACCAGGTCCTATTGTGGGAGGTGGGCAGGGATAGCATTAGGAGATATACGTAATGTAAGTGATGAGTTAGTGAGTGCAGCACACCAACATGGCACATGTATACATACGTAATAAACCTGCACATTGTGCACATGTACCCTAGAACTTAAAGTATAATAAAATAAAAATAAATAAAAAATATTGCTTCTTCTAAGAAGCCTTTTCTGACTCTCCTAAATTACCTTAAAGTGCCCCAGCTGTGTTTTGCCCCAGCACACTGTATTTCCTCTCTCCTAGTACTTATTTCACTATTATTATTACTTATTTAATTGCCTCTGTTTCCTGCTAAACTGTGGAGGGCAGACAGGGATCATAACTATATTACTCATTATTATAGCTCCAGAAGCTAACACAATGCCTGGCATACAATGTTCAATTAATATTTGTAAATGAGTGAAAATGCCAGTATTTTCCATTAGGAAATCTTGGAGCATTCAGCTGGATGCTTATACATAATAGTGGTTCTCGACCAATTTATAAGGTCAAATTAGAATCAGATTCATGTGCTCCAGGAATGAATCTTGTTAGAGAATCTGGAATTCCACCAATCCTCTGAGACAGAGTTTCACAGGGGATTGAATGTACTTAGACTGTTTATATTGTGCCAGATCTGCTTCTCTAGGAATTCCAGATGAACTAAATAAATTAGCCACTTTTCTTTCAAATTTGTGTTTGGTATTGGCCCTCACCTCCTTTGGCTCAAGTAATCAGTAATCTATAATTGAATAGTAACAATCTATAGGATATAGCTATTTAGATCTAGAATTACAACAAAGATAAGCATTACCTTGAACTCTGCTACAGTTAATTAAACAACAGGGCTTTTACTACCACCCACTGAAGCTTACTATAAAGCCTAAATCAAAACAGTGTGTTACTAGTACACAAATAGACAATAGACAGGTTGAATAGAACAAAAAGTTCAGAATTAGACCCAAGGACATGCGACACTTAGTGTATGAAAAAGGTGGCATTTCAGATCCCTGGGATAAAGGTGGACTTTTTAATTAAATGGGCTGAGATGACTAAATAACCACATAGATAACTCATATCTCACACCATGTACAAGAACACACAAATGGATTAAGGATCTAAAGGATCTAAATATCTAAAAATAAAACAATGCAACTAATGGAAGAAAACTTAGTAACTTTTTCTTTAACCTTGGTGAAGAGAAAGACTTTCTAAGATCTAAATCTAGAGGAATAGAAGAAAAGATTGACAAATTTGGCCACATGAAAAAAATTTTACCAGCCTGAGCCACTAGTAAGACCCTGTTTGTACAAAAAAAAAAAAAATAGCCAAGTGTAACGGCGCGTGCCTATAGTCCCAGCTACTAGGGAGGCTGAGGTGGAAAGATCGTTTGAGCCCAAGAGGTCGGGGCTGCAATGAGCCAAGATCATGCCACTGCACTCCAGCCTGGGTGACAGAGTGAGATTCTGTGTCAAAAAAATAAAAAATAAAACTTTTAATGTTGCAGGACCAAAAAAAAAAACCATAAACAAAGTCAAAAGACAAAGACAACTGATAAACTGAGATAAAATATTGACAAAAATACCTCAAAAGTACAGGCAACAAAAGGAAATATAGACAAATGGGATGACATCTAAACTAAAAACTTTCTGCACAGCAAAGGAAACAATTAACAAAGTGAGGAGACAATCCACCGAATGGGAGAAAATATTTGCAAACCATACATCTGATAAGGAGTTAATATCCAAAATGTAAAAGGAACTCAAACAATTCAACAGTAAGAAAACAACTTGATTTTTAAAATGGGCAAAGGTCTTAAACAGACATTTCTCAAAAGAAGACATACAAATGGCCAATAGGTACATGAAAAAATGCTCAGCATAACTTATCGTTAGGGAAATGCAAATTAACACCACAACGAATGCTAATCTCACACCAATTAGAATGGCTTTTACCAAAAAAGATGAAAGATACGTGTTGGCAAGAATGTGGAGAAAAGGTAACTCTACTTTGTTGGTGGGAATGTAAATTAGTACAACCATTATGGAAAACAGCATGGAGGTTCCTCAAAAAACTGAAAAATCCAGTAATCCTGCTTCTAAGTATATATCCAAAGAAACGGGAATCAATGTCAAAGGGATACCTGTACTCCCACGTTCATTGCAGCATTATTCACAGTAGCCAAGATACGGAACCAACCTGAACCAACCAAGCTGAATGGATTTTTAAAATGTGTTATTTTTCACAAAGCCGTTTGAAAAGTTCTCAAAGAACTTAAAACAGAGCTAGCATTCAACCTAGCAATCCCATTACTGGGTATACACCCAAAGGAATATAACTTGTTCTACCATAAATGCATGTGTGCGTTTGTTCATTGCAGCACTTTTCACAACAGCAAAGCCATGGAATCAACCTAGATGCCCAACAGTTGTGGCCTGGATAAAGAAAATGTGGTATACATACACTATAGAATACCGTGCAGCCATAGAAAAGGAATGAAATCATTCATGTCCTTCGCAGCAACATGGATGCAGCTGGAGGCCATCAACCTTAGCAAAGTAAGACAGGAACAGAAAACCAAATACTGCATGTTCTCACCAATAAATGGGGGTTAAACATAGAGTACACATGGACACAAGGAAGAGAACAACAGACACTGGGGCTCACTTGAGGGTGGAGAGTAGGAAGAGGGTGAGGATCAAGAAACTACCTATCAGGGGCTGGGCTCAGTGGCTCACACCTGTAATCCCAGCACTTTGGGAGGCCGAGGTGGGTGGATCATCTGACCTCAGGAGTTTGAGACCAGCCTGGCCTGCATGATGAAACTCCATCTCTACTAAAAATATAAAAATTAGCTGGGCATGGTGGTGGGTGCCTGTAATCCCAGCTAGTCGGGAGGTTGAGGCAGGAGAATCTCTTGAACCCGGGAGGCAGAGGTTGCAGTGGGCCAAGATGGCGCCATTGCACTCCAGCCTGGGGGACAGGGCGAGATTCCATCTCAAAAAAAAAAAAAAAAAGGCCGGGCGCGGTGGCTCAAGCCTGTAATCCCAGCACTTTGGGAGGCTGAGACGGGCGGATCACAAGGTCAGGAGATCGGGACCATCCTGGCTAACACGGCGAAACACCGTCTCTATTAAAAATACAAAAAAAAAACTAGCTGGGCGAGGTGGCGGGCGCCTGTAGTCCCAGCTACACCGGAGGCTGAGGCAGGAGAATGACATGAACCGGGGAAGCAGAGCTTGCAGTGAGTAGAGATCGCGCCACTGCACTCCAGCCTGGGCGACAGAGCAAGACTCCGTCTCAAAAAAAAAAAGAAAGAAAGAAAAAAGAAACTGCCTGTCACGTACTATGCTCACTACGTGGATGACAGTCATTTGCACACCAAACCCCACACAATTTACCCATGTAACAAACCTGCCCGTGTACTCCCTTAACCTAAAATAAAAGTTGGAAGAAAAAATAAATAGAATTTTAAAATGTGATATGTGTATGGATATGTATGTGTGTGTCTGTGTGTGTGTATTCCATTGTGTGTGTGCCTTTGTATAATGGAATATACTTAACCTTTAAAAAGAAGGAAATCTTGTTATTTGCAAGAACATGGATAAAACTGGAGGACATTATGGTAAGTTAATAAGCTAGAAACAGAAAGATCAATACTGCATGATCTTTCTTATATGTGGAATCTAAAAAACTTAAACTCATAGAAATAGACAGTAGAAAGATAGTTACCAGAGACTGGGAGCGTGAAGAAGGAAGAAATGAAGAGAAATTGTTGATCAAAGGGTACAAATTTTCAGATAGAGAGAAGGAATAAGTTTTGAGATCCATTACACAGCAGAGTAGGTAACTACAATAATAATATATATTTCAAAATAACTAACTTTTAAATGTTTCACCATAAAAAATGATAGGTTAGGGAGGCGATATGTGTTAATTAGCTTGATTTAATCATTCCACATTGTATAGATATATCAAAACATGACAAAGTACACCATAAATGTACACAATTATGATTAGTCAATCAAACATAATAATTTAAAAATCTACCACTTGTCAACTTTTAGCATAGTGTAAAAGAAAAGTATCCACCTTCCCTTCTCCAACAGATGGCTAGGCTTTCCTCATATACTCGAATCCATGACAGTTTCTTGCAACATACTGAATGCAGAGGCAAATTTGGGAGTCTATTGCAAAAGTGTAAAACAGTGCCACTTTCTGAAATGTTTGCTTTGAACAATAGTTCTTTTCATAAGATATATTCTTAGATGTCAGCATGTAATAGGTTTATTTTTTTCAATGAATCAAAGATTTGAAGGAAAAAATTTATAGCATATACTACAGATAAAGGGCTAATATATTTTATATTTAAAGAACTTTTTTTTGAGACGGAGTCTCACTCTGTCGCCCAGGCTGGAGTGCAGTGACACGATCTCCACTCACTGCAACCTCTGCCTACTGGGTTCAAGCAATTCTCCTGTCTCAGCCTCCCGAGTATCTGGGACTACAGGTGCACACTACCCCACCCAGCTAATTTTTGTATTTTTAGTAGAGATGGGGTTTCACCATATTGGTCAGGCTGGTCTTGAACTCCTGACCTCAGGTGATCCACCCACCTCAGCCTCCAAAATTGCTGGGATTACAGGTGTGAGCCACCACACCCAGCCTAAAGAACTCTTAAAAACTGAGGAAAAAATGGACCAAAACATGATGGGAAAGAAAGAAACAGACAATTCCCAAAAAAGGGATTAAAATGGCCCTGAAACATTTTGAAAACATGTTCACACTCACTTACAACTAAAGAAATGCAAACTAACTAAACTTAGTAGGCAGTTTTCACCTGATGGTGCTAAGGAGACTGGGAGGTTAGGACTGGGCGGAATTCACCACAGCACAGTGAAGCGGCTGTGGCCAGACTGCTCCAGATTCCTCCTCATCGGGCAGGGCCTCTCTGCAGGAAATGCGGCAGCTCCAGTCAGGGGCTTACAGATAAAACTCTCATCTCCCTGGGACGGAGCACCTGGGGGAAGGGGCGGCTGTTGTCACAGCTTCAGTGGACTTAATCTTTCCTGCCTGACGGCTCTAAAGAGAGTGGTTGATCCTGATAAGGGGGATTCTCCCAGGACAGCACACCAGCTCTGCTAAGGGACAGACTGACTCCTCAAGTGAGTCCCTGACCCCTGTGCCTCCTGACTGGGAGAGTCCTCCAAACAGGGATCGACAGACACCTCATACAGGAGAGCTCCGGCTGGTATCAGGCCAGTGCCCCTCTGGGACGAAGCTTCCAGAGGAAGGAGCAGGCAGCAATCTTTGCTGTTCTGTAGCCTCCACTGGTGATACCCAGGTGAACACGGTCTGGAGTGTGGACCTCCAGCAAACTGCAGCAGACCTGAAGAAGAGAGACCTGACTGTTAGAAGAAAAACTAACAGAGAGAAAGCAACAACAACATCAACAAAAATGACCCCGCAACAAAACCCCATCCAAAGGTCATCAGCCTCAAAGATAATAAATCCATGAAGATGAGGAAAAACCACTGCAAAAACGCTGAAAATTCCAAAAACCAGAATGCCTCTTCTCCTCCAAATGATTGCAACTCCTCTCCAGCAAGGGCACAAAACTGGATGGAGAATGAGATTGATGAATTGACAAAAGTAGGCTTCAGAAGCTGGGTAACAACAAACTCCTCTGAGTCAAAGGAGCATGTTCTAACCCAATGCAAGGAAGCTAAGAACCTTGATAAAAGGTTACAGGAACTGCCAACTAGAATAGCCAGTTTAGAGAGGAACAAAAATGACCTGATGGAGCTGAAAAACACAGCACAAGAACTTCATGAAGCATACACAAGTATCAATAGCCAAAGTGATCAAGCAGAAGAAAGGATATCAGAGATTGAAGACCATCTTGCTGAAATAAGGCAAGCAGATAAGATTAGAGAAAACAGTGAAAAGGAATGAACAAAACCTCCAAGAAGTATGGGAATATGTGAAAAGACCAAACCTACGATTGATTGGTGTACCTGAAAGTGACGAGGAGAATGGAACCAAGTTGGAAAACACACTTCAGGATATTATCCAGGAGAACTTCCCCAACCTAGAAAGACAGGCCAACATTCAAATTCAGGAAATACAGAGAACACCACAAATATACTCCTTGAGAAGAGCAACCCCAAGACACGAAATCAGCAGATTCTCCAAGGTTGAAATGAAGGAAAAAATGTTAAGGACAGCGAGAGAGAAAGGTCAGGTCACCTACAAAGGCAAGCTCATCAGACTGACAGTGATCTCTCAGCAGAAACCCTACAAGCCAGAAGAGAGTGGGGGCCAATATTCAACATTCTTAAAGAGGCCAGGCATGGTGGCTCACGCCTGTAATCCCAGCACTTTGGGATAACTTGAGGTCAGGAGTTCAAGACCAGCCTGGTCAACATAGTGAAACCCTGTCTCTACTAAAAATACAAAAAACCAGCCAGGCATGGTGACTCGTGCCTGTAGTCCCAGCTACTTGGAAGGCTGAAACACGAAAATCGCTTGAACCCAAGAGGCAGACATTGCAGTGAGCCAACATAGCGCCACTGGACTCAAGGCTGGGTGACAGAGTAAGACTCAATCTCAAACAAACAAAAAAAAAATTAAAGAAAAGAATTTTCAACCCAGATTTTCATATCCATCCCAGCTAAGCTTCATAAGCAAAGGAGGGATAAAATCCTTTCCCAACAAGCAAATGCTAAGGGATTTCATCACCACAAGGCCTGCCTTGCAAGAGCTCCTGAATGAAACACCAAATATGGAAAGGAAAAACCAGTACCAGCCACTGCAAAAACACACCAAAATATAAAGACCAGTGACACTATGAAGAAACTGCATCAACTAGTGTGCCAAATAATCAGCTAGCATCATGATGACAGGATCAAATTCACACAGCATTCAGCCAAGAGCACAGATGGTTTTTTAAATGAAATCAGTAAAAGAATTATTTGTCTAAATATCACAATTGTTATCTTTAAAATGATATCTTCTTTAGGATTTTACATCTGATTTGCTCAGCTGTGCCTAGCCTCAACATGTGGAATCAATTGAAGTGAAACATGCTGAAAGTTTATGTTGAGTTAGAGGTTCGCTGTTTGCTTTTTAGCAAGTGGAGATTTGTACCCATGTGGACATATCCATTGGCATTCACTGTTAATTGAAAAGACAGATCAATTGCTGACAAGTTTTCTCTTTAGGCTCCTTACATTGTGTTTAAGATTGGTAAAATGAAATAGGTAAAATAATCACCAATCTATCTAAAGAAGAGAGTGGAGATTTTCAAAATACAACCTCTGATTTCCAGTTTCCACATTGTGCTCAGACTTCATTGCTTCACTCACAAGCAATTCCTGTCTTCAGCTTTATATATGTAGTAACATTTCCTGTGGGGTTTGATTTTTTTCTGTTTAATGAGAAGGATTTCAAGTGTTTATGCAGGATGTGGCTTATTCAAGAATAAAGGGAAAAAGAGAAAGAGGAAAGAGCAATCCATGGATTAAAAGAGATTTAAAAGACATCAACTAATCATAATGTGTGCATCTGATTTCAATCTTGGTTTAATCAACATGTTAGAAAATGCCCTTTGACATAAAACAGTTGAAAATTTGAACACTGACTGAATGTATAATGATAT
The DNA here is from genome assembly GCF_000951045.1 of Mandrillus leucophaeus. Classification (NCBI taxonomy): domain Eukaryota; kingdom Metazoa; phylum Chordata; class Mammalia; order Primates; family Cercopithecidae; genus Mandrillus; species Mandrillus leucophaeus. The sequence continues at coordinate 330,417 of NW_012106364.1, forward strand.
TAAAGAACAATTGTTTTAAGAAAGAGAGAGAGAGATAATGTGTGACCAACGCTTGATAAAGAAGAACCCAACAGCAAAATCTATTATTAGAGAAGGCTGTGGAGTATGAGAGAAACAGACTGTGCTGGGAATCCTAACCCTGGCTCAGCCCTCAGTGCGCTGTGGCCTTGGCTGAGTCCTTTTCCCTGCCCAGACCTTGGTTTTCCCATCTATGAAATGAAGGAGGGGACCCAAGGGGCCTGTTTAACTCTGACTTTCTTTTGCTTTGTCCTGTCATGGGCAGCCATGGAGCCTTTAACTCAGGGCCTGTATCAACACCACCATGCGTCCATGAGAGTGTAAAATGGGCAGAAGAGTGCTTGATGAGCACAAGCCCAGCGCTGCTGGCTTCTACAGAACCCAGAACAGGAAGGGTCACCTCCCTGAGGCACCTGGCCTGAAGAATCAACTGCATGATCCCAGGTGAGCCGGGTCAGAGCCAACGGGAAGGAGAGAAACTGCTGGACGACTTCCTCTCACAAACCGTGGGCATGTGTTATCTGCTCACCAGGATGCTTTGACCTTGTTCTGATGCCTAAGGACTTCTGGTGAGTTCCCTGGGCCTCCATCCTGGTCTGGTTACTTTCTCAGGACTCGAGTTGAGTTGGGCTGCATGTGACAGACCCATGTGTGTGCAAATGAACAATGTCACTGGATTGCTACATCACTGGCCCTTCAATTCCTCGTTGCTGGCCTCTGCCCACCTACCCTTCAGATACCGTCATCTTGAAAGTATCATCCTTAACACAGAACCTCACACATTGTAAGTGCTCCATGTAAAGCAGTGAAGGGGTGGAGAGGGGAACCTGCCTGCTGGACCGTCACAGATGCTTAACATTCTCTTGAAGCCTGACAAGCTTTCTCCAGAAGCCTGAACTACAATACTTACCATCTGCTACCAACACCAACCAGTTTAACACATGAACTAAATAACCTAGAAAGAAAAATACTTCCATTTAAGGGGATACTACAGAGCAGTAGCTAGATCCACACATTAGTGTCAAATCTGAATTCAAATCCTGCACTGCCTCCTATCAGCTCTGTGACTTTAGGCGTTTCTTAACTTCTCTGCAGCTTATTCAGTAAGAATGCTGTGAAGATGAGATTATTTCCTTCAGACAGTGTTTGGCATCGTGCCTCACCCACTGGGAGGGCTCAATGTGTGTCCACAATGGCTTTTCTTTTCTTTTTTTTTTTTTTTTTGAGACTATGTGCACTCTCACACCCAGGCTATAGTGCAATCATAGCTCACTGCAGCCTCAAACTCCCAGCCTCAAGGATCCCCTTGCCTCAACCTCAGGAGTAGCTGCGACTACAAGACACCACACCTGGCTAATTTTTGTAATTTTTTTGTAGAGACGGGGCCTCGCCATGTTGCACAGGCTGGTCTTGAATTCCTGGGCTCAAGTGATCCACCCACCTTGGCCTCCCAAAGTGCTGGGATTACAGACATGAGCCGCTCCTGGCCCTTTAGGCATTTCTTAACCTCTCTGCAATTTATTTAGTGTGAGTGCTGTGAAGATGAGATGACTCCCTGCCTAGAGTGTTCGGCATCATGCCTCATACACTGGGATGGCTCAATGTATGTTCATAATTGCTTTTTTTTTCTTTTTCTTTTTCTTTTTTTTTTTCTTTGAGACGGAGTTTCACTCTGTCACCCAGGCTGGAGTGCAGTGGCATGATCTCGGCTCACTGCAACCTCCACCTCCCAGGTTTAAGTGATTCTCCTGCCTCAGCCTCCCAAGTAGCTGGCATTACAGGCACATGCCACCACACCCAGCTAATTTTTGTATTTTTAGTAGGGACGGGGTTTCGCCATGTTGGTCAGGCTGGTCTCGAACTCCTGAGCTCAAGTGATCCACCTGCCTCAGCCTCCCAAAGTGCTGGGATTACAGGCCTGAGCCACAATGCCCAGCCCACGATTGCTTTTTTGGGGGAAACTTCCATTGCAGCACCCTAAGGGCGCTCCACCATCTTGTTCCCTGCCCCTCAATTGAACCTTCTCTCCTTTCCCTCGCTCTTATAAAAATGACCTTTCAGTGTGTCCTTTTCTCAATGACTTGCTAACCTGTGATGTTGCAGAGTCTGATGATGCAACTTTGACGGGCTTTATAATCGTGGATTTGAGGCAAGCTGGGAGGCCTTCCAAAGGCCCTTGAGAACCACAACTTTTTTTTTTCACTCTTGTCGCCCAGGCTGGAGTGCAGCGGTGCGATCTCAGCTCACTGCAACCTTCACCTCCTGGGCTAAAGCAAATCTCCTGCCTCAGCCTCCTGAGTAGCTGGGACCACAGGCATGTGCCACCACACCCAGCTAATTTTTTGTATTTTTTAGGGAAGATGGGGTTTTGCCATGTTGGCCAGGCTGATCTCAAACTCCTGACTTCATGTGATCCAGCCGCCTGGGAATCCCAAAATGCTGGGATTACAGGCGTAAGCCACTGTGCCCGGCCTGAGAACCACAACTCTTTGGTGCCATCTGCAATCCTCCATATCAGCCCTGCACATAACAGACAAGGAACTATGGCTGCTGCCTCACTGGAGTCAGGACATCCTTTTAAAAAGAAATGGGAGCACCGGGCGCCATGGCTCACGCCTGTAATCCCAGCACTTTGGGAGGCCAAGGAGGGCAGAAAACCTGAGGTTGGGAGTTCGAGACCAGCCTGACCAACATGGAGAAACCCTGTCTCTACTAAAAACACAAAATTAGCTGGGCGTGGTGGTGCATGCCTGTAATCCCAGCTACTTGGGAGGCTGAGGCAGGAGAATCGCTTGAACCCGGGGGCGGAAGTTGCGGTGAGCCGAGATCGCGCCATTGCACTCCAGCCTGGGCAAGAGCGAAACTCCATCTCAAAAAAAAAAAAAAAAAATCTGGGAGCACAGGGAGCTCACCCGGTGTTGGGAGACCAACAAGGTGGTATCAGGAGCCAGAGATCAGGGACCAAGTCCCAGCTCTAACTGAGTATTACGGGGGTATTAACGCCCACCGCCCAGGATAGGGAGCACAGAGCAGGGAATTCTAAGTATTCAAGCCCTGAAACGCCCTTCCTCTGCCTGAGTCGCGGCTGCCCTCTAGTAGCCACTGGATAAATTGCACAGCACGCTGGCCGAAGAAGGGAAAGTGGGAGATGCTTTTCCCCACTTCTGAATCTACCTGATGCTGGAGTTCTCAACCATGCCCACCCATAACTTCCTTTTCATAAAATATATTTTGTATAATTACTGTAATTTTTAAACATTTTAGACAGATTTATTGAGGTATTGACATATAATAAACTGTGCATATATAGAGATTACAATTTGGTAACGTCTGACCCTTGGTATACACCTGAAATCATTATCACAATCAATATAGTGAAGATATCCATCCCCCCAAAAAGTTTCCTTGTTGCCCTTGGCGATCCTTCTTCCTGCTCTTTCTACTTCCCCACCCCTAAGCAACTACTGATCTGCTTCCTTTTTTTCTTTTTCTTTTTCTTTTTTTTTTTTTTGAGACAGAGTCTGGCTCTGTCGCCCAGGCTGGAGTGCAGTGGCCGGATCTCAGCTCACTGCAAGCTCCGCCTCCCGGGTTTGCGCCATTCTCCTGCCTCAGCCTCCCGAGTAGCTGGGACTACAGGCGCCAGCCACCTCACCTGGCTATTTTTTTGTATTTTTTTAGTAGAGACGGGGTTTCACTGTGTTAGCCAGGATGGTCTCGATCTCCTGACCTCGTGATCCGCCCGTCTCGGCCTCCCAAAGTGCTGGGATTACAGGCTTGAGCCACCGCGCCCGGCCCTTTTTTTTTTTAAATGGAGTCTTGCTCTGTCTCCCAGGCTGGAGTGCAGTGATGTGATCTTGGCTCACTGCAACCTCCACCTCCTGGATTCAAGTGATTTTTGTGCCTCAGCCTCCCTAGTAGCTGGGATTACAGCTGTGTGCGAACAGGCCTAGCTAATTTTTCTATTTTTAGTAGAGACAGGGTTTCATTCTGTTGACAAGGCTGGTCTCAAACTCCTGACCTCAAGTGATTCGCCCACCTCAGCCTCCTAAAGTGCTGGGATTACAGGTGTGAGCCACCGCACCCTGCCCTGATCTGCTTTCAATCATCATAGGTTAGTCTATATTTTCTAGTGCTGTCTAGAAATGGAATCATACAGTGTGTACTGTTTTTTGTCAAGCCTCTTTCACTCAGTATAATTATTCTGAGATTTATCCATGTTGTTTTGTGTGACAATAGTTCATTACTTTTTAAAACTGTTATTGTAGTTTTTGTGGGTACATAGTAAATGTATATATTTATGGAGCACCTGAGATGTTTTGATACAGGCCTGCAATCCGTAATAATCACATCATGGAGAAGGGGGTATCCATCCCCTCAAGCATTTATACCTTGTGTTAAATATTTCATGGCAAAGTTATCTTGGGGTAAGCACTGCAGCAAGCCACCAGTGAGTATTCTCTGGGCAAACAGAAAATGGGTTAAATAAATCACATTACACATTACTCTAATATTTGTATCTATATCTAGCCCTCACACAAACTGTGATGCCTTTTCTTTACATTGGCAATGAGGTGTCACTGAATGCTAGAATTATGAATTTAAATTTAACAAAAATTAATCAAGTTTTCAAAAATCAAAATAAAATGGATTTATTTCAATCATTTTGATGTACAAATTTGACTAATTCTAATTTGTATGTTGCCTTTTGGTTTAATACTTTTCAATATTTGAAAAGAAAACTAATTTTTGGGAAAACATTTCTGATAAAATTAAATTTTTTTACATAAACATAATTTTGATGAAAATATTAAGATATTTGTACTTTAAATGATTGTTTTAATCCTTACATGTATTTTCAAATCTTGATAATAATATAATTACTGATTTTGCTGAAAGAAAGATAAGAAAAATAAATTTCACGGAATAGTTTCAGTAATTTATAAATTACACATATCTTTATTACTCATCCCAATATTGTCAGCCCATCAACAAAGCACCCAGACGTGTGCAATAAACATGAAATTTCATGATCTTTGACATTTTGCTAATTTTCTGTCATATACAAATCACAGCTTCATACATATTTTAAAATTTTATCCTTTTAAAGGCATATTTGTCAGAGGATAAGGATAGGACATACTTTAACATACATAACGTAACATAATCGACTGGGCGTGGTGGCTCACGCCTATAATCCTAGCACTTTGGGAGGCCAAGGCAGGCAGATTGCCTGAGCTCAGGAGTTTGAGATCAGCCTGGGCAACAAGGTGAAACCCCGTCTGTACTAAAATACAAAAAAAATTAGCCAGGCATGGCGGCATGCACCTGTAGTCCCACCTACTCAGGAAACTGAGGCAGAATTGCTTGAACCCAGGTGGCAAAGGTTGCAGTGAGCCGAGATCACTCCAGAGTGAGACTCCATCTCTTAAAAAAAAAAAAAAAAAAATTCAAATCATAACTTCATACACATTTAAAAATTTTGTCCTTTTAAAGGAATATTTGTCAGAGGATGAGGATAGGACATACTTTAACAGTCTGTTAGTTTAATTTATAACTTGCAAATATTGAGACAGATGGCCTATGGTGTCCATCTGTCCTCTTGCCCTGAGCTGACTTGACTCATGGGCCCCAGCCTGGGTTTTCCGGTTGTTTGAACGGGTGGGAATCTACTCAGGGTTCATGTTTGCCACAGCTAGGGGGCTGGAGGTGGAGGGTCCCTCTGGACCCCCTTTGAATGCCGCAAAGACCATCCTCTCTCAGATCTTAACTTTCAGAGACCAAATTTCCAAGTATGTGGTCCTGGGCTATAGAAACCTTTCCTCCTGCCCAGGACTCTCACTCTACAGAGACGAATTCATTCAGGTCATCTGAGGCCCATGTAGATTTTTCGCCACAAATCGTTTCTCATACAGTGGTGCCCCCAGCATGTTCAGCCTCCCCTCTGCCCCTGCAGGCCTCCTACCCCAGGGTGCCATGCACCGCTGCCCTGCTGGGAAGAGAAGTCTGGAGGGGCACGGGCCAACACTGCCCACTTAGAAGCCCCTTGTCCTTTTATTCTTTTTTTTTTTTTTTTTTTTTTTTTTTTTTTTTTTTTTTTTTTTTTTTTTTTGAGACGGAGTCTTGCTCTGTCGCCCAGGCTGAAGAGCAGTGGCGTGATCTCTGCTCACTGCAAGCTCCGCCTCCTGGGTTCACGCCATTCTCCCACCTCAGCCTCCCGCATAGCTGGGACTACAGGCAACCACCACCACACCTAGCTAATTTTTTGTATTTTTTTTTTTTAGTAGAGACGGGGTTTCACCGTGTTAATCAGGATGGTCTCGATCTCCTGACCTCGTGATCTGCCCGCCTTGGCCTCCCAAAGTGCTGGGATTACAGGCGTGAGCCACCGCGCCCGGCCGCCACTTGTCCTTTTTTTCTGTCAGATCCTGCCTCCCTGTTTCAGAGGGAAGAGTGCGCCATCAGTAACAAAATGTTTTCTCCCTTGCCTCTTTTTTGCTACAGTTGGTAGAAATTTCTCCTGGACTTCGTCGGTGACTAATGGTGTTGGGATGTTGTGGCCTTCACAGGGAGGGGACAGGGTGTCAGGTCACCATTTCACAGATGGTTGACCCGATGCCGACTGTGACTGTCTCTTTTGGCTGCAAGTGACAGAAACCCAACTCCAACTTGTTCTGCAAGTAGAGACATTTACTGAGTCTCAGAATTGAAGGAAGGGGAAGGGTGTGTTTGGGTCCCAGAAAGGGTGTACCCTGGGGCTGGAATCCCGTCCAGATTCCACTCCCTCTTTATGGAGGCTTAGCGCCTTAGATGGGCTGTGTCCTCTGGCCCTGCACACACGGGCTTTCTATTGGAAGCTGAGCAGGTCCACCGCTTCCGTTTACAAATACAGTGACTGGCACACAAGCATTCCTGTGCTTACTGGGGGATGTTGGGGGGCAGGGCCCTAGGACTGGCAACCCCCACTAAAACCCCATGAGGGAAGGAGCTCCCCCAAAGGTGGTGCTGTTCCCAAAAAGGAAGGAAACAGCCAGTGCTCTCCACCCTGTCCCACCTGGCCATTTTCCTCACAGATGTCACCTGTCCTCCCAGGCCCAGCTGCTAATTCTACATGACGCTTGGCCAATTTGCCGGGTTAAAACCAGTGTATTTCCAGGAGATGGATGACGTCACAGAACTGGGGTTCCAGAAGGCTGGGATGGCCCAGCACTCCCTCCTTCTTTAGAACATGGAGAGCTGTTAGTTGGGCAGGGCTGAAGCATACGTGGTGCGGAAGAAGAGGCTCCTACTGTAGACGGCCTTTTTCTACAGATCCTCCCAGAAATCCCTGGGCCAGCTGGAACCTGGAGTCAGAGAGGGATGGGAGAGAGGTAAGCTGTAGAAGGGGTGGGAACATACCTTCTGGAACCACTGTGTTCCTTGAGGGGACCCTGAGAGGGGGCTGAATAGGCAGGGATGGAGCTTCCTGCTTCCCGAGGCTCAGTGACATCTATCTCTGAGGGACCCTCCTGAGTCAGTGTGGAGTTGGTTGTTGTTTGCCTGGAATTCTAATTTAACAGGGCATCTTGTAAATTTTATTC
>NW_012106364.1:339136-340878 GCF_000951045.1 Mandrillus leucophaeus
GCCCGCCACCTCGCCCGGCTAGTTTTTTGTATTTTTTAGTAGAGACGGGGTTTCACCGTGTTAGCCAGGATGGTCTCGATCTCCTGATCTTGTGATCCGCCCATCTCGGCCTCCCAAAGTGCTGGGATTACAGGCTTGAGCCACCGCGCCCGGCCAGTAATTTCTTTCTGCCTCCTATAACAAGACCGGAGAAGAAACAGGCCCACCAGGATAGCCATCTTGTCCAAGCTGAAGCCGCCTGACACTGGAAGGCGGGGGATGGAAGAACTCAGGCTTCTGCCCCCTCACCAACATATACCTAGTTTAAGGGGAAAAACACACCAAACCAGTGACAGAAATAGTCGCAGGTTTTCATATTTATTGGAAGTATTGCTTCTTTGTAGTGTAGAGATGAGGTCTTGCTGTTTCCCAGCTTGGTCTCAAACTCCTGGCCTAAGCAATCCTCTCACCTCATCCCCCCAAAGTGCTTGGATTACAGGCTTGAGCCACCATGCCTGGCCAGTCTTTCAGTTTCCACGGCATTGGCCATTTTGAAGAATACAGGCCAGTTATCTTACAGATTTTCAGTGAGTTTGGCTTCGATGTTTCCTTAGGATTAGACACAGGCTATGCATCCCTGGACGGAATACTGCATAAGTGATGTGTCCTCCTTGGGAATCACACCTGGAGGCACACAATGTCCCTCTGTCCCTCACTGGAGATGTTCATTTTGATTGCAAGTTCAAAATACTGTCTGGTTATCCTCCACTGTATCTGTTTTGTTTTTTCTTTCTGTGCAACTAATAAGCAATCTGTGGGGAGACCCTATAAGATCATGGATAATATATCCAGTTATTCAGCAGTCTTTCCACAACCTCAGATTTAGCATGCAATGATTATTCTTTCTCAAACCAATCTATGATGGTTGCAAAATGGTGATTATTTTTCAACTCCATGACTTCCTCCACATTTATCGGTTGGCCTTTTATTGTCAGGAAGAGGGTCTCTGCTTCAGCTCCACACTATGTATCTTTTTGTCAATTTATTATTATTATGGGCTTATGGATACATTAATTATATTAATGTATAATCTGTTATTGTCATTTATTTTGATGGTCTAATTGTCCCAGATTACCTTGGAAACCATTATGCAATGATTTCTTAGATATGACACCAAAAGCACATGCAACAAAAGGAAAAATAGATACATTGCACATCTTCAAAATTAAGAACTTTGGGGCTTCAAAGAATACCACCAAGAAAGTGAAAGGCAACCCACAGAATGGGAAAAAATATCTGCCATATATCTGATGCTGATCTAGTATCCAGAATATATAAAGAACTCTTCCCACTCAGTAATAAAAAGACAACTCAATTTGAAACTGGGTAGAGGTTCTGAACAGACATTTTCCCAAAGATATACAATGGCCGATAAGCACATAAAAAGATGTTCGACCGGGCGCGGTGGCTCACGCCTGTAATCCCAGCACTTTGGGAGGCCGAGACGGGCAGATCACGAGGTCAGGAGATCAAGACCACCCTGGCTAACACGGTGAAACCCCGTCTCTACTGAAAATACAAAAAAATTAGCCGGGCATGGTGGCGGGAGCCTGTAGTCCCAGCTATTCAGGAGGCTGAGGCAGGAGAATGGTGTGAACCCGGGAGGCGGAGCTTGCAGTGAGCAGAGATCGCGCCACCACACTCCAGCCTGGGCAACAGAGCGAGACTCTGTCTCAAAAAAAAAAAAAATGTTGAATATTGGC
>NW_012106364.1:340928-351863 GCF_000951045.1 Mandrillus leucophaeus
GCCTGTAGTCCCAGCTACTCGGAGGCTGAGGCAGGAGAATGGTGTGAACCCGGGAGGCGGAGCTTGCAGTGAGCAGAGATCGCGCCACCACACTCCAGCCTGGGTGACTGAGCAAGACTCCGTCTCAAAAAAAAAAAAAAAAAAAAAGACATGATCAACATCCGTAGCCATCTGGGAAACAGAAATTAAAACAACAGGGTGATACCAGTTCATATCCATGAGGAAACCTTTTGTAGACAGATAATAGATGTTGGTGAGGATGTAGAGAAATTGGAATCTTTATACACTGCTGATAGGAATGCAAAATGGTGCAGCCACTTTGGAAATCTGGTAGGTCTGATAAGCTTAAGCCTAGGGTTACCCCATGACCCAGCAACTCTACTCCAAAGAAATAAAAATGTATATCCCCACAAAAACTAGTACGTGAATGTTCATAGCAGCATTATTCATGATAGCCAAAACCAGAAACAACCCAAATGTCCATCAACTAATGAATGGATAGACAAAGTATGGTCTATTCATACAATGGAATATTATTCAACCATAGAAAGGAATGAAGTATCATTATGTGCTCCAACCTGAATGAACCTTGAAAACATTATGCTAAGTGAAAGAAGCCAGATACAAAATGCCATATTTTATGTAACTCCATGTGTATGAAATGTCCAGAAGAGGCAAATCCATAGAGACAGAGAGTAGATTAGTGGTTGCCAGAGGTTGGGAGGAGGGGGATGGGCAGTGACTGCTAAATGGGTACAGGGTTTTGTTTTGGATTGATGAAAATATTCTAAAATCAAGTGAGATAGTAGTTGTACAACTCTGCAAATATACTGAAAACCACTGAATTGTACACTTTAACTGAATTAATTGTTTGATACGTGAATTATATCTCAATAATGCTGTTACCAAAACATATCGTTCCAGATCTGGCCAATCGGTGCCCCTTTGAGCTAGCTCTTGTGTCAATCTGACATGCCCCAATCCATATTTTTAGCACTTTTTAAATTTCTGGTACAGCAAGATAATCCAGACATCTCATAACCCTTTCCTGCTCCAGCCTGGGAATCAGCCATATTTCCTGGAGTCCCGGTTCCCTTTTGTGTGGAATGTGAACCAAGATCTGGGCATTATTTCATTTAATCATCAAAACAACCCTTTTAGGTAGGTATTAGCATATCTTCATTTTACAAATGAGGCCCAGAAAGGTTGAGTATGTTGCCAAAAATCACATAACAGCCCAAGATTTGAAAGCAGGCAGTGTGAATCTAGGGCCCTTGCTGTTCCACACACACACACACAATGTGAAAGTGAAGGTTATGTCTACAGCCAGCCCACCAAGAATTGTACCAGGCAGGGTATGGCCCCTGGGAAAAATCATGTGTCATATGTCTTAGGGAGTGGGGTTGTGGGGAGATGAGCACCCAGTATCCTGGCCCTCCTTCTAAAAGCACATCCTCAGATACACACGCACATATGCGGTGAAGATAGTCTTCAGTAATCTCCTTTGCCAACCTCACTCACCATCCCAATACCCAAATACTACCCATAGCTGGGTGCCCATATAAGAGGACCTATTGATAAAATGAGATTGGCCAGGTGTGGTGGCGCACACCTATAATCCCAGCACTTTGGGAGGCTGAGATGGGAGGATCACTTGAGGCCAGGAGTTCAAGACCATCCTGGTCAACATAGTGAGACCCCCATCTCTAAAAAATAAAAAACTAAAAAACAAACAACAACAAAGAAAGATCGGCCTTGGTTTTTTAATGTTGAAGCTCAGAAGTGGGTGTATGGAGGTTCATGATACTATTCTCTCTCCTTTTGTAACTGTTTAATTTTCCATGATAAAAAAAAATCTATAAAATAGTAAATGAGAGAAAAGAGATAGGAAACAGCTAGGTTGGAGCAGTGAGTGAGTAAGGAAATCTGGCTGCCCTCTCCAGATTCCCCAGGCTCTCAGAGAAGATCAGCAGAAAGTCTGCAAGACCCTAAGAATCGTCAGCCCTTAGCTGCACCTCCTCCCCTCCAAGGATGACAAAGGTGCTACTCATCTACTTGGTCAGCAGCTTTCTTGCCCTAAATCAGGCCAGCCTCATCAGTCGCTGTGACTTGGCCCAGGTGCTGCAGCTGGAGGACTTGGATGGGTTTGAGGGTTACTCCCTGAGTGACTGTGAGTGCCATCGGCCCCTCCCCTGTCATTTCTCCTTCTCTCCCCGTCATGTCCTACATGGCCAGCTTCTTTCTCTCCTGTTCATCTTTCAAAGCCAAGTTCAAAAAGCAGCCCCCTTCAAAAAGCTTTTTCCAACACGCCGTATTCATCCACGTTATTATCCAAGCACTTATTACGTACGAAGAACTGTTTTAGATGCTGGGGATGTAGAGATAAACAAATTCCCTTCCCTTGTAGTGTTCACATCCTAGGGGAAGAGAGCAGCAACAAACTCATAAAGTACTGCCTGGTAGTGATCAATGCTATGAAGAAGAATAAAGCAGGGGGAGCGATGGTGACACTGTTTAGATGGGGAAGTCAGGGAAGGCCTCTCTGAGAAGGTGACATTGAGCAGCACCGAATTAAGTGAAGGACCTGGTCACCCAAATGTCTGGGGGAAGAACACTCCAAGCAGAGGGGACAGCTAGTACAAACGCTTTATCCTCCTGCATGGAAGGGATATCTCCCTTTTGCCTAGGATTTGTGTGCACCTGTCTTGCAACACTTGTCCTTTTATCTTGCTTTGTGGGTTTTTTAGGTACTTTTTTTCTTTTTGAGACGGAGTCTCACTCTGTCACCTAGGCTGGAGTGCAGTGGCACAATCTCGGCTCACTGCAAGCTCCGCCTCCTGGGTTCACGCTGTTCTCCTGGCTTATCCTCCCTAGTAGCTGGGACTACAGGCGCCCACCACCATACCCAGCTAATTTTTTGTATTTTTAGTAGAGACGGGGTGTCACCATGTTAGCCAGGACGGTCTCGATCTCCTGACTTCGTGATCCGCCCACCTCAGCCTCCCAAAGTGCTGGGATTACAGGCGTGAGCCACTGTGCCCAGCCTTAGGTACATATTTTTATGCTTTTAATATAGGCCCCTTGAAGGCAGCATCTGTGTTTGACCCAATTGAAATGTCTGTCACTGGGCTTTGCACAGTTCCTGGCACACAGTAGGTGCTCAGTAAGTGCAAGACACATGAATAGATGGACAGATGAATGGTTGTACTTATCAGTGGGTGGATGGACCAAAGGATGAGAGGGCAAGTCAATGCAGGTTTCCAGCCCTCTAGTCCTATCTTGCCTCCCAGGCCTTGTTCCTTTTGTCTGATTCCTTGCCTCCCTTTCTCCTCCATCTCCCTTCTCACTCAGCCTGGTCCCCTCTAAATCCTGACCTTCTCCCTACTCTAAGGGCTGTGCCTGGCTTTTGTGGAAAGCAAGTTCAACATATCAAAGATAAATGAAAACGCAGATGGAAGCTTTGACTATGGCCTCTTCCAGATCAACGGCCACTACTGGTGCAACGATTATAAGAGTCACTCGGAAAACCTTTGCCAGGTGGACTGTCAAGGTCTGGCCAGGGCTCCAGGGTGGGAGAGATGAGAGTGGAAACCAGGCTCTGCTCACAGACTTCTCTTTCCACCCACAGCCTGGGAATGGCCCCAGAGATATGGTTCAAAAAATCAGGGAATCCCTTTACTGAGCAGAGGGCTGGAGTAGTGTCCCTAATGCCCATCCAGTTAGGAGATTCTATAGAGTCCCTGAATAGGATGCAGAAAGGCTCTGTATACAGCTGGTAGTAATAGAACAGTTGCAGCAGTCAATGTTTATTGAGAGAATATTATACACTAAGCACTTTACATACTTAGCTTATTTCATCCAACTTTCATGCAGTAGAAACCATTTATGATCCCCACTTTACAAAACAGCAAAGTGAGGCTCAAAAAGAGAACCAGCATTGAATGCCAGACCAGTGGCCTGACAGGCTCTTAACCATTCCGGAGTACCATCTTCAGCTAACGATCTGACCAAAGGCCAAGTGCAAACTCCCTAGCTCAGAGCTGATCCAGGAGGCTCGACAGGGCCCATGACTCTGCCCCTCACCGCTGCCTTTGCACACTGACTGATGCCCCTGGGCTCCTCACCTGAAGACCCCCGCTCACTAGGCGGGACATACCTCTGTGGTGTTTTGGCATTTCCTCTCCCTAGAAACCTCCCACAAACTTTGAGTGAACGACCATCTACTCTGGTTAGGAAGAATAGTAGTGAACAGGCCCAAATCTCAGGCCTCTTGCCCCTTCTGCCCACACCCTCTTTCACCTCCAACCTCTAGCAGCCGTTGTAGGGATGTCTAAATGGGCCCCTGGGAGAGAGCCTTTGCCTCAACTGGAAACCTCGAGGTGGCATAAGCCTGTCCAGGGAGGGCTGGTGTCTGCCTCCATCTTAGGGACTGTCTTCTGTGCCCTCACAGGTTTTCTCTTCCTTCCTTTCAGATCTGCTCAATCCCAACCTTCTCGCAGGCATCCACTGTGCAAAAAGGATTGTATCTGGAGCACGGGGGATGAACAACTGGTGAGGACACCGTGGGACTCAGCGGGCAGAGCCCCACGAAGGAGGGCATGACAGAGAAAAGGGCGGTAGACAAGGACTCACGGGCACGCCCTTGCAGTGTCTAGAAAGATGTGGGATAGCGATGGGCTTGGAACTCTGAGTTAGAAGACCTGGGATCTGGTTCTTCCATGATATTGTATTAAACAAAACTCTTCTGGTTGCGGTAACAGAAAACAACTTGAGCTAGCTGGGGAAAATTTATTCTGAGAGGACCAGATGTCTCACTGAGCCCACTCAAGGGCTGCAGTTGGGCCCCAGAAAGACCATGGAACCAGGGCTGGAAATTGTCAGCAAGCTTTCCATGGCAGGTTTCAGCTTCTCTTGGTGCATTTGCTTCACAACTCTCTCTGCAGACTTTCTCTGCTCCACAGTCTAAAGGACAAAGGGTGCTGCAAAGTTAATGGGCTAAAGTCCTAAGCAACCATAGGAACTGGCTAGGCTCAGCCCCAGTCCAATTTCCTGGGATAGAGAATCTGATTGGTTCCACTTGCACCACGTGTGCCCCCTTGGTCCAATCAACTGTAGGGATGGGAGGAGTTAAGCAATACAATTACGGCTGCTGCGGGGGCCCTGTGGCCATAATTTACCTTTTTTTTTTTTTTTAATTTAAAAATGCTGACCGGGCGTGGTGGCTCAAGCCTGTAATCTCAACACTTTGGGAAGCTGAGGCGGGTGGATTACTTGAGGTCAGGAGTTTGAGACCATCCTGGCCAATATGGTGAAACTCCATCTCTATTAAAAATACAAAAAATTAGCTGGTCATGGTGGCGCCTACCTGTAGTCCCAGTTACTCGGGAGGCTGAGGCAGAAGAATCGCTGGAACCTGAGAGATTGAGGCTGCAGTGAGCCAAGATCACACCACGGCACTCCAGCCTGGGCGGCACAGTGAGAGTCTTGTTTTAAAAAAAAAAAAAAAAATGTGGTGGCCGGGCACGGTGGCTCACTCCTGTAATCCTAGCACTTTGGGAGGCTGAGGTGGGTGGATCACAAAGTCAAGAGTTCGAGACCAGCCTGGCCAATATGGTGAAACCTTGTCTCTACTAAAAAATACAAAAATTAGCCAGGCGTGGTGGTGGGCGCCTGTCCCAGGCTGCTTTTTATGTTATATGGGGATGAGGCACTCACCCTGTGGGCCGGGATCTCTCTGGGGACCCTTCCCTTGCTTTGTGTCCATGCTCCTTAAGGCAAGCTACTTGGGAGGCTGAGGTAGGAGAATCGCTTGAACCCGGGAGCCAGAGGTTGCAGTGGGCCGAGATCACGCCACTGCACTCCAGCCTGGGCGACAGAGCAAGAATCCGTCTCAAAAAAAAAAAAAAAAAAAAACAAAACGACAACAACAACAACAAAAATGGGTGCTCATCAGCTAGGCAGACACCCACAAAGCTGGGAGCTCACCAACGGTGGACATTCAGATAGTCACCTTTTCTGAGCTTCAAACTAAATATATAAGTAACACAAATGGCCGCCTCTATAGGCAACTGTGGAAGGAGTCAAATCCCTTGCATACTCAAAACACCACAGAAAAGAATTGATAGCAATGATTATGCAGACCCTTTCTGGAGGGAGAAACAATGGGTGCACCCGAGACTTTTTTTTTTTTTGTAATAAGTAACTCTCAGCCCTGTAAAACAGTACTCACCCCTTCAGGGAGAGACGAGGATTTTAAAATGTGGAAATGTTGATCCAGGGAACCAGGCAAACACCAGAGATGAGAGAGTTTTACAGGATTCGTCAGAGGGGACAGTGGAGGACAGACCAGAAGGATAGCAATGAAGGGGATTATGGGCATCGCTCCACATGCGAGACTCACCAAGAACTGGGTCACGTGTGTGGAGGAGTTACTGAGCGTGAGGCAAGAACCATGTCTTTTTTCTCCACAGGGTAGAATGGAGGTTGCACTGTTCAGGCCGGCCACTCTCCTACTGGCTGACAGGATGCCGACTGGGATGAAACAGGGTGCGGGTGCACCATGGAGTCATTCCAAGACTCCTGTCCTTACTCAGGAATTCTTCATTTCTTCTTCCTATGCCTCAACTTCATGTTATTTTCTTCCCTTCCCATTTACAACTAAAACTGACCAGAGCCCCAAGAATAAATTATTTTCTTGGCTTCCTCCTTACTCCCATCTGGACCCAGTCTCCTGGTTCCTGTCTGTCATTTGTAAACTGAGGACCACAATAAAGAAATCTCTGTATTTATTGAAGCACTCACTCTGCAAAGAATGCATCCATTTTTTCATTATTCTGTGTATATTTGAGTACCTGAGACAGTGGGAGTGTGCTAGGTACTAGAAGGAAGACAAAACACAACTGTTGCTCTTTAGGTGTTCATAAACTAGGTGGAGACGCAGAAACATCCACAAACATTACAATAGATAATTAAATGTATAATAAAATTCATAATTGTTGCTTTGAAACAGTATCAGCGTCCAAGAAATTCCTCCAAAGAATAATTTCTGAAGTAAAAGAGAAAGCTCAAAAGTAGGCAATGGGTGGGGCTAAGGGTATGGTATTGATGTGGAGAAAGTAGTGATGGGATGGAGAAATAGTGGCAGATGCCAATAATTTGGGGGTGCTTTGGGAGAATAGGCTAGGATCTAGACAATTTAAAAAGTCTTCTCTGGACAGGATCTGGTTTGCCTGGAGGGTGCTGATGTGGAGTAGAACATGCTTAAAGAAAAAGCAAAGTCAGAAAAGGGACAGTTGAAGGAATGTCCTACACATAGCTACCATCAGTAGTGTCTGACCAAACTGGGGTTTTATCTTGGACCACTTATTTCTCTACCACTGAGCCTTAACTGTTTCTACTATAAAAGGAGAGATTTGACTATTCAGTGGTTCCCAGACTTTTGTATTTCACAGGTGATAAAATGTAAAAAATAATTAAACCTGAGATTTCTAATTTTTTTTTTTGAGACAGAGTCTCACTGCATAGCCCAGGCTGGAATGCAATGGCAGGATCTTGGCTCACTGCAACCTCCAACTCCTGGGCTCGAGCAATTCTCCTGCTTCAGCCTCCCAAGTAGCTGGGACTACAAGTGTGCGCTACCACACCCAGCCAATTTTTTTTTTTTTTTTTTTTTTTTTTTTGAGACGGAGTCTCACTCTGTCACCCAGGCTGGAGTGCAGTGGCATGATCTCCACTCACTGTAACCTCTGCCTCCTGGGTTCAAGCAATTATCCTGCCTCAACCTCCCCAGTAGCTGGGATTACAGGCACCCACCACCATACCCGGCTAATTTTTGTACTTTTAGTAGAGACAGGGTTTCACCATGTTGGCCAGGCTGGTCTTGAACTCTTGACCTCAGGTGATCCACCCACCTCAGCCTCCCAAAGTGCTGGAATTACAGGCATGAGCCACCATACCCAGCTATTTTGTATTTTTAGGAGAGACAGGGTTTCACCATGTTGGCCAAGCTGGTCTTGAACTCCTGACCTCAAGTGATCCACCTGCCTTGGCCTACCAAAGTGCTGGGATTATGGATGTGAGCCACCAGGCCCGGCTGAGATTTCTAATTTGTAATTTTAATGTCCAAATAAGAGCATTAAAGCAACTATCCTCTATTAGCATCTTGTCATAAAACAATTTTTAGTATCAACATTATAGGGAGGTCATACTTGTAGAAGAATGGAGTGGAATCTATCTTATTTTATGAAATTATAAAAAACCTGATTATATTTTCCAGATTGTCCTCATTTTGTAGAGTAGGGGTGAAAACTTTATCACAGCATGGGTCTGAGGATCATTATTCAGAAACCACAAGAGTCTTGTCCTGATGGGTCTCTTCTGGCTCTGACATTCTAGGATTAAAATAAACAGTAGTAGGAATTGCTTGCTTTCCTTCTTGTGTTACTGAAACAGACTTTATAAAAATTAGGACAAATCTGACCTAACTGATTCCATTTTGCTTCTAACTCCAAGCTGCCCTTGCTCATTCCTGGGCACAGGCCACACTAACTATGGGATGAATTTTTACTGTTTAACTTTGAAACAAAGATAATAGTCCTTTCCTGAAACAAACCACGTCCCTGCTTGGGAATCAGATCTCCTTTGTAAAACAAACAAATTAGCCACAAGATTAGAAATTATGGCTCAGAAATTATGTAGCCAGAGGCCACAAGATTCCTAACCTCCCCAGTTGCTCCTATTCAAAACATTGTTGTAGTCTCAGCAATGCACCAAGATACAACAGTCTCTAGTTGTCTGAGATAACTCCCGGAGTTCTTTGTCCTACCTCCAAGATGATTAAGGAGCAGGGACACAAAGGTGGGGTTACAGCGAAAGTTTAATAAGCGAAAGAAGAAAGCTCTCTGCCAGCAGAGAGTGGGGGCCAGAATGGGTGCCCCCTCTGAGGCTGGGGTATTTATGGATTGGAAAGGGGAAGCAATGTGCTTAGTCTGCCGCTGTCTCGGAGAACTCAGCTTGGCCAGGAGCCTTGGCCCAGGACCAGTCAGGAGCTGAAATGATGATTCTTAGATGCTTCTTAGCTTGGCCCAAGACCTATCAGGGGCTGAAGTCATGATTCATAGAGGCTGGACTGACAGTCCAAAAAGGAAAGCAGAGTGCCCACTGGAACCCACCGGGGCCCACTATGCCCATGCCCACAAAAGGAGAAGCAACTTCATCCTGGGAGCCCGCTGACTATACAAAGGACAAAGGCATTTCTATGCCAGGCCTCGTTCCTTTATCTGAGTGAGCTGAAGGTTTGTGCAAGCTTTTATCCAAATGGGCCAGAGGTTTTTCCATCTGTGCAGCCGTGGGCATGTCTCCAGGCACAATGACCCATGCTAGTTCCCTTATCGGTGCTGGTAGCTTGAATTCTTTCCCAGACTGCTTTTTATGTTATGTGGGGATAAGGCACTGACCCTGTGGGCCGGGATCTCTCCAGGGACCTTCCCTTGCTTTGTGTCCACTCTCCGTAAGGCAAGCTAACTAACTCCTTTTACCATTACTATTATAAAACCTAAAATTGGCGTTCTAGGTATTTTTCAGACCCTTTATTCTGACGGACCAGCTGGCACCACTCAGATGGGCAAATCTGCTCATCTGTTCTTGTGGCCCCCCAACCAGGAATTCACTCAGCACAAGAACACAAGCTCTGACTCTCTCTGATTTCATCCTTGACCCAACCAGTCAGCATTTCCCATTCCCTGGCCCCCTGACTGCCAAATTATCCTTTAAAAAACACCAGCTTCGGCCAGGCACGGTGGCTCATGCCTGTAATCCCAGCACTTTGGGAGGCCGAGGCTGGCGGATCACGAGGTCATGAGATTGAGACCATCCTGGCTAACACAGTGAAACCGCGTCTCTACTAAAAACACAAAAACACTAGCCAGCCGTGGCGGTGGGCGCCTGTAGTCCCAGCTACCCAGGAGGCTGAGGCAGGAGAATGGCGTGAACCTGGGAGGCGGAGCTTGCAGTGAGCCGAGATCGCGCCACTGCACTCCAGCCTGGGGGACGAACTGAGACTCCGTCTCCAAAAAAAAAAAAAAACCACCAGCTTCAGGCCGGGCGCGGTGACTCACGCCTGTAATCCCAGCACTTTGGTAAGCCAAGGCTTATGGATCACGAGGTCAGGAGATCGCATACAAAAAAGTAGCTAGGTCTGGTGGTGCGAGCCTGTAGACCCAGCTCCTCGGGAGGCTGAGGCAGGGGAATCGCTTGAACCCTGGAGGCAGAGGTTGCAGTGAGCCGAGATTGTGCCACTGCACTCCAGCCTGGCAACAGAGCGAGATGCTGTCTCAAAAAAATAAATAAAATAAAATAAAAAATAATAAAAAACCCCAGCTTCCAAATTTTCAGGGAGGCTACTTTGAGTAATAATAAAACTCCAATCTTCTATTTAGCTGGTTCTGTGCGTATGAAACTCTTTCTCTATTTCAGTAACACTGTCTCAGTAAATCATCTTTTCTGGGCAGTGGGCACAATGAACCCACCAGTTGATTACGCTCCTCCACCACGTAGCTGATTATGACACCCACCCTTCTCAGACACCATCGGCTCCAATGTTGGTGCCCTATTTGGACCTATTCTTTGATTTTTTTCTTTTTTTTCAAAATTAATGTCCTTCTTCTCACTCGTACCTCCAACCTCTCACATCGTCTGACCTCCACAAGTACACATACACGATTCACCAGAATGACGTAGGACAACCAGGGAATTCTTTTTAAGGATTTCATGCCAGACTGTTAATGGCTTAGTGAGTTACACTTTTTTTTGCAATTTCAAAGTCTTTAAAAAACCTCTGCCAGGCGGGGTGGCTCAAGCCTGTAATCCCAGCACTTTGGGAGGCCGAGACGGGCGGATCACGAGGTCAGGAGATCGAGACCATCCTGGCTAACACGG
>NW_012106364.1:351913-377759 GCF_000951045.1 Mandrillus leucophaeus
ATCACGAGGTCAGGAGATCGAGACCATCCTGGCTAACACGGTGAAACCCCGTCTCTACTAAAAAATTCCAAAAAAAAAACTAGCCGGGCGTGGTGGCGGGCGCCTGTAGCCCCAGCTACTCCGGAGGCTGAGGCAGGAGAATGGCGTAAACCCGGGAGGCGGAGCTCGCAGTGAGCTGAGATCCGGCCACTGCACTCCAGCCTGGGAGACAGAGCGAGACTCCGTCTCAAAAAAAAAATAAAAACAAAAAAACAAAAAATAAAAAAAACCTCTTAAGTCAAAAGATTGCATCTTTCATGGTTATTTCCCACAAGCTCAGTAGGTAGTGCTAATACTTAGTACCCTAATCTCCTTCAGGAGTGAAGATGAAGCTGGCTGCTATAAACATGTCCCTACCCTTCCATCCTGTCAGCCCATTTTGGAACGCTAAACATGCTTTGAACGGAAGCTCTGAACTCAGGGATCTTGGGGCTGTGGCTGGAGGAGGGGAACAGACTCAGAGGCCGGCCCTAGGCAGGAGGGGCGAGGGAGCGATCCGAGCGCCGGCCCCGCCCCTCGCATGCGCCTCTTTTTAAAAAAGCGCGGGCGTGCCTTGCGCAGGCGCAGTGCTGGGGCGAAGGTGAGCCGCGCAGGTGCGGTGAAGGGAGGATGGCGGAGTTGGTTCCTTTTGCGGTTCCCATCGAGAGTGACAAAACCTTGCTAGTGTGGGAACTGAGCTCCGGACCCACGGCCGAGGCTTTGCATGTGAGCCGGGGCCAGAAAGGAGGGAGGGATGGAGAAAGCCGCCCACCCGCTGACTGGGAGTTCCGGAGCCCTGCCTCAGACCCTTACCTGCCTCAGCCTCTGCTGAAGGACTCTTAATTCTAAAAGGGATCCCAACTGACAACAAACGACCCCCAAAAGATTTTTAAGAGTCCCAGAGAGGTATCTCTCCACCGACAGCACGTTTTACCTTCCAGTGCTTCTTAAAGTTTAGGAATTTAAGAGGAAAACCTGTTGATTAAGTGGGAAGTGTTTTGAATAGCACCCTTCGCGAAGAGGGGTTTGGGGAATATGAGGGCATGTGCGGTTTTGTTTGCTGGGCGTGAGATTTCATGTACTTACTTGGGGTGGGACCACCCCCACAGCATTCTCTGTTCACAGCATTTTCCCAGTTTGGCCTTCTGTATTCAGTCCGGGTCTTCCCAAATGCTGCAGTGGCCCATCCTGGTTTCTATGCCGTCATTAAGTTTTATTCAGCAAGGGCTGCCCGCAGAGCCCAAAAGGCATGCGACCGGAAGCAGCTTTTCCAGAAATCTCCAGTCAAGGTGGGTCCAAATATGGAATTCCTAGCTCCGCTGTGATGAAGTGCTGAATTCAATAATAGGTTAGCATTTGTCTAGCACTCTGGTTTACGGAATATTTTCAGATGCATTGCCACACTAATCTTCCAGTTCTCTGGGTTTTTTAGATGAAGAAACTCAAACTCAAGATGGTTGAGTGACTTGTTTAAGGTTCCTGAAAAGAATTATGGAAACTTGAGGTTGAACTAAAACCTGCTGAGCTAAACCTCATGTCATTTTATGCTGTCCCTTTTTAAGAAATCTCAGCTTGGGCAGCAAAGTGAGACCCTGTCTCTATAAAAAAGAAAAATTAAAGATAAGGCTGGGCACCGTGGCTCATGCCTATAATCCCAGCACTTTGGAAGATGGAGGCAGGCGGATCACTTGAGGCCAGCAGTTTGAGATCAGCCTGGGCAACATAGCAAAACTCCATCTATACTAAAAATACAAAAACTAGCCAGGCATGGTGGCATGCGCCTGTAGTTCCAGCTACTCGGGAGGCTGAAGCATGAGAATCGCTTGAACCCAGGAGGCTGAAGCATGAGAATCACTTGAACCCAGGAGGTGGAGGCTGCAGTGAGCCAAGATTGTGCCACTGCACTCTAGCACGGGTGACAGAGTGAGACTCCATCTCAAAAAAAGAAAAGAAAGAAAAATAAAAAATTAAATATCAGCCAGGTATGGTGGCATGCACCTGTAGTCCCAGCTACTTGGGAGACTGAGGTGGGAGGATCGCTTGAGCCTAGAGGTTTGAGGGTGCAGTGAGTAATAATAATTGCATCACTGCACTCCTGCCTGGGCCGCACAGTGAAACCCTATCTCTAAACAATGAGTGAATGAATGAAATCTTCGCCAGAAGACTTCTGCTTATATTTACTTTTTAATTTTTTCAGAGACAGAGTATCCCTGTGTTGCCCAGGCTGGTCTCTACATCCTGGCCTCAAGCAGTCCTCCTGCCTCAGCCTCTTAAGTAGCTAGGTACAAGCCACCATGCCCAGCTACATTTATTTTTTATTTTTGTTTTTTGAGATGAAGTCTTATTTTGTCACCTAGGCTGGAGAGCAGTGGCATGATCTTGGCTCACTGCAACCACTGCCTTGCGGGTTCAAGCGATTCTCCTGCCTCAACCTCCTGAGTAGCTGGGACTACAGGCACCTGCCACCACACCTGGCTAATTTTTGTATTTTAGTAGAGATGGGGTTTCGCCATGTTGGTGAGTCTGGTCTTGAATTCCTGACCTCAAGTGATTCGCCCAGCTCAGCCTCCCAAAGTGCTGGGACTACAGGTGTGAGCGACCACGCCCAGCCATATATTATATATTTACTTTTTTTTTTTTTTTAAAGACGGAATTCTGCTCTTGTTGCCCAGGCTGGAGTGCCATGGTATGATCTCAGCTCACCACAACCTCCACCTCCCAGGTTCAAGCGATTCTCCTGCCTCAGCCTCCCAAGTAGCAGGGATTACAGGCATGCACCACCATGCCTGGCTGATTTTGTGTTTTTGGTAGAGACGGGGTTTCTCCATGTTGGTCAGGCTGGTCTCAAACTCCTGAACTTAGGTGGTTCACCCACCTTGGCCTCCCAAAGTGCTGGGATTACAAGCATGAGCCACCACGCCCAGCCTATATATTTACTTTTATGTGAATTTAAAATGTGTGGGTGTGACCAAGTCTTCTGCCAGCTATTACATAAAGGAAACTGTATCATCATCATCATCATCATCATCATCATGCTCACCTTGGCTCACAAACTGCCTATTTGGAACTCCCTTCAGTTCTGAGAGGATGGGAACATTCTTTAAGCAGCATTGTAGAAACCCTATTCCATATTAACATGCCAACCAATTTTACCTTCCCAGAGCCACAGAATGATATCTCATTGTATGCCTCAATTCAGTCACCTTTCCCTTTTCAAGGACCATTTCAATTCCTAATTGGCTACTTGATCTGACTGTTTCCTACTAATCTTGCTGCCTATTACTGTCTATATTCCATTCCTCATTGAATTAACCTTGATCAAATCTGAGAACTCTGCTCAGTAATGACTCCAGATATACTACTCCCACTTCGGTAGCCTGTTCAATGCCCTCTTAGCCTGTTCAACACCCTCTTCAATCCTGGTTCCACTTCCTGTGACTGAAATGATTACCTGTGAGATATTATTTAACTTTTGAACTATGGTCTGTTTCTAACCTGTGACCATTTCACATAGCCACTCAAATATTATAAAGGTGCAACTAAGATTATGAAACATTTACTTGGTATCATTTTGTGAGTAATGAGTTCTTAGTGCTCTTTGGACATTGAGACCATTTCATAAGCTTTAGGTTTTGAGAATTTCACAGCATAAAGCCAATCACTGAGACAGTAATGAAGGATATGTTCTACAACTCAATAGATTAGGTGAGAGGAGAGGGTGTTCATACTAAATTTATTTGTTTACTAAACCCAAAACTTTGGGCTGCTACTCACCCCCCACTGTAATCTAGTTTAAGTGTTCTTTTCTACTTTAGCACATACATTTAGTTCCTGGTTTTTTTGCCTTTTTAAATACAGAAAAGAGAATAATGTTTTAAAATAAAATCAAGGAAAGGCCTAAGGCACCTGAGAGGGTTTTGTTTTTGCTTTTTGGGTTTTTGTTTTTGCTTTTGTTTGGAGACGGAGTCTTGCTCTGTCACCCAGGCTGGAGCGCAATGGCATGATCTCAGCTCACTGCAGCCTCTGCCTCCCAGGTTTAAGTGATTCTCCTGCCTCAGCCTCCAGAGTAGCTGGGATTACAGGCATGCACCACCACACCCAGCTAATTTTTGTATTTCTGGTAGAGACAAGATTTCTCCATGTTGGCCAGGCTGGTCTTGAACTCCTGACCTCAAGTGATCTCCTCGCCTCAGCCTCCCAAAGTGCCAGGATTACAGGCGTGAGCCACTGCGCCTGGCCAAGAGGGTTTTTTGTGGGTTTTTGTTTTTGTTTTTGTTTTTGTTTTTTTGTGAAATGAAGGAAAATGGTTGCCGCCAAGAACTGTGGCAAGGTTATCCAAGCTGACAGCTGTCTGTGCCACCCAGGGGCTCAGAGTTTTTCTGAAGCTTCCTGGTTGTCCAGAAAGACTCCACTGTGACTCATGATACAGGCCGGTCTCGCCAGTAGCACTCAATGTTTAAAAATTGGTCTTCATTTCTCTTTCCCAATGGGCATTTCTCCTTCTTTTCAGTTGGAGAAAGTAATTTCAATTTTTACTTGCTCATTGTTTTATTCATTCAGTTGACAGATCATCTGTCCTCTATTATATGCCAAGAACTGTGCTTGGTTCTGGAAGTGAAAAAAGCTATGGTTTCGTCTGGGACTTGTAAACCAGTGATAGAGGAAGGTGCATAATCAAATCAATAAAGAATTAACTTCGTCCAGGCGCGGTGGCTCATGCCTGTAATCGCAGCACTTTGGGAGGTGAAGGCAGGCAGATCACGAGGTCAGGAGATCGAGACCATCCTGGCTAACATGGTGAAACCCCGTCTCTACTAAAAAATACAAAAAATTAGCCAGGCGTGGTGGCGAGCACCCATAGTCCCAGCTACTCGGGAGGCTGAGGCAGGAGAATGGCGTGAACCCAGGAGGCGGAGCTCGCAGTGAGCCAAGATCGGGCCACTGCACTCTAGCCTGGGCGACAGAGCAAGGCTCCGTCTCAAAAAAAAAAAAAGAATTAACTTTACTGTTAATTCTTATTAATTTCTAATACAAATAAATTTGACTTTGTGTCATTTGAATTTCATGAATATAATATAGTTAAAAATGAAATAGACATATAGGAAAGAACTTGTGATGTAAGAAATCCACAAAAATGGGTAAAATATTTTAAGAATTAATAGTAGATATTTGCATTCTCAAAGAAACTTATAAATGCATATAAACCTCTAGTTGTTTCAGTTGCTTGTAAAATTTGTAGAAGTATGTGTATTTCCTCTTTTTTTTTTTTTTTTTTTTTTGGAGACGGAGTCTCACTCTGTCGCCTAGGGTTGAGTGCAGTGGCACTATCTCGGCTCACTGCAAGCTCTGCCTCCCAGGTTCAAGCCATTCTCCTGCCTCAGCCTCCGGAGTAGCTGGGACTACAGGCACATGTCACCATGCCTGGCTAATATTTGGTATTTTTAGTAGAGACAGGGTTTCACCATGTTAGTCAGGATGGGCTCGATATCCTTACCTTGTGATCCACCCGCCTCAGCCTCCCAAAGTGCTGGGATTACAAACGTGAGCCACCGCACCCGATTGTATTTCATCTTTTAACAGGGGTTAGTAACTTGGGGAGGGGGATGGGTGGTGGGTTCATCTTATCTATATTCAGGTCATATTCTCAAGCAGGAGCTACTGAATGGGAAGACCGAAACAATTTTTCTTTGCACACTTGGTATTGACAAATCTCAGATGTATCCATAATAAAATCTCTAGCAGGTTGTGATATTTATGAGTCTATCTCTTATGATTTTAGGTTCGTCTTGGCACCAGACATAAGGCAGTTCAACATCAAGCCCTTGCCCTGAACAGTTCCCGATGCCAAGAACTGGCGAATTACTACTTTGGTTTCAATGGGTGGTCCAAAAGGATCATCAAGGTAAACCTTGTAGATTTTTTTTCACTAACCACACTCTCCTTTCAAAATTGAAATCCTAGATTTTAGACAGAAGTATTGAACTGGATTGTAGGGAGGAGATGTGAGAGGCCTCTACCATTGAGGATAAGTGGACATTTCTGAATTGGCCTGCTACCTAGAATTAATAATCTCAGTCACATGGATGGTGGTATCCATAATTTTCTCTACTGTTTTTGTGGCATATAATAAAAAATGGTTGTCTCTATCTAGCAACTCATTTGCAAATCTAACTTGATTTTGAAGCCATAGGATACCTCAACTGTTAGCTTGAATGACTGGAATTTAGTTGTTTTTTTGTTGTTGTTTTTGTTTGTTTGCTTTTTGGTTTTTTGTTTTGTTTTTTTGAGACAGAGTCTCACTCTGTCGTCAGGCTGGAGTGCAGTGGTGCTGTCTCGGCTCACTGCAAAATCTACCTCCTGGGTACAAGCGATTCTCCTGCCTCAGCCTCCTGAGTAGCTGGGACTACAGGCGCCCGCCACCATGCCCAGCTAATTTTTGTATTTTTAGTAGAGACAGGGTTTCACCATGTTGGCCAGGATGCTCTCAATCTCTTGACCTCGTGATCTGCCCACCTCGGCTTCCCAAAGTACTGGGATTACAGGCATGAACCACCACGCCCGGCCAAGTTTTTACTTTTAATAACAAAACATTTTGAAGCCTACATTAAGATCCTAGGAAGGACCTTACATTAAATATCCTTACAGCTTCAGGAGCTTTCTGACCTTGAAGAAAGAGAAAATGAAGATAGCATGGTGCCACTTCCGAAGCAAAGCCTGAGGTTCTTCTGTGCTTTAGAGGTGATGTTGCCATCCTATGATTGCAGGAGTCCTGGCGTTGGCTTGGTGGAGGAGCCTGTGGATAAGGTGGAAGAAGGTCTGTTTTCATTGGGAGTGGAGGAGGGTAGGGATTTGGCGTGGAAAGGATCTTTCTTTTTTTCTTACTTTCCGAAAGTCATCTTTTTGGATACATATCAAGCCCTTCCCTCTCTGAGCTACTGAAGTCCTGGGCAGAGTTTTTCTGTCTTACAGTATAGGATTTTACTGTAGGTAATACCTGATTGAACCTTTAAATTTAAAATCGTACAGCTGACTTCATGCCAAGAAACTTAGGAGGAAGAAGGAAGTAATGTTTTTACAGTTTTTGGTTAAGAACTTGCTTCGAGCTAAAATAGTTCTTCAAATATGTGTCTCTTGTAGCCCTCGGTTATCCCAGCAAAACCATCTAAAGTTTTTGGTTTTTTTTAAATCTATTTATTATTTTTTTTAGAGGCAGGGTCTTGCTCTGTTGCCCAGGCTACAGTACAGTAGCATGATCATAGCTCACTGTAACCTCCAACTTCTGGGCTCAAGGGATCCTCCTGCCTCAGCCTCCTGAGTAGCCAGGACTACAGGCATGCACCACCACACCTGGCTAATTATTATTATTTTTAGAGATGGGGTCTTTCTGTGTTGTCCCACCTGGTCTCCAACTCCTGGCCTCAAGAGATCCTCTTGCCTCAGGATCCCAAGTTGCTGGGGTTATAGGCATGAGCTACCAGGCCAGGTCATCATCTAAAGATTTACATAAACTTTTGTGTAAACATTCAATTCTTTTTTTTTACTCATAAAAGGGTTTCAGCCAAAAAAGAGTCTAATATAGATACCTAGAAAGAGTACTCAATTGATACTAATGTTGAGTATTTTTTTAGTATTCATGACCATCAGGCTTAGGGTTTGAAGTCAGCTGGGGCTAATGGAGTGGAGTAGGCTCCCGGGGGTGATGCCCAGGGAGGAGCCAAATTATCTGTACCAAAGTTTTTTCTTTTTTGACATGGAGCCTCACTCAGTCGCCTAGGCTGAAGTGCACTGGCATGATCTTGGCTCACTGCAACCTCCACCTCCCAGGTTCAAGCATTTCTCCTGCCTCAGCCTCCCAAGTAGCTGGGGTTACAGGTGCCTACCACCACACCTGGCTATTTTCTTGTTGTTGTGTTTTCATTAGAGACAGGGTTTCACCATGTTGCCCAGGCTGCTCTCAAACTCCTGACCTCAAGTGATCTGCCCACCTCGGCCTCCCAAAGTGCTGGGATTACAGGCATGAGCCACCGGACCTAGCCCTTTTTTTTTGAGACACAGAGTCTCACTCTGTCACCCAGGCTGGAGTGCAGTGGCCTGATCTCAGCTCACTGCAACCTCTGCTTCCTGGTTCAAGCCTCAGACTCCCAGGTAGCTGGGATTACAGGTGTGTGCCACCACACCTGGCTAATTTTTGCATTTTTAATAGAGACAGGGTTTCACCGTGTTCGCCAGGCTGTTCTTGAACTCCTGGCCTCAAGTTTCACCACATTGACCAGGCTGTTCTTGAACTCCTGGCCTCCACCTGCCTCAGCCTCCCCAAGTGCTGGGATTACAGGCATGGGCCACCATGTCCAGCCAACCAAACCTTTTTTGATGAGTGATTCCAGCCCTTGATGCACAGGAGGGTAGGGTCTGTAGGAGTGTTGCCTTAACTGATCAATTTGAAATCTCTGGGTGATGTGAGACATGTGCCAGGTTCTTGGCTGTTATCTCCCTTCTAGTACTTCAGGAACTTCCCTACTAGATGGAGGCGTAAAAATGGGCCCTGCCAGGATGTACCTATAACAGAGCCATTCAACCATACCCTTGTGCCGTCTGTCCTTAATCACAAAGGTTATGAGCTAAGAACCATGGGTGCATTTTTAGTTTTTAAACATATAGCAATTATCATTCAGATAGGCATCTTAAATCCATTTGTTTTGGTTGGATTTAGGACCATTATCGTTCCTTATGAAAAGGAAGACAGCCCAGAAGCTTGCTATTCAGAAGGCTTTGTCAGACGCATTCCAGAAACTGTTGATTGTTGTTCTAGGTAAGACTCTCTCGATCGTCCTAGAAGTACCTCAGTTTCAATGGGCAAATAAACTCATTTTGAAAAGTTAATTGGATAAAAATATTGACATCTAAAGCACTCTATAGTATGCTTTCATTTGCTAAATTATTTCACAGCAACAGGCTCAAATTTGTTCTGTGTGACATTTGTGGAAAAAAAAAAAACTACAGCAAATACTGTTCCGAAGTTTACAGATGTGAAAGGACTTGCCTCAGTTGCCACAGAAAATGTTTAAGCCAGGTCTTCTTTAATTGCTTGCCTATCATATAGAATAGTGATTATAAGCTTTGGACACATGGATTTGAGTCCTAACTCTGTCTCTTAGATTTTTAATGCAATTTTAGGTCTTATAGCCAGAGAGATTTGAAAATACTTAATAGCTCTAAGCTGCAGTCTCTTCATCTACAAACTGGGGTTAGTAATTCAGTCAGCCTTATGAAGGATATTGTAAGAGTAAATGAGATGACAAATGTAAAAACTCAGAACTACACTTACAAGGTAAGCAGACATATTAACTATTATTGTCATTGTTGATTTCTGTCTGAATAAATAAACTCTGTGCCGAGGAGTTTATTAGATTTTGTTTCCTGAATCGAGAATTCAATTTCAGCTTTCATTTCTGGCACTGACACATTGGGCAAGTATGATTCTTATACAACAATCAGCTGCTTTGCTGTGAGCCTTGGAATTGGTCATGCTATTGAATGGCATTGCTTGTATTCCCTATTGAGTTCTACAGTGGCATGAATGTTACAGGCTGTGCCCAAAGGAAGCCTGATGATTGGCAAAGAGTCCCTGAACAGAGTTGCTCTTCTGCTTCACAGCCCTAAAGGCTTAAGAGACTGAGAGATCCTAATTAAGTTACCACAGACCTTTATTTGCTTGTAGGAGGTGGCCCTGATTGCTCTCAGCTTTCCAACCTGGACAACAGCCCTTCTAGTGAAAGTCTTACTTCCTTGATCATCAGCTGTCAAGTCTGAGTAACAACTTTTAAGAACCAAACGAAGTGTGTGGGTTGTTTACCTCTCCCTAGTATACAAACGTATCTCTTGCACACACTGAAAACTTCTTAGACCAAAAGTCTTATGGCTCTAGTTTGCCTTGAAGGTAGTTCTATTGTCTATAAGAATATGTGGGCCTGTGTCTGCCAATAAAATGTTCAAATGTTCTCTCTCTCAGAAGCTTTGTTCATTGTATCTGGTGGAATGAATTTTGGTTCTCAGGGTGCAGACACCTGGCCCTTGCTTCTAATGTGAAGTGTCTACTGGCCCAGTGGTCTCTACTCCAAATTTGAACTTGCTTTGACCCCCATCTGATACCTTACCATTTCATCGTATTATGATTGAACATTTTGGTTTCCATATTTTTTCTTTCTTATGTTATTCCTTAGTTCCTATCTGTAAGATCATAATGTCCTTTGTACAAAATACGGTTGATATTTCATATATATGTTAAAAACTGAGGTGTGAGGCCAGGCATGGTGACTCACACCTGTAATCTCAGTATTTTGGGAGGCCAAGGCAGGAGGATCACTTAAAGCCAGGAGTTTGAGACCAGCCTGGGCAACAAAGCAAGACCGTGTCTCTAAAAAAAAATTAGGCGGGCACAGTGGTGTGTACCTGTAGTCCCTGCTACTCTGGAGGCTGAGCCAGGGGGATCACTTGATCCCAGGAATTCCAGGCTGCAGTGAGCTATGACAACGCCACTGCACTCCAGCCGGGGTGACAGAGTAAGACCGTGTCTTCCAAAAAAAAAAAGGAAAGAAAGAAAAAACTGAAGTGTGAGATGAGGAGATAAGGAAACTTCCAGGAAAATGTTCTTATTTTCTGCTTTTAGAAACCAAAAGAATGTTCATGGGGTGCTACCATTATATGCAGGATGTTTTAGAATGAAAAAGATTCTGAATTGATCCTCGCTAACTTTATTTCAGAAAGTGGTAAAATAGCTGTGGAGTACAGACCCAGTGAAGACATCATAGATGTCAGATACGAAGAAGAACTACACGGTTTAATTCAAGTATGTGGAGATAAAAACTCAGGGGTTAACATAGCCAATGTAACCATAATTCAAAACAAGCAGCATAATTTGGAGGACAATTTATTTCATTCTTAGGAAAATGTGAAACTGATACTACTTTTGAGTGCAGAGTATTTCTGGGGCTTTTCCTGAAGTCTTGACCTTTGACTCTGACCTGTTATTTGAAGTTTGGAGAGCAGAACTAAGGACTGTCAGAGTGTTATTACAGTTGTGGACACAGGAGAGGGGTTAGTCTTCCCCCAGGATTTAGGGATGCCAGGCTGCTTGAACATAGGCCTTTTTAGAACTTTCTTCAAACAGGATCCCAGAGATATGGGGAAAAAGTAACTGGCCTTAAGAATGATCGTGCTACAGCTTTCGAAAACTATAATGCCTTTCAAATATGGCTTATTACCTAGATCTCAATATCTCCTTATATCTTGGGTAGACCATTTTGTTGAAGATCTTTCTGTAAATCAATTACAATCATGTGCTGCAAAATGATGTTTCAGTCAACAGTAAACCACATATATGATGGTGATTCCATAAGAGTATAATGGAGCTATCCCTATACAGCTATACCATTTTTTATCTTTTAAACAGTATTTTTACTGTATGTTTTCCATTTTACTTACATAAATACCTACCATTGTGTTACAATTGCCTTCGGTATTCAGTATAGTAACATACGGTACAGGTTTATAGCCAAGGAGCCATAGGCCATACCATATAGCCTAGGTGTGCTGTAGGCTATACCACTTAGGTTTGTGGAAGTATATGCTATGATGTTAGCACAAGGGTGAAATCCCCTAATGACATATTTCTCAAGTTTCTCCTCACATGGCAAGCAACGCATGACTGTATATGAAAGCTCTTAAATAGGGATTAAGTTTCTAAATTAATCTCTGAAAGAAAACAGTCATTATTTACTACATATGGAATTTTTTTTTTAAAGGAGCAAAAGTGTTTTATTTCAGTGGGAACTTAATTTGGGGCTAGAGTGTTTTATTTAACTTTCACCCCAAAGTTGCAAAGTGTTTTGTTTTGAAGTTTTTCCCTGTAAAATAATTATTTCAATTCAATTTAAATAAAACCCATCAAGGAAACTTCAAGCTTTAAGAAGTCTAGCTTCCTGTGAAATGTGAGACAAAGTTAGCACTGATTTCAGAAATCTGATTATAATAATAGATCCACCCCTAAATGAGGCGAGTCTTGGAATCCCTTTCATTGTAAAACCATTAATCTGCACCATGTGCCTATGCTAGGCACTGGCATAAGATGAAGCACCTTCTTAGAGTTCGCATGCTGGTGATTGTGCCAGACAATGAGAAATACAATAGGTAATAATGGCTGTGGAGGAAGTCAGCTGGGTTCTAGTTATAGTCACATTTCAGGAAATTATTTAATATGCTGACTTTAACAACCTAAGCCTCTTCTCCATGTGTGCACACAGGGTAGACCTCTGAAGAGTGGCGCTGTAATTTCTAGGGTAATGGCTGTGTTAAGGCAGGGTGACAGTTCAGACTTCTCTCCCAGACTGAATTGCCCACCTCCCAAAACCCTTCCTACAGAAAATTTGGAGTCCTCACTTATTCCCTGGCAGCTCCTACCTAATAGAGTGGTGAATTATCAAACATGCAACAAAGGATATCAAAAGTTTAGCAAAAATGACAACATTTTGGAATGAATGACCCTACTGTGCATTCTGCCTGCCACCCTAACTGGTGCACATTTTGCAGGTCCATTGCTCTCCCTGGAAGCAGTGTGGCCAAGAGGAGGAAGAGTATCTCTCCGATTTCAGCTTGGAGGAGGAAGAGTTCAGGCTCCCAGAACTTGACTAGCATTTCTGAATATCCCGAGGCGAGGTCACCTAACTTCCTTGGGAAGCTCTGCCGTGCCGCTACCCCACCCCGCCCCACCACTGTAGGCTGCTGGAGTCCTGGGACCACCTGGGTCGGCCGCCCAAATCTTTCCTGGCGAAGGGGAGGGAAAGGGTGTTCTGGTGGAGAGGGAAGGGAGGCTTGGGTGGGATTGTGGGATAAGATCGCCCTGGTGACGAGGAGCAAATCTGGAATGGAACTTAATAAAGGTTGCCTAAATAAAGATATGGTAAATAACGGAGGAGGCGGGGCCGTGGTTGCTAGGAGCGCGAGGTTGCTAGGTGTGCGAGCATCTCTGGGCTGCCATAATGGTTCTAGCTCAGTGTGGGACGCCAACGTATGTCATATATGGGCTGCGTCTCTGGTCCCTACGGCCCCTCCTCACGTGACAACTATTGTGGCTACTAGTCCAGGAGGTTCAGCCAGGTCCAGGGCCCACTCCAGCTGACCTCCGACCCCCTGAGGCCAACTGAGCCCTGGTCTTGGCGCTCCTGCCATCTCCCCCTGGAATCTCCCCATGCGCTTATCCACCCCCACCCCCATACAGACCCGGGGGGCTTTGATAACCTGGGGTCCTTTACTTCCACCCAGATGTCAGCCTCGCTTCAGGAACCGACTGAGACTTGGGTTCCATTCCTGGACACGGATCCAGCTGGAGAGCTGCCCCTGGGGCCAGAGAAGTTCGCTGCTGTACACCAGCATCTGAATGACAAGCTGACTTGCAAGAAAGGCTCCCAGAGTTGTTTCCAATGCCAGACTGGGATCAGAACCAGACGCTAGCTCGGCCTCTTTGCCTCAAAAGTAAGGTTCAAACTGTAGGTCTAGATCAGGCTGCAGATCATCAGGCATATGAAATACTTGTTCCACCTCTAGATAGTCAGAATTCAAAAGCAGTGAAGATTAGTGTTTTGCCCAAAAACCTGAAGAAAGATCTAGCTAAGCATCGGAGGCTTGCTAAGGTTTTTGTTGGAACTCCACACCGATTTATATCAAAACCTCAGCATCAGAAACAAACTTTACAGGATGAGTATTTAGGTTCAAGTATGGATATACTATATCTGGGCAGCCTGCCTCCAGAACTCCAGGTGAACTCAGATGAGCCTCCAGGGCCCCCTGAGCAAGTTGGGCTCTCAATTCCATCTAGAGCCTGAAACTCAAAATCCAGAGGACAGATCCAGTCCTCTTCACTCCAGCAAAAAGCCCCAGTGCAGCTTCCACAGCTCCCTGAGGAGGTAGAACCTTCTTTAACCCAGCAGGAGGCCCCAGCTCTGCCTTCACAGTCCTTTAAGGGGCTCCACTCTTCAACACAGCAGGAGGCCCCAGCACAGCAGCTGCCTGCCTCAGAAGAGACTGTAGCTCAGCCATCAATACATCATCAGGTAAATGTTCCATTAAAAGTTGGAGCGAAGCTCAGCACTCACACTTGCCCAATGTCACAGTTAAACCTGTGGATGTGGAGCTTACGATAATTCAAGAGCCAGGTAAGGAACTTACATCAAGCCAGGAACAAGCCGCAGCTCAGCCTCCAGAGTACCCCGAGGTGGTGAACTCTTCCTAAACCCAATTAAATTCACCAGCTCAGATACCAGACCAC
Organism: Mandrillus leucophaeus; assembly: GCF_000951045.1. Lineage (NCBI taxonomy): Eukaryota > Metazoa > Chordata > Mammalia > Primates > Cercopithecidae > Mandrillus > Mandrillus leucophaeus. The sequence goes on from NW_012106364.1 coordinate 366,252, forward strand.
CCTGAGAAGACGAAAACGTCTGTAACCCAGCAAGGAAATCCAGCTGAACCTCCAGTTCCTCCTGTGGAGGCTTAACCTTCTCCAGGTGAACAGGAGCAGCCAGCCTAGCCTTCTGAGTTTCCAGGGGAGGTTCTCAGACTCAGCAGGAGACCCCACCTCAGCCTCCCAAGTCTCTGTGGAGAGTGCAGCTCAAACTCCACTGAATCTTGAGGTGACAGTTCAACCTCAGGGTAAGGATCAAGCTCATTTTACCTTGCCCAACATTACAGGTAAACCTGCCGATTTCAAGATTACCATAACTTCAGAGCCTAACAAGGAGGCAGAATCCTCTCAAGCCCAGCAGGAGGCCCTAACCCAGCCTCCAGAGGAGGTGGAACCTTCCACAACCCAGAAGGAGACCCCAACTGAGCTCCCATGTCCTCCTATGGAGGCTGAGCCTTCTCCCAGTGAGCAGGAGCAGCCAGCTCAGCCTTCAGAGTTTTCTGGGGAGGCTGAACCTTCTTAGACCCAGCAGGAGACCCCAGCTGAGCCTCAGAGTCCTCTATGGAGAGTACAGCTCAAACTACACTGAATCATGAGGTGACACTTCAGCCTCCTGTTGAGGATCAATCTCGTTATAACTTACCCAGTGTTACAGTTAAACCTGTAGATGTGGAGATTATCATAACCCCAGAGCCTGTTAAGGAGGCAGAATCTTCTCAAGCCCAGTAGTAGGCCCCAACCTAGCCTCCAGAGCAGATGGAACCCTTTGCAACCCAGGAGGAGACCCCAACTGAACTTCCAGGTCCTCCTGTGGAAGCTAACTCTTCCCCCAGTGAGCATTTGCAGCCAGTTCAGCCTTCTGAGTCTTCTGGGGAGGTTGAATCTTCTCCGGCCCAGCACGAGACCCCAGCTCAGCTTCCAGAACATCACGAAGTAACAATTTCATCTCCAGGTCACTATCGAGCTCAGCATTCAGATTTGCCCAATGTCACTGTTAAGCCTTCAGTTATGCAGCTCATCATAGCAACAGAGCCTACTGCAGAGGTGGGAACTTCTCCAATCCACCAGGAGGTTACTGCTCAGCTCTCAGGGCCAGTTAATTATGTGGAACCTTCCACTACCAAGCACGGGGACCCAACTCTGCCTCCATAGTAATCAGAAGATGACTTTACCAGTTCAACAGGAGACTTCAATTCAATCTCCAGCTATTAAAGATGAGAACCTCTCTCCAGCCCAGCAGGAGGCTGCTGCTGAGTATCCACAGATGCCTGAGGAGGTTGAGTCTTCTCCAACACAGCAATAGGCCCAAGCTCAGCCTTCAGAGATCCCTAATGAAATTGTAGCTAATCTCCAGAGCATCATGAGGTAACAGTTTCTCTAAGTCATGATCAAGTTCGGCCTCCAACATTGCACAATGACACTGTGAAACATGTGCATCACATGGTAACCATGACTCCAGAGTTCACCTAACAGGTTGAAATTTTAACCAAACACGGGGCCCCAGCTCAGTCCTCAATGTCCGCTTAGCAGTTTCAGCATTTGAAAGACCAGCAAGAAATGATTATTCAGCAGCCAAATACCCCTGAAAATGATGAACTTCCTCCAGTCCCTCAAGAGTCCACAACTCAGTCTCCAACTTGGCTCTCCTCAGACTTTGTAAGGTCATTGAATGATGAGATGGTATTTTTGCCTCTAGATCTGTCTTTAATATTCAGAAACAATTCAACTTTCCCTAATACCACAGTTAAAAATATGGATATGGACCTCACCATACCTACAGAAGTCACTATGGAGGTTGAACCTTCCCCAGTCCAGCAGGACAATCCTATTCCCACTGAGTAGGCTGACTTTTCTCCAACCCAACATGATACCCCTTCCCCACCCCTGGATTCTCCTGAAAAGATTGAATCTCCATCACAGCACAAGGCCACAGCTCAGACCCCAGATTCCCCTAAAGGGGTGGAATTTTCTCCAGTCCAGCAAGAGTCCCCAGCTGAGGCACCAGAGCTCCCTAAGCAGGTTGAACCATCTGCAACCCAGCAGGAAGCCTCAAGTCATCCTCCAACGTCCACTGCAGAGGTCAGTCCACCATAGCTGAAGATATCAGCTCAGCCATCAGCCACCTGAGAAGGTCAAACCATCTTCAGTCCTACAGCAGGCCTCAACTCAGCTTTTAGAGCCACCTGAAGAGGTACAATCCTCTCCAGTCCAGTAGGCAGTGCCTGCTCAGTCTTCAGAGCCCTATGGTGGTAGAATCTTCTTTGACACAGCAGATGGCCGCATCTTTGCCGCCAAATCTCCCTCAGGAGGTGGAACCATCTCTAACTCAGCAGGAGGGTCCAACTCAGACTCAAGAGCCCCCTATGGAGACAGAACCTTCTCCAGCTCAGCAGAAGGCCACAGTTCAGGCTCCAGAGCCTCCTAAGAAGACAAAAACTTCAAGTCAGTAGATGGTCCCAGCTCAGCTTCCAGAGCCCCCAAGGGAGTTGCAGTTCAACCTCTAATGTATTATGAGACGACAATTATAACAGCAAGCCAGGACCAAGCTCAGTATCCAGCATTATGAAATGACAATTCCAACAGCAGGCCAAGACCAAGCTCAGTATCCAGCATCACCCAGTGTCACATTTCAACCTTTACACATGGAGCTTACCATAACTCCAGAACCCACTAGGGAGGCTGAGCATTCTATAATGCTGAGGATGACTACAGCTCCTCCAAAACACCCTGAGGTGACCCTTCCACCTTCAGACTATGTGCAGGTTCAGCACAAACCTGAGGCCACAGTGCAACCTTTGGATCTGAAATTTACCACGAATCAACAACCTACTACAGAGGGTATATTTTCTCCAACCATGGAGAATTCAACCTAGCTTGCAGAGCAACCTATGGAGGTTGTAACTCAACCTCCAGCTCATTATGAGGTGACAGTTCCAGTACAAGGTCAGGATCAGGCTTGGCATTCAACACTGACCAGTGTCACACTTCAACCTTTGGACCTGGGGCTTATCATCACTCTAGGATCCACTATAGAGGTTGAACTTTTCCAGCTATGCAGGAGACCCCAACTCAGCATCCTCAGGAAGTTATACCTTAACCTCCAGTATTTCAAGAGGTAACAATTTCAACACCAGGTCAGGATCAAGCTCAGCATTGAATATCACCCAGCATTACAGTTAAAATTCTGTACCTGGGACTTACCATAACTCCAGAACCCACTACAGAGGTTGAACATTCTACACCCCTGAAGAAGACTATAGTTCCTCCAAAGCACCCTGAGGTGACACTTCCACATCCACACCAGGTTCAGACTTGGCATTCAAACCTGACTCAAGTCACATTTCAACCTTTGGATCCGAAACTTACCTTAACTCCAGAATCCTCTATGGAGGTTGAACCTTCAACCATGCATAAAACCCCAAATCAGCCTCCAGAGCTAGTTAAGGAGGTTGTAGTTTTCCCTCCTGGGTATTATAATGAGATGTCTGTTCCAACACAAGGCCAGGATCAAGCTAAGCATCCAACATCAGCCAGTGTCACAGTTCAACCTTTGGAACTGAGGCTTACCATTACTCCAGAATTCACTACAAAGGTTGAACCTTCTAGAGCCATGGTGACTACAGCTTCTCTGCCAAAGCTCCCTAAGGTGACACTTCCACCATGAGACAAGGGTCAATACTCAGCACTCAAACCAGACCCAAGTCACAGTTCAACTTTTGGACTTGGAAGTTACCATAAGTATAGAACCTACTACAGGGGTGAACATTTTCCAATCACAGAGGAGACCACAACTCAGCCTTCAGACCTGGGGCTTGCCATAACTCTAGCCCTATATAGACATTGAGCATTCTACAGCCCTGGACAAGACTACAGCTCCACGTCCAGACCAGGTTCAGACTCAGCATCAAAACCTGACTAAAGTCAGAGGTCCACCTTTGAACTAGAACCTACTCAGGATTCATTGATTCAGTCTGAAAGTTACACCCAAAATAAGGCTTTAACTGCACAAGAGGAACAGAAGGCCTCCACAAGCACCAACATATGTGAGTTCTGTACCTGCAGAGATGAGACACTGTCGTGTATTGATCTCAGCCCAAAGCAGAGGCTCCACCAAGTGCCTAGCCAGAACCCAGCACCTACAATGGCACCTTCACCATCTTGTAAGAATCACCTTTCCTCAATTGTTCTCTGTGTGCTGCCTAATATGGCAGTTTTTCCTGGAGGCCTTCCTGGGCCTTCTTTAATCTCACCAAACCACATGGACAACTGACTTTCTGCTTCCGCTTTTGCCTGTCATCTCTTCCTTCTCCTCATTCTCCTTTACTGTTAGGCCCCTTCTCTGGTCTTTTACTTGTGATTACTCTTAATCCTTTTCTTATCCATTTTTCTTTATCCCCATCACATCGTTGCTTAACTGCTGCTCTCCTCCTATTTGCACTTCACCCTCTTTACAGCACTCTGTCTCTCTCTCCATCTCAGTGATAGTGTTCTAGGTGGTTAAGAGTGGATTCTGGAGCCAGGTTACTAGGTTCAAACCCAGGTCTGTCATTTATTAGCTTGGTTACCCTGAACAAGTTATTCTTCTCTGTGACTCAATTTCCTCATCTTTAAACTGGGGATTATGCTAGTTACCATTTCATAGGATTGTTGTGAAATTTAGGTGAGTGAATACCTGTAATACTTGCATCAGTCCTTAGTATATGTAGGAGCGGTGACTGTTAACATTACTTAGCTCTTTAGTTATGTCCAGAACTCATCTTTGTCCCTGACTTTCTATATGTAGCACCCGTTTTGTGTCCAACCGAGGGACAAGTATGACACTGTCTCCAGAACATGAAAACGATAGAAGACAATAAAGCATAAAAATGGAGGTGTAAATAATAAAGTACTAAAACATAATGCAGACCATCAGTGCTAGAATTCACCAGAATCTGTGATCCTTGAGTTACGGAGGTCAGGGGAAGCTGCATCAATAAACTAAAAATTTACTTGGGGCTTAAAGATTAGCTATAATTTGTTAAATAAGAAAAAATAGGAGTACAGTCTAGGCAAAGGCATGGTTACAGGTGTGGTCGAAGTTGAGTAGAATGGCCCAAGCTCAGCCTCCAGAGAACCCCGAGGAGGTGGACTCTTCCTCAACCCAATTAAAAGCCCCAGCTCAGATACCAGAGCGCCCTGAGGAGATTAAATCTTCAGCAACCCAGCAAGGGACTCTGGCTGAGCCTCCAGGTCCTCCTGTGGCAGCCGAACCTTCCTCGAACCAGTAAGCAGGAGCAGCCAGCTCAGCCTTCTGGGTTTCCTGGGGAGGTTGAACCTTCTCAGACCCGGCAGGAGACCCCAGTTCAGCCTCCAGAGTCTTCTATGAAGAATACAGCTCAAACTCCACTGAATCATGGGTGACAATTTAACCTCAGGGTACAGATGGAGCTCGTTACACCTTGCCAAACATTACAGTTAAACCTGTGGATGTACAGATTAGCATAACTTCAGAGCCTACCAAGGATAATGAATCTTCTCCAGTCCAGCAGGAGGCCCCAACCTACCCTCCAGAGGAGGTGAAAACTTCCGCAACCCAAGAGGAGGCCCCAACTGAGCCTCCATGTTCTCCTGTGGAGACTGATCCTTTTCTCGGTGAACATGAGCAGCCAGCTTAGCCTTCTGAGTCTCCTGGGAGGTTGAATTTTCTCCAACCTAGCAGGAGATTCCAGCTTAGCCTTGAAAACATTATGAGGTAACAGTTTCACCTCCAGGTCACCATCAAGCTCAGTCCTTAATGTCCCCTGAAAAGTTTAACCATTTGAAAGATGAGCAAGAGATTATCATTCAGCAGTTAACTACCCCTGAAAATGATGAACTTTCTCCTCTTGCTCAAAAGCCCACAACTTGGTCTCCAGCTCAGCTCTCCTCAGACATTGTAAGTCCACTGAATGATGAGATGGAATTTTTCACCTGAAGATCTGTCTTCACTATTCAGAAATAATTCAACTTGGCCTAAAATCACAGTTAAAAATGTGAATATAGAGTTTACCATACCTACAGTAGTCACTACAGAGATTGAACCTTCTCCAGTCCAGCAGGACAACCCTCCTATTTCCAATGAGCAGACTGACTTTTCTCTAGCCCAGCCTAATTCCCCTTTCCTACCTCTGGAGTCTCCTGAAGAGAGTGAATCTTCAGCCCAGCAAGAGGCTACAGCTCAGACTCCAAATCCCCCTAAGGAGGTAAATCCTTCTCCAGTCCAGCAAGAGTTTCCAGCTGAGCTCAGCCATCAGAGCCACCTGAGAAGGTTGAACTATCTCCAGTCCTACAGCAGGCCCTAATTCAGCTTTTAGAGCCACTTAAAAAGGTAGAATCCTCTCCAGTCCAGCAGGCAGTCCCTGCTCAGTCTTCAGAGCCCTCTACTGTGGTAGAACCCTCTCCAGTCCAGCAGATAGCCCATCTTTGCCTCCACAGCTCCCTCAGCAAGTGGAACCCTCTCTAACTCAGCAAAACTTTCCAGTTCAGACTCCATACCCGCTGTGAAGGCAGAGCCTTCTCCAAACCAGCAGGAGGCCACAGTTCAGAATTCAGAGGCCCTCCCCACCAAGAATATAGAACTTTCAAGCCAGCAGATGGTCCCAGGTCAGCTTCCAGAGCCACCTAAGCGGGTTGCAGCTCAACCTCCAATGCGTTATGAGATGACAGTTTCAACAGCAAGGCAGGACGAAGCTCAGTATCCAGTATCACCCAGTATCACATTTCAACCTTTAGACCTGGGGCTTACCATAACTCCAGTATCCACGAAGGAGGCTGAGCATTTGACAACCCTGAGGAAAACTGCATTCCTTCAAAACACCCTGAAGTGATGCTTCCAACTCCAGACCATGTGCAGGCTCAGCACACAAACCTAACTGAGGTCACAGTTTAACCTTTGGATCTGAAACTTACCACAACGCCACAACATACTACAGAGGATTTCCTCCAACCATGGAGAACTCAAATCAACTTCCAGAACCACCTACAGAGGTTGGAGCTCAACTTCCATCTCATTAAGCAGTGACAGTTCCAACACAAGGTCAGGATCAAGCTCAGCATTCAACACTGGCCAGTGTCACACTTCAACCTTTTGACCTGGGGTTTATCATCACTCCAGAATCCACTACAAAAATTGAACTTTCTCCAACCATGCAGGAGACCCCAACTCAGCCTCCTAAGGAAGTTGTACCCCAACCTCCAGTATATCAAGAGGTGACAGTTCCAACACCGGGTCAGGATCAAGCTCAGCATCCAATGTCACCCATCGTTACAGTTCAACCTCTGGATCTGGTGGACTTAGCATAACTCCAGAACCCACTACAGAGGTTGAACATTCTATACCCCTGAAGAAGACTGTAGTTCCTCTGAAGCACCCTGAGGTGACACTTCCACATCCACACCAGGTTCAGACTTTACATTCAAACCTGAGTCAAGTCACAGTTCAACCTTTGGGTCTGGAACTTACCTTAACTCTATGGAGGCTGAACCTTCTCCAACCATGCAGAAGACCCCAACTCGGCCTCCAGAGCTACCTAAGGAGTCTGTAGCTCAACCGCCTGTGTATTGTTATCAGATACCCATTCCAACACCAAGCCAGGATCAAGCTCTGCCCTTCTACAGCTCTGAAGACTACAGCTGCTCCTCCAAAGCACCCTGAGGTGACACTTCCACCTCCAGACAAGAACCAGGCTCAGCATCAAAACCTGACTCAATTCACAGTTCAACCTTTGGACCTGGAGCTTACCATAACTACAGAACCTACTACAGAGGTTAAAACTTCTCCAACCATGGAGAAGACCTCAACTCAGCTTTCAGACCTGGGGCTCGCCCTAACTCCAGAACCCACTACAAAGACTGAGCATTCTACAGGCCTGGACAAGACTACAGCTCCATGACAAGACCAAGTTCAGACTTAGCATTGAAACCTGACTGAAGTCACACGTTCACCTTCTGAACTAGAACCTACTCAGAATTCACTGGTGCGGTCTGAAAGTTACACTCAAAAATAAGGCTTTAACTCCACAAGAGGAGCAGAAGGCCTCTACAAGCACCAACATATGTAAGCTCTGTACCTGAAGAGATGAGATGTATTGATCTCATCTGTCATGTATTGATCTCAGCCCAAAGCAGAGGTTCCACCAAGTGCCCATGCCAAAACCCAGCACCTACAATGGCACCTTCACCATCTTGTAAGAATCACCTTTCCTCAATTGTTCTCTGTGTCCTGCCTGACATGGCAGCTTTTTCCTGGAGGCCTTCCTGGGCCTTCTTTAATCTCACCAAACCACATGGACAACTGACTTTCTGCTTTCGCTTTTTTCTGTCATCTCTTCCTTCTCCTCATTCTCCTTTACTGTTAGGCCCCTTCTCTGGTCTTTTACTTGTGATTGCTCTAATCCTTTTCTTATCCATTTTTCTTTTTTTTTTTTTTTCTTTTTGAGATGGAGTCTCACTCTGTCGCCCAGGCTGGAGTGCAGTGGCGTGATCTCAGCTTACTGCAAGCTCTGCCTCCCGGGTTCATGCCATTCTCCTGCCTCAGCCTCCCGAGTAGCTGGGACTACAGGCGCCCGCCACCTTGCCCGGCTAGTTTTTTGTATTTTTTTCGTAGAGACGGGGTTTCATCGTGTTAGCCAGGATGGTCTCGATCTCCTGACCTTGTGATCCACCCGTCTCGGCCTCCGAAAGTGCTGGGATTACAGGCTTGAGCCACTGTGCCCAGCCTCCATTTTTCTTTATCCTCATCACATCATTGCTTAACTGCTGCTGTCCTCCTATTTGCACTTCACCCTCTTTACAGAACTCTGTCTCTCTCTCCATGTCAGTGATAGTGCTCTAGGTGGTTAAGAATGGATTCTGGAGCCAGGTTACTGGGTTTGAACCCAGGTCCGTCATTTGTTAGCTTGGTTACCCTGAACGAGTTATTCTCTGTGACTCAATTTCCTCATCTTTAAACTGGGGATTATGCTAGTTACCATGCCATAGGATTGTTGTGAGATTTGAGTGAATACATGTATTACTTACATCGGTGCCTACCATATGTGGGAGTGTTGGCTGCTAACATGATTACTCAGTCCTTTAGTTATGTCCAGAACTCATCTTCGTCCCTGACTTTCTATATGTAGCAGTTGTTTTGTGTCCAGCCCTGGCCCAAGTATGATACTGTCTTCAGAACATGAAAATGATAGGAAGGAAGAAAGAGAATAGGCATAAAAAGGAGGTATTATATAATGAAGTAATACAAGATAATGCAGACCATCAGTGCTAGAATTCACCGGAATCTGTCATCCTTGAGGTGTGGAGATCAGGGAAAGCTACATCAATAAGCTGAAACTTACTTGGGGCTTAAAGTGTAGCTATAATTTGTTTTTTGTTTTGTTTTGTTTTGTTTTGTTTTTGAGACGGAGTCTCGCTCTGTCACCTAGGCTGGAGTGCAGTGGTGCCATCTCGGCTCACCACAAGCTCCGCCTCCTGGGTTCACGCCATTCTTCTGCCTCAGCCTCCCGAGTAGCTGGGATTACAGGCACCCACCACTGCGCCCAGCTAATTTTTTGTACTTTTAGTAGAGACGGGGTTTCACCGTGGTCTTGATCTCCTGACCTTGTGATCCGCCCAACTCGGCCTCCCAAAGTGCTGGGACTATAGGCATGAGCCACCATGCCAGGCCTAATTTGTTAAATAGAAAACAAATGGGAGTACAGTCTGGGCAAAGGCATGGTTACAGGTATGGTCGAAATTTTGTAGACTAGGCTGCAGCTCAGCCTCCAGAGAATCCCGGGGAGGTGGACTCTTCCTCAACCCAATTAGAGGCCCCAGCTCAGACACCAGAGTGCCCTGAGGAGATGAAATATTTTGCCCTGAGCAAGGGACTCCAGCTGAGCCTCCAGGTCCTCCTGTGGAGGCTGAACCTTCCTCCAGAGAGCAGAAGCAGCCAGCTCAGCCTTCTGAGTTTTCTGGGGAGGTGGAATTTTCTCAGACCCAGGAGGAGACCCCAGCTTTGCCTCCAGAGTCTTCTATAGAGAGTGCAGCTCAAACTCCACTGAATCATGAGGCGACAGTTCAAACTTAGGTTGTGTATCAAGCTCATTATAACTTGTCAAACATTACAGTTAAACCTGCAGATGTAGAGATTAGCATAACTTCCGAGCCTACCAAGGACACTGACTCTTCTCCAGTCCAGCAGGAGGCCCCAAACCAGCATCCAGAGCAGATGTAACCTTCTGCAACCCAACAGGAGGCCACAACTGAGCCTCCAGGTCCTCCTGTGAAGGATGAACATTGAGCAGGAGCAGCCAGGTCTGCCTTCTGAGTCTTCTGGGGAAGTTGAATCCTCTCCAGCCTGCAGGAGACCCCAGCTCAGCCTCCAGAACATCATCAAGTAACAGTTCCACCTCCCGGTCACCATCAAGTTCAACACTGAGATTTGCCCAGTATCACTGTTAAGCCTCCAGATACGAAGCTCACCATAGCAACAGAGCCTACTGTGGAGGTGAGAACTTCTCCAATCCATCAGGAGGCTGCAGCTCAGCTCTCAGGGCCAGTTAATGATGTAGAACATTCCAACACCCAGCATGGGGGCATGCCTCTGCCTACAGAGTCATTAGAAGAGGCTGGCCCTTTACCAGTTCAATAGGAGACTTCGGTTGAATCTCCAGAACCCACTAAATATGAGAACCCCTCTCCAACACAGTAGGAGGCTGCAGGTGAGCATCCACAGACCCCTGAGTAGGTCGAGTCTTCTCCAACCCAGAAAGATGCCCCAGCTCAGCCTTCAGCGCTCCCTAATGAAGTTGTAGCTCAACCTCCAGAGCGTCATGGGGTAACAGTTTCTCCTATAAGTCATGATCAAGTTCAGCCTCCAACATTTCACCATGTCATTGTTAAGCCTGTGGATCACATGGTTACCATGACTCCAGAGTTCACCTATCAGGTTGAAATTTTAACTCAACACAGGGTCCCAGCTCAGTCTTTAATATCCCCTGAGCAGTTTAAACATTTGAAAGACCAGCAACAGATTATCATTCAGCGCTAAATACCCCTGGAAATGATGAACTTCTGCCAAGTCTATCAAGACCCCACAACTCCGTCTCCAACTCCGCTCTCCTCAGACGTTGTAAGTTCATTTAATTGTAAGACGGTATTTTCACCTGTAGATCTCTCTTCCATATCCAGAAGTAGTTCAGCTTTGCCTAATACCACAGTTAAATATGTGAATATGGCCCGGGCGTGGCCGCTCACGCCTGTAATCCCAGAAATTTGAGAGGCCGAGGCGGGTGGATCACGAGGTCAGGAGATCGAGATCAACCTGGCTAACACGGTGAAACCCCGTCTCTACTAAAAATACAAAAAATTAGCCGGTCGTTGTCACAGGCACCTGTAGTCCCAGCTATTCAGGAGGCTGAGGCAGGAGAATGGCATGAACGCAGGAGGCAGAGCTTGCAGTGAACCGAGATCGCGCCACTACACTCCAGCCTGGGCGACAGAGCGAGACTCTGTCTCAAAAAAAAAAAAAAA
>NW_012106364.1:377809-380392 GCF_000951045.1 Mandrillus leucophaeus
TTAAGCCTGTGGATCACATGGTTACCATGACTCCAGAGTTCACCTATCAGGTTGAAATTTTAACTCAACACAGGGTCCCAGCTCAGTCTTTAATATCCCCTGAGCAGTTTAAACATTTGAAAGACCAGCAACAGATTATCATTCAGCGCTAAATACCCCTGGAAATGATGAACTTCTGCCAAGTCTATCAAGACCCCACAACTCCGTCTCCAACTCCGCTCTCCTCAGACGTTGTAAGTTCATTTAATTGTAAGACGGTATTTTCACCTGTAGATCTCTCTTCCATATCCAGAAGTAGTTCAGCTTTGCCTAATACCACAGTTAAATATGTGAATATGGCCCGGGCGTGGCCGCTCACGCCTGTAATCCCAGAAATTTGAGAGGCCGAGGCGGGTGGATCACGAGGTCAGGAGATCGAGATCAACCTGGCTAACACGGTGAAACCCCGTCTCTACTAAAAATACAAAAAATTAGCCGGTCGTTGTCACAGGCACCTGTAGTCCCAGCTATTCAGGAGGCTGAGGCAGGAGAATGGCATGAACGCAGGAGGCAGAGCTTGCAGTGAACCGAGATCGCGCCACTACACTCCAGCCTGGGCGACAGAGCGAGACTCTGTCTCAAAAAAAAAAAAAAAAAGTGAATATGGAGCTTACCATATCTACAGCAGTCACTATGGAGGCTGAACCTTCTCCAGTCCAGCAGGACAGCCCTCCTATTCCCACTGAGCAGGGTGACTCTCTAACCCCGCCTGATCCCTCTTCTGGATTCTCCTGTAAAGATTAAATCTCCAACCCAGCAAGCAGCCACAACTCAGATCCCAGATCCACCTAAAGAGGTAGAATTTTCTCGAGTTCAGCCTGAGTCCCCACCTGAGCCATCAGGCCCCCTTAAAGACGTTGAACCATCTGAAACCCAGCAGGAAGTCTCAGGTCATTTTCTGAAGTCCACTGAAGAGGTCAGTCTTCCACCACAGCTGGAGATACCAGCTCAGCCATCAGAGCCACCTGAGAAGGTCGAGCCATCTCCAGTCCTACAACTGGCCCAAACTCAGATTTTAAAGCCACCTAAAGAGGTAGAATCCTCTCCAGTCCAGCAGGCAGGCCCTGCTCAATCTTCAGAGGACCCTATGTTGGTAGAACTCTCTCTGACTCAGCAGGTGTCCCCATCTTTACATCCAGAGTTCCCTGAAGAGGTGGAACCATCTCTAACTCAGCAGGAGTTTCTAGCTCAGACCCCAGTGCCCCAAATGGAGGCAGACCCTTCTCCAGCCCAACAGGAGGCCACAGTTCAGGCTCCAGAGCCCCCCGAGGAGGTTGAACCTTCAAGCCAGCAGATGGTCCCAGCTCAGCTTCCAGAGCCACCTAAGGAGGTTGCAGGTCAACCTCCAATGCATTACGAGATGACAAAGACATGGCTACAGGTATGATCAGAATTTAGTAGTCCAATCTGGCTGCAAATAATTTTTTGAGGGAGCAATGAAAATATGATTATGTAGAACCTCTATTATCAGACATAGGAATTTGAAGGCCACACAGTGAGATATGGAAAGTCATTGAAAGTTTCCAAGCCAGAGAGATTAAATTATTAAATCATGAGATTTTTTGATTTTTTTTTTTTTTTTTTTTTTTTTTTGAGACAGAGTCTCACTCTGTCGCCCAGGCTGGAGTGCAATGGTGTGATCTCGGCTTACTGCAACCTCTGCCTCCCAGGTTCAAGCGATTCTCCTGCCTCAGCCTCCCGAGTAGCTGGGACTACAGGCACTTGGCACCACGACTGGCTAATTTTTGTATTTTTAGTAGAGATGGTGTTTCACCATATTGGCCAGGCTGGTCTCAAACTCCTGACCTCACAATCTGCCCACCTCAGCCTCTCAAAGTGCTGGGATTACAGGCGTGAGCAACCGCACCTGGCCAGGAGGATTATTTTATTTTATTTTTTGCTTTATGTTCAAGTGTAGACAGGTAGAAGATTATTTCAGAATCCATATGTAGAGTGCTCTACAAGGGAAAGCTTAATTCAGGGCAACAAAATAGAAAGGTCTAGCAAAACCTAGGTGTAAAGTGAGAAGGGGTTAAGTCAGATCGGTTGTGATAGGAGTGGAAAGAAAAATCCTAGGATGTTTTCACAGAGAGCACTGAGCCCAAGCTTTGGTGTTACCTGGCATAGGGTTTCTTTATTCTTGTTTGTTTATAATAATAAGTTTATGCCTATTTTTCTGTTGCGTTATCTATCATTTTTGTCTTGATTTGTAGAAGGGGTTTGTTTAGACACATAAATGATTTTGGATAAAATACTTACATTCAAAGTAATTAACTGCCATTATCTGTCCAAGAGATTGGATAGATAGGAAGTTAAGCTTCGGGGAGATGCCTCGTCATTTGTGCCAGTGGCCCCACATTATTTCTTGATTAATTGTGCAAACTGGGAAGCTGACAGCGCTGGAAATTAGAAAGCAGGTGTTATTCTCTGTTTCTGAATATCCCCCACAATTTCACCATGTCATTGTTAAGCCTGTGGATCACATGGTTACCATGACTCCAGAGTTCACCTATCAGGTTGAAATTTTAACTCAACACAGGGTCC
>NW_012106364.1:380442-384792 GCF_000951045.1 Mandrillus leucophaeus
TGCTCTTTGAAATTCCAACATGGCATACCGTGACCAGGGCCAGAAAATGCAGAAGGTTGTAGTGCAGCCCATCAACCTCATCTTCAGATACTTACAAAATAGATTGTGGATTCAGGCGTGGCTCTATGAGCAAGTGAATATGTGGATAGAAGGCTGTATCATTGGTTTTAATGAGTATATGAACCTTGTATTAGATGATGCAGAAGAGATTCATTCTAAAACAAAGTCAAGAAAACAACTGGGTCGGATCATGCTAAAAGGAGATAATATTACTCTGCTATAAAGTGTCTCCAACTGAAAATGATCAATGAAGTGAGAAATTGTGGAGAAGGATACAGTTTGTTTTTAGATGTCCTTCGTCCAATATGAACATTTATTCATATTGTTTTGATTACCTTTATGTTATTACAAGATGGCAATAAATGCTGTGGGATTGTGTGTATTAAAACGTTTACATTGCTTCTTTAAAAAAATTGTGCAAACTGGGAAACTTATACTGCTGGAAATTAGAAAGCAGGTGTTATTTTCTATATCTAAATATTTCCCACAAGGTTGCCATGATTCTTTTACTTATCCTGTTTTTTTCTTTTCCTACCTATTTAAGGATATAAATTGTGTTTCTTCGCAGACATTTGCAAGGAAACTATATTTCTTACATTGATGCAAATGTGTGGAAACATACAGTTGGACTGAGAAACTGCGAGTATATTCTCTCGAAATATGACAAAAAACTATCTGCATTGTAAGGTCCTTTTTGGTCCAGAATTTTGAGATTGGTACCTCTGAGAAAAGATATTTCCCCTCCATACCCCAAATCAACCTCTGTTGATTGCAATCCTATGGTTATTTTTAAATTAAATTTGGTACACTGTCTTTAAAATAAGAGGCAATTTAAATTTATTTTTTATTATACAAGTAATACATGGTTATATTCTTTTTCTTCTTCTTCTTCTTTTCTTTTTTAATCCCAGCACTTTGGGAGGCCAAGGCGGGCAGATCACGAGGTCAAGAGATTGGGACCATCCTGGCCAACATGGTGAAACCCCATCTCTACTAAAAATACAAAAAAATTAGCCGGGCATGGTGGTGCACACCTATCGTCCCAGCTACTCGGGAGGCTGAGGCAGGAGGATCCCTTGAACCCAGGAGGCAGAGGTTGCAGTGAACGAGATTGCACCACTGCACTCCAGCCTGGCAACAGAGCGAGACTCCATCTAAAAGAGAAAAAAGAATGGATCTCTAGAAATGGAATTGTTGCACTGCAGACTATGTAGATATGAAATTTTAATTGCCCTTAAAAATGTTGTGCCAACTTACTCTGTCCTCAACAGAATATAACAGCATTCATTTCCCCACACCTTTTTACCGCTGGGTATTCTCCAACTTGTTGTTGATGTTATGGGTGAATAAAAGGGATGCCATCTATATATCCATTTTTCTGATTACTCATGAATTTAATTAAATATCTTTATATATTTATTGAACATTTATGTTTCTTCTCTGAGTTTTATTTCCTTTGTTCATGTTCCTGTTGAATTGTTTCATCATTTTCTTATTGATTTATTAAAGGAATTAGTTTAGACAAATGATTTTGGGAAAAATGCTTACATTCAAAGTAACTGGCATTTTTCAGAACAGTTTGTGTGTCACATCATTAGTTCAACTTATGTAGACAGGTCATACATGAGTTCTCCATTTAAAATAAAACGCATGACAATCATAGTAATCTAAAAAGACCACTTTAAAAGAGTTTTACCCTATCCTGAGTCTGATATCTTATTGATAAGAAAAAAAAAAAAAAAAGCTAGAACCGGACCGTTCTGTTTTCCAGCTCTAGAGGAGGGGTGGGATTCTGGGGCTTGTGTTCCGGGTGGAGTCTTCTGAGAATAAGGAAGTTGTGTGAGATGGCTAGTAAGGGAGTGTACACCCTTCATCCAGGATTTCAGGACCCTGCCTCCTTTCTAACACCAATTGCTCCTGCCTGGAGGAGGACACCTTTTGCTGCCTGGCCCAAGGAAGAAGGATATTGGATTGATGTGCCTCTGGCTTCTCCTAATGCCCTGTCCCAACCAAGAACTTGTAGGTAATTCCAGGGCATTTCTGACAGGGGAGAATTTTTGTAGAGCTGCTTCCACATTTTGAGCTACGGTTGTGGGTTTTTAAATGATTTCTGTTCCACAATTTTTAGGGATTTGGTAGAGATCAGATGGGTAGAGACATGGCATGTTCTCAGTCGGCCAACTTGAAATAGCACAACTTCTTAGAAAACAATTTTGTACCCTTATATCCTAGAGAAACTCAAGCAAAAGTGTTGTCAGGATACAAGTATAAGAATGTTCAAAGCAGCATTGTTTGTTTGTAATAATTAAAAACTAGAAAAATCTCAGTATCCATCCACAGTAGGTGAATTAATACATTGCAGAATCATTGTACAATGGAATACTTTAAAGCAGCAGTACTCATTAGAAACACAATGCAAGCCGCATACATAATCTTAACTTCTCTGGTAGTCACTTAAAAAATAAAACTAAAAAAGAAACAGGTGAAACATGTTAATATATTTTATTTCACCCATATATCCAATATATTATCATTTCAACATGTAATTATTATATGTGTTATTAATGAGATATTCTATTTTCATACTAAGTCTTCAATGTATCCAAAGTGGTATCATTTCTGCATGTAATTAGTATAAAAATTAATTGGGGAGTTTACATTCTTTTTTCCATACTAACTCTTTGAAGTCTAAATGTGGTTGCTAAATTTTTATCAAAAATACTTAATCTGTTCTGCTGAGCAGTCTAGGGAGAATAGTAAAATAAATAATAATAATACTTAATGTGGCCGGAGGTAACTCTTCCCTGTGATCCCAGCATTTTGGGAGCCCTAGGCAGGAGGATTGCTTGAGCCCAGGAGTTCAAGACCAGCCTGGCAACACAGTGAGACCTCATCTTTACAAAAAATTAAAAATATTGGCTGGACACGAAGGTGTGTGCTTATAGTCCCAGCTAATCAGGAGGCTTAGGTGGGAGGATCACTTGAGCCTGGGAGGTTGAGACTACAGTGCACTGTGGTCATGCTGCTGCTCTCCAGCCTGGGCAACAGAGCCAGACTTTGTCTCAAAAACAAACAAAAAAAAACTTAATCTATGTTTAGATTTCATAAAAGTTGCAGTTGAAAAAGCAGCCATCACATACCCAAGTTGTTGCAAATATACTTTTTTTTTTTTTTTTGAGACGGAGTTTCCCTCTTGTTGCCCAGGCTGGAGTGCAGTGGTGCAATGTCAGCTCACTGCATCCTCCACCTCTCAGGTTTAAGCGATTCTCCTGCCTCAGCCTCCCAAGTAGCTGGGATTACAGGTGCCTGCCACCATGCCAGGCTAATTTGTGTATTTTTAATAGAGTTTCACCATGTTGACCAGGCTGGTCCACCCACCTGGGCCTCCCAAAGTGCTGGGATTACAGGCGTGAGCCACCGTGCCCGGCCACAAACGTACATTTTCTAATAACTGCATTGAGTATCAGCTTTTAAATTTAAAAGTAATTAAAATGAATGAAATTGAAGATTCAGTTCCTCTGTCAAATTAGCCACTATCAGTAGCCAAATGTAGATCGTGACCTCCTTATTGGAAGCACAACACAGGCCTTGAAATGCACCAACCTCAGCAACATACAACATCTTAAATGTAAAAACAGATTATTGAGTGAAAGAAGTGATACAGAAAATAATATGCATAATATGATTTCATTTATACAATGTTCCAGGAGGCAAGACTAAAGTATGTTGTTTATGACTGACATACAATAGGTAAAACTACATTTTATTTTATTTATTTTTGAGACAGGGTCTGGAGTGGTGCAAGCACGGATCACTGCAGCCTGGACCTCCCATGCTCAAGCGATTCTTGCATCTCAGCCTCGCCAGTAGCTGAGACTTCAAGGTGCAGGCTAACATGCCCAGCTAACTTTTAAATCTTTGTAAAGAGGAGGTCCTGCTGTGTTGCTTAGACTGGTCTCGAACTCCTGGGCTCAAGCAATCCTCCTGCCTCAGCCTCACAAACTGCTGGGATTACAAGTGTGAGCCGCTCTGCCCAGCCAGAACTACAGTTTACAAGCAAAAAAATTATTACAAAGGTCAGGATATTGATTACCTGTAAGGGTTAGAGAGATGGTTGTGATTGGAAAGGGGCACACTGGGGGCTTCTGGAATACTAACAGCGACCATTCGTAATGATATTACATGTGTATCTGCTTTATAATTATTAAACTGAATATTTGGCCAGGTGCAGTGGCTCATGCCTGTAATCGCAACACTTTGGGAGGCTGAGGCAAGAGGATCACTTGAGTC
>NW_012106364.1:384937-389807 GCF_000951045.1 Mandrillus leucophaeus
GTCTTGCTCTGTCATCTAGGCTGGAGTGCAGGGCCGCGATCTCGGCTCACTGCTACATCTGCCTGCTGGGTTCATGCCATTCTCCTGCCTCACCCTCCCGAGTAGCTGGGACTACAGGCGCCCGCCACCACACCCAGTTAATTTTTTGTATTTTCAGTAGAGATGGGTTTTCACCGTGGTCTCGATCTCCTGACCTCGTGATCTGCCCACCTCGGCCTCCCAAAGTGCTGGGATCACAGGCATAAGCCACCGCCCCCGGCCAAATTTTTTTAATGAGGAAAAAGTCAAATGGCTGCACGTGCAGCCCTGACATACTTCCTTGTAGTGCTTTCACAATAAGGTTTGGGAAAACAGGAGCAAATGGCAGCTCTGTTGATCTTGGTGCCACCTAGAGTTGGATTCTAACAGGGACTTTGTGATCTAGAGAGGTGGCAAATAGACTATTTGGTGGGATGTGTGGGTAGGTGTGTGTGTGTGTGTGCGTGTGTGTGTGTGGATGGTGGTGGAGAGAGATAGACACAAAAAGGAAAATGTGAGGAAAGGTTTTAATGAAAGCAGAGCAGATATCACCATCTTGAAATTACCATTACCCAGCTTTTGGCTGGGTGCCGTGGTTCACACCTGTAATCCCAGCACTTTGGGAGGCTAAGGCGTGTGGCCCCCTTGAGGCTGGAGTTCAAGACTAGCATGGCCAAAACAGCGAAACCCCCGGTGGCACATGCCTGTAATCCCAGCTACTTGGGAAGTTGCTGTGAGGAATCTCTTGAACCCGGGAGGTGGAGGTTGCAGTGAGCCGACATGGCACCACTGCACTCCAGCCTGGGCGACAGCGCCGGACTCGATCTCAAAAAAAGGGAAGGAGCCTGGGGCAACAGTTACCATTCAAGAAGGAGCAGGAAGCCCAGTAAGGAAAAAATTAGCATGGGGGAATCCCAAATTCTTTATATAAACTTAGTTCAAGTTTCTGGCTGACTACTCTACCGTACGTACTTGAGGAAACATGAAAGCAGCTTGCAGCTAAAACTTCCAGAACTGAGCTAAGATTGGAGTTGTCATCTTAGGAAAGGCAGGAAAGTTTGCAGTTTCAATCTAAGTTAACAGCCTGCTAAAATAAAAACAGCAAAACTCTTCAGACCAGTTTAACAGAATCGAGAGTCTCTACAACGTAATATTCACAATGTCTAAATACAATCCAAAATTATTCAACAGGAAAATGTGACCTAATCTCAAGAGAAGAGACACCCAATAGATACCAACCCTCAGATGAGCCAGATAATGGCATTACCAGACAAGGACTTTCGAGCAGTGTCAAACTCTATCTAGTGAGGTAATGGAAAATATGTTTATAATGAAGGCAAAGGTAGAAAATCTCAGCAGAAAAACAATTTTAGAGCTAAAGCTTCTCTTTAACACTAAAACATATATAAAATTTAAAAAAATCACTGCATGACATTAATAGCAGAATGAAGATAACAGAGGAAACAGTCAGTGAAATTGATATGTTGGTAGAAATTTATAACCTGAGTAAGAAGAAGAAAAAATGACTAGAAAAGAATGAACAGAGCCTCAGAGGCCTGTGGGATAATTTCAAAAGATCTAGCATTAAGTATGGACTAATTTTTTTATCTTGCCTAAATTCCTATCTAAGGGGTCTGGGGAGTCAGGGAGTCATGCCCTACAAATGGTAAATTCTCATGAGATGGGTTTTATGTAACCCTATATATCATGATTTACTTTCCAGCCTGACCGTGTCATAACAAGACAAAGAAGAAAATCAAAATATTTTACCCCAAAACATGTTACTTTGCCATACTTTGAAATGGCCCCTCAAAGCTTTTCTTTGTGGGGAAAATTTTGTACTGTAAAGCATCTCTATTAACATAGCTAAATCTTTTTCTTCTAGAACCTCCCAATCTTAAACAGATTCACTAAGATCTGAATAGGAAACATTTGTCACCTACTGTCTCTAAGGGCAGCTGCTATAAGACTTCAAAAGAACTTTGGTCTCCACAATCTTTATTTTAACCTGAACATTCACTTTCTATCTATCCTAGGTCTTTAGACAAACTCAACCAACTGTCAACCAGAAAACGTTTACATTCACCGATGGCCTGAAAGCCGCCCGACCCCGCTTTGAGTGGTTCCGCCTTTCTGGACCAAACCAATATATTTCTTAAATGTATGTGATTGATGTCTCATGCCTCTCTAAAATGTATAAAACCAAGCTACTCCCCACCACCTTAGACACATGTTCTCAGGACTTCCTGAGGGCTGTGTCATGGGCCATGGTCACTCATATTTGACTCAGAATAAATCTCTTCAAATATTTTACAGAGTTCGACTCTTTTCATCAACATATGGATACTTGAAGTGAAGAAGCAGAGGAAAGAGAATGAAGTGGGAAAAATATGAAGAAATAATTATAGAAAACTTCCCAAATTTTCTGAAAGGCCTGAATTTACAAATTCAAGGTCAGCAAATCCCATATAGGATTGATCCAGAGAAACCTATACTTAGGCATATCAAAGTCAAACTGCTGAAAGCAAAAGATAAAGAGAAAATGTTGAGAGCAGGAGAGAAAAGTGACACAATACCTATAGGAAAACAACTATTTGAATAGCTGAAGACTTTTTTTTTTTTTTTTTTTTTATTATGAAGGGCCAGATAGATGGATTCAGATTTTCTGATTGGCAATTGGTTGAGTTATTTCCTAAAAACGTGGAATCATTAGAAAGGAATGTCTAGGTTACCATAAGGGGTTGTGGAGACCAAGCTGTTATCATACAGATGAAGCCTCCAGGTATCAGGCTTCAGAGAGAGTAGATTGTAAATGTTTCTTACCAGATTTAAAGAGTCTGTTCTATCAGTCTTAAGATCTTTTCGACTTTAATGGTAACAACTCTGACTCCTCCTTCCCATCATGACCTGAACTAGTTTTTCAGGTTAACTTTAGAATGCCCTTGGCCAAGAGGAGGTGCCCATTCAGATGGCTGAAAGGCTTGAAATTTTATTTTTGGTTTACAGCCCATTCTTCATCAAACCTAAGCATAAAAAAACAGCAGTTTTCCCCTGGGTATTTGTGTAATTTCTGAAGGTTTCAGTGTCATGCAAAACTTTGATTTTAAAAATTAAATAAATGTGTTATGCTGTATTGTTGTTAATCTGTCTTTTGTTATAAGGGTGCCATCCATGAAACAATGGGTGAGGAAAAGATACTACTTTTTCTCCTCTACAATGCCACACTCTCTTCAAAGCTCATGCTTTTTTGTTCCCCTCCATCGTTTCACAATGAAATCACAGGCTGGCATGGCTGGGTTTTGGGTTAAAAAGTAGTCTGGGGCCAAATTGTCAAGACTTGAATGCCATGCAGAGGAGTCTGCATTTTATTTTTTATGAAATAGGGAGTTATTGGCCAGGCATGGTGGCTCACACCTGTAATTCCAGTACTTTGGGAGGCTGAGGTGGGCAGATGGCTCGAGCCCAGGAGTTTGAGACCAGTCTGGGCAACATGACGAAACCCTGTGTCTATAAAAAATACAAAAATCAGCTGGGTATGGTGTCGCATGACTGTAGTCCCAACTACTCAGGAAGTTGAGGTGGGAGGACCACTCCAGCCCAGGAGGTTGAGGCTCCAGTGAGCTGTGATTATGCCACTGTACTCCAGCCTAGGCTACAAGCAAGGCCCTGCCACAAAACATAAAAATAATAAATAAATAAATAAATAAATAAATAAATAAATAAATAGTTATTGAAGGAGATCTCTGCAGTCAGAAAAATCTGGGCACAAATTGTAGGGGAGGAAAAGTAGTATCTTTTTCTCACCCATTGTGAGTTTCATGGCTGAGGCCCCTATAACAAGACAGATTAACAAGAGAAAGCATACAAATTTATTTATGGTAAGTTTTACATAAAACAGGAGACTTCGGAAATGAAAATCCAAATACTAAAGACAAACTACTTTTATGTACAGTCATGCAGAAGTATGATTAGAAGACAAAAGGGTATAATCTAATGGTAATAAACTGAGGGAGGGGAAGACTTATCAAGGCCTGCTTGCTCACATTCTTCTTGGCCTCCAGGGTTGGGGAGGACCTCTCTGGAATGAAGATCTTATGACCTATTTTCAGAGGAGGTAGGTCAGAATTCTTTTACGGCCTGCTTCAAGGGAGAAAGGTGGGAGGACGTAAGAGAGTGACCTCCCTGTTTCTATAGTTTTCTCAGTTTCTTTCGGCTTAAAATACTCAGTAGGCCAAGGTGCCACATTTTGGGGTAGCATGCTCCATATCCCATCAAGATCATGCTCCAGTAATCAACTTCTGTATAGAAAAAGCACCTCAGAACTTTAAGCTTAAAACAAGAACCGTTTCTTATCTCTCATAATTTTTGTGGGTTAGGAATTCAGGAAAGGGTTGGCTGGGAGGTTCTGGTGTGGGGTCTCTCAGGTAGTTACAGTCAGATATTAATTCTCTCTCTCTCCACAAGGTCTCTCCAACATGGCAGTCTCAGGGTAGCTACACTTCAAAGGCTTCCTGAGCGAGTATTTCAAAAAGAATAGCAAGCATCTGTGCAACATTTTCTAATCTAGCATTGACAGTCATTCTGATCCATCTATTGATAATGTTGCAAAGATCCAAGAACAGAGGACATACTTTCCACCACTTAATGGTACAAATATCATAGAATTGTGGACATGTTTAAAACCACCACTTAACTCATCTATAGAATATAAAGAATAACAACAGCCAGGCACAGTGGCTCACGCTTGTAATCCCAGCACTTTGGCAGGCCGAGGCGGGCAGATCACGAGGTCAGGAGATCAAGACCATCCTGGCTAACAGTGAAACTCCGTCTCTACTAAAAATACAAAAAA
>NW_012106364.1:389857-390806 GCF_000951045.1 Mandrillus leucophaeus
AAAAAAAAAAAGAAAAAAATATTTGCACTCAAACCCTTATCTCAGGTTCTGCTTCTGGAGGAGCCCAACCTAAGAAAGGTGTGAAAGAAAGAAAAGTCACCTCCTAGGTTGTTGGCCTGACCAGCTAAGCTTCCTCATTTTAGCTTAAACAGCCACATTTATGGAGTATCTGCCAAGTACCATGTTACATATTTTAGGCCAATTCCTAATCATAGCCACATTGTGTAGTGTATAGCATCATCCTCATATCTCCAATAAGAAAACAGCCTTGGAGCCGGGCGCGGTGGCTCACGCCTGTAATCCCAGCACTTTTGGAGGCCGAGGCGAGCAGATCACGAGGTCAGGAGATTGAGACCATCCTGGTTAACACGGTGAAACCCCGTCTCTACTAAAAATATTTTAAAAATTAGCTGGGCGTGGTGGCGGGCGCCTGTAGTCCTAAGCTACTCGGAGAGGGGTGAACTGAGGCAGGAGAATGGCGTGAACCCGGGAGGTGGAGCTTGCAGTGAGCCGAGATGGCACCACTGCACTCCAGCCTGTGCAACAGAGGGAGACTCCGTCTCAAAAAAAAAAAAAAGAAAAAAAGAATAATAACAATATCTATCTTGAGAGGGTTGATCTGAGGCTAAAATAAGATAAGGTATACCTCATTTCCCCGTTTCCCTTCTGGAGCTTCCTGACATCACCTCTCAGTAAACTATTTGCACTCGGCCAGGCGCGGTGGCTCACACCTGTAATCCCAGCACTTTGGGAGGCTGAGGCGGGCAGATCACCTGAGGCTGGGAGTTCAAGACCAGCCTGGTCAATATGGTGAAACCCCGTCTCTACTAAAAATACAAAAATTAGCCAGGCATGGTTGCGCATGCCTATAATCCCAGCTACTCAGAAGGCACAATAATTGCTTGAACCTAGGAGACGGAGGTTACAGTGAACTGAGATCACACCACTG
>NW_012106364.1:390856-400778 GCF_000951045.1 Mandrillus leucophaeus
GAGGGGAGGGGAGGGGAGAGGAGGGGAGGGGAGGGGAACCTTGGAAAAGTCAACCAGCTGCCCAGAATTAGACAACTAGTAAGTGGTGGAGCTGCTTTGTAAACAGCAGATGAAGGAGGTTCACATTGCTTTTTGGCGTGGCTGCCCAAAATGTGGGGTTATGACAACTTCTATTTCCATGTGCTCCCCCCTCCAACTGGAAAGTTCCTATTTCCTCATAGGGGGAATTTTTTTTTTTTTTTTTTAGATGGCGTCTCACTGTTGCCCAGGCTGGAGTACAGTGGCACCATCTCAGCTCACTGCAACCTCCGCCTCCGAGGTTCAAGCAATTCTCCTGCCTCAGCCTCCCGAGTAGCTGGGATTACAGGCACCCACCACCACACCCAGCTAACTTTTGTATTTTTAAGTAGGGAAGGGGTTTCACCATGTTGGCCAGGCTGGTCTTGAACTCCTGACCTCAGGTGATACACTCGCCTCGGCCTCCCACAGTGCTAGGATTACAGGCGTGAGCCACCACGCCTGGCCACAGTGGGGATTCTTAATGGTACTATCATTCACCTTGTCACTGATGGAGAGAGTGGAAAAGACGGAGAAAGAAAAAGAGCAAAAGTATAGAGGGTGAGAGAGAAAGTTTACAATGTGCCAGATACTGTTCAGTTCTTTAATCTTACCAACAAGGCTTGAGGGACACATTAGCTAATATTATCAGAAAGGGAAAGGCCGCGTTCTACGAAACAGTAAAGAGAAAATCCAGCCACCCTGATACCCAGTTTGTCTGGGTCACACCCCGCCTCGCTGTGACTCAGACTGTCTCTATGTTTTCCATTTCTTTTCTTTCTTTTTTCTAATTTTTTTATTTGTTTGTTTGTTTGTTTTAACAAAACAATTCCATGTCCTAGTTTCTGAGCATATCCTGGCTGGTCCCTGCAGGGAAATTAAGCCTGCTTAAGGGGTTGGAGCAATCAAAAAGCAGCTGCAGGACAGAAAGTGAGGGTGTGAGCTGTCAGTGGTTCTCTCCTGTTTTCAGAAGCACTGACAGGATTTTGACAAGACAAACGGGTGGTTAGAGTGTCTGCGGCGACGGGGCTAGAAAGCAGCCTGTGTGTCTGCAACATGAGAGGGAGGTTTTATGGCTGGAGGACTGTGTGTATATGTGACCCTGGGGTAATTCTTCCTCATTAATCATGTAGCAGTGTCAAAAATGTACATGTTACAACTTGGACACGCAGAAAAGAGTTGCTGTCTGTTTTTCAGTAACAGAGCTCACACTGGAGCACCCACTCTCACCAGTGGTGGAAGAAACACTTAAACAAGGGTAATTAAGGAAAATGGGCTCCTCTGAAATGAAGCAGTTTCACTTCAGGTAACTATTCATGGCCAATGTGAAGTTCAAACTCCTTGTCAGGACTGTTTCTTACCTCCCAAGGTGGCTTCAGGATACAGGGCCTCATGACGCTGGTTGCGGGTGGGGCATGGTTCTCATTCTGCTGACTCCAGCTGACGTGTTGACATATGGCTCATCTCACCTTGCCCTGGGACCCTCCTGATGCTCCAGTGTTACAGCTGGCGGACCTTGTGGTGTGGTCTTGGTGAGGCCAGAACCCACAGCCACTTGCTGCCTGGGCCCCACCCAGTTCTCACTGATCTGAGCCTTAGCATGTCCTCTATCCTTTTTACACTGAAAAGTTGGCAGCCTCTGCTATGTGGGTATCCGGAACCTCACCAAAATATCCAAAAAGTCATTCCTATTCTCCATCTCAGATACTGCAAGTAGTCAAGACTCACTCCATCAACATCCCCAAGAAGAACTGAAGGCTCCTGTTACATCATGGCACCTCTTCCTCTGATTCCCAGCTTCCACGGAGTTCTCCATTTCTTCACATGCTGCTTCACCCCACAAGAGTCAGGGCCCTCACTTCTTCATTCCCCCAAAACAACCATGCTGTAAGGCTATTGGATGTAACGTGTTTACTGGAGATTTGCACATTAAGATAGGTATTGAATACAGCACAGAATAATTCAGGCGAGAACTTGAAATTGGATACCAGCCATAAAAATCCCTGCCTTAAAAAACCACTGACCATTCCCTGACAGAATAAATTAATCTCTCCCTGGCCTGATTTTATCCTCTGGGATCTGGCCCACTGTGTTCTAGAGCCCTGCACATCTCCCCTCTTCTCCCTCGCCACCCCATATCCTTGCCCCACCTCTCACACTGACCATGAGTGACTTCCAATCCTGTTTCTTACACAGAAAGAGTTAGCCCTCTCTAGGCAACATGAGGTAGGGGTGGGAGGGAATGGAGGGATTTCCCTTTTTATAATCACACATGCCCATTAAGGTATTTCCCCCCTAATCCTAAGAGTAATTCCCTCCCTAAGAAGAATTTTGCCCTCATTTTAGATCAGCCAGCTCAATGGTAGGCAGCTTTACTAAAACAGTTGTGTAATGCCTCCAAACATTTTTGTAATGGGGTATTTTTTTGAATCCTCACATGAAGCAGTAGATAATATTATTATACCCATTTCACAAAGAAACTGAGGCTTAGCAAAATTAGGGAGCATGGCCACTGAGTGAATCAACGGCCAAGCAAGAACTCAGACCCAGGTCTGCTTACTCTAAATGCCCATACTCTCTGCCACTGCCCATCAGGGGAGAAAGAGATATGTGTCTGCAGCTGAGAGGCAAACCCCATGTTCAGAACCAATTTCCATGTGGCAGGAAAGGCCAGTATACTGCAGGGGCCTCTGTGGAGGGGACAGGGCAGGAGACAGCAGCCCTCGACGCTGGGGAAGCATGTTCCCAAGGTCCCTACTAGTCCAACACACCATCTTCATGAAGCAGCCTCTAGGATTCTCACTCTTTCCCAACACAGCTTGTTCCCTGACAAGAAAGTCCCCACTGCAAACACCAATGCCGTCTGCCCTGGAAACAGCCCCCTTGGGGCTAACCACACTGTCTCTAGACCTCAGAGCTACAGAGAGGCAGCTGCAAACTTGAGGCTCTCCCGGACCATTCTGATCATCGTGCAACCCTGGCAAGGAGGCACTATGCCTGGCTATCTCTACTTGGCAAGGGGCCAAGCCTAGAGAGGGCCATCAGTGTTTGTTGAACTGAGTCCAATTCCAACCACTACTGTTTCCTCCTTCCTTTGTGATAAAGGGCTCCAGTAGGCTGAGCTGATCTCAGTGACTGTGAGCACAACTACTTCCATTTACTGAGCACCTAGTATGTGCCAGGCATCACATGCAATGACCTTATCTGGTCTTTACCAGTTACGTGGGTTCAGTAGAAGGTCCATTTTACAGATGAGGAAACAGTCCAGCAAGAGCACGACAGTTTCTTGAGCTTTTGCAGCACAAGCAGCAGAGGCTGGAATTTGAACCAAAGTTTGTACAACTCCAAAGACTATGGTGTTTCCACTACGAAATACCTTCCATCGGAGGAGATAATATCTACCACTCCTTCCCCAGAGATGATGAAATATCACTCTTCTTCTTTTGGGGGAAGGCACGTATGGTTGTTTTTGGTGTCAAAATATGATTCTAAAAGCACACTTCCCTGATGTGGTAAAGGGTAGGGTGAGGGGTTGGGTGAGGGGGCTGGCGTAGGAATGAGCCAGTGGGTGAGTCATGCACCTCAACCTCTGCTGAGAGAACCTGAATCTCTCACTGTCCTGAGGGGGTAAAAGAAGCTGTAAGACTGGGGCTGAAGCTCCATGGGAATTCTCCCTCCAATACCTGGGTGCCCCCTACCACATGACTTCTTAGAAATAGATCAAATATGCACATGATACAAAATTCTAAAGATACAAAGTGGTATACAAGGAAAAAGAGGTCTCCCTCCTATCACTGTCCTCCAGGCCTCCAAGCCTGGCTCCCATTACCCTTCCTAACAGGAAGGGAATTGTTGCCAATTTCTTATGCAGCCTCCAAAAGCATTTACAAACATAGATGAGTCTCTCTCTTCCTTTTAAACACACATACATTGTAGCATACTATGTAAGCCATTCTATCCTCCTTGTTTCTTTCACTTAGTGTGTCTTAGGGGTTATTCATTCCTGTAAGTATGAAGACTGCCCCCCTTTTTTTTTGAGACTGAGTCTCACTCTGTCACCCAGGCTGAAGTGCAACGGTGCCTATATCGGCTCACTGCAACCTCCACCTCCTGGGTTCAAGCGATTCTCCTGCCTCAGCCTCCTGAATAGCTGGGATTACAGGCACGTGCCACCATACCCAACTAATTTTTGTATTGTTAGTAGAGACGGGGTTTCACCATGTTGGCCAGGATGGTCTCAATCTCTTGACCTTGTGATCTGCCCACCTCGGCCTCCCAAAGTGCTGGGATTACAGGCGTGAGCCACTGTGCCTGGATTCTTTATTCTTAGTAGCAGCCTGGCATTCTGTTATATAGAAGTGCCAGAATTATTTTATTAGTCCTTTATTGATGAACTTCAATCTTCACAATTACAAACCATGAATATTTTGTATAGATCAAGTTGTACATATGTGACTACATCTGTAAGATAAATTCCTAGAAGTAGGAATACTAGTGCTTATTAAATACAGTATGTACTTTTAAATTTTTTCACACTTTATAGAGGATGTAGCAATATATAGCCCATTAATAATAAAAGGCACGGCCGGGCACAGTGGCTCATGCCTGTAATCCTAGCACTTTAGGAGGCCGAGGTGGGCAAATCACCTGAGGTCAAGAGTTCAAGACCAGGCTGGCCAACATGGCGAAACCCCATCTCTACTGAAAATACAAAAAATTAGCCAGCGTAGTGGCACACGCCTGTAATCCCAGCTAGTTGGGAGGCTGAGGTAGGAGAATCGCTTGAACTCAGTAGGTGGAGGTTGCAGTGAGCCGGGATCGAGCCATTGCACTCCAGACTGGGCAATAAGAGTGAAACTCTGTCTCAAAATAATAATAATAATAATATAAAATAATATTGATAATAATAATAAAAGGCAGTCAAGGGAGTCCTTTTTATTTTTTCTTTTTTTTTTGAGATGGAATCTTGCTCTGTCACCCAGGCTGGAGTGCAATGGCGCCATCTTGGCTCACTGCAACCTTCACCTCCTGGGTTCAAGTGATTCTCCTGCCTCAGCCTCCTGAGTAGTTGGGATTATAGGCACGCACCACCATGCCCGGCTAATTTTTTGTATTTTTAGTAGAGACAGGGGTTTCGCCATGTTGGTCAGGCTGGTCTGGAACTCCTGGCCTCAAATGATCTGCCCGCCTCGGCCTCTCAAAGTGCTGGGATTACACGTGTGAGCCACTGCGCCCCACTGGAAGTGCTTTTTAGATGAGGAAAAAGCTGGAAGAGACTAACAGAAGTAGACAGGTAGGCCCATGCCTGGCCCAGAAACTCATCCTAGGACGAATGAAGAAGATGAGCCGGCACCACCAACAGCCTAGCCTGTTCCCTACAGGCAAGCCACCCATTTCACAGATGAGAAAACTGGGGCTCAGGGAGCCGACTTGCCTCAGTCAGGGTTGTGGCCTAGAATGCTGTAGGTTCAGGGATAATTCCTCTAGACAGTATATGCTTCACCATCTGACCTCAGGCTGTGGTCTCCTGTGTTGGCTTGGCTACAAGTTGGAGAACCCAGCTCCTTCCTATTGTGAGCTGCAAGTAGTTGGGCCTGCCACATGGTTCAGAACTTCCCCTGGTTATTTCATTCCCACATACGAGAAAACAGCCCCAGTCCCACACATACACACTCACACAGCTACTATTTCCAGCCTCCTTTGGGCCCACAGGATCTTAAGCGTCCACTTCTCTGAGGTGGGTAGCAGTGATGACCCTGGACATTCATTGACCAGCCTAAGGAACTGAAATGCAACAGTCCCCTGCACAGTTACCACCGGATAGTGGGCAGTGAGCGCGTGAAAGAAGTCAAAGGAGCATCTTAGCCACAGTGCTATCAGCCACTCAGGAAACAGAAGTAACCGTGGTGAAATAATTATCTTTCTTTGTATTGGAAAATGCCTTCACGTCCATTAACTCCTTTTACCTCCACAGTTCTCTGAATTAGACAAAAAAGGGATTCTTATATTCATTCTTCTTGTTGAGCAGATAAGGAAAATGAAGTATGCCTTTTCCAGAGAAGCAGAGACTGGAGGCCGACCCACGTTTTCTGGTGCTTAATCCTGGTCCCGTGTTCTGTCCCATGTTGAGCAATCTCCTGGCAGTATGAGATGTTTGTAAAAACCAGCTCTGATCTGTCCACATCCAGAATTAGTCACCATGTCCCTAGCAATGTTGTTTTGAACCCCCCAGTATATGGACGTATATGCATTCCTTTCTCTGTATCTTTCAGCTTCATAGCCGCATCCTTTGTGAGGATACTCTTGGGATGTTTCTTAGCGGTGTCTTTTTACTGTATCTAAGTGCCTGGCATGGCCTATGGAACACGATGGGTACTCAATAAAGGTGTGTTGCTTGATTGGCTGAGAGAATGGATGATATATGGATGAGAGGATGAATGAATAGGCAAACAGATGAATGGATGGATGAGTGGGTGGGTGGGTGACTGGTGCATTGAGTATTGGTTCACTTGTTTACTTGTTTTTATTTTTCTACTAGCATCCATTCCCCCTTCAAAATCACCTTGACATCTTTTTATGCAATTACTTCTTCCTTCCAGGGTATACAGTCTCAGTGGTACGACATATCAGGGATGCTAACTTCTCCTAGCCAAGAAGCAAGCAAATGACACAAGCTTAGCTGGTCATACTCCCTCTTCTAGAACTGTGAATCCTGAGTAGAGTGAGATGAGGATAGGAAAATTAGCCGGAATACATTTATATCAACAGTGGCACCCTGATGGCACTGCCAAGTAGTTCCTGCTGTCCACACATCCAGAGTGTTTCTGGTTTCTCACTTGTCATTCTTCCAAGCCAAGTTCTCCAATATCCTACCCATTCTATGAGCTACTCAACATTACTCCCAATACATTACCTTCCTGATTAAGTTAGTGTGATATAATTATGTGTGTATATAATTACATGTACATAAGTTTTCATCCACAGCTCCTGGCTTATAACTCCCATAGCCCTTTTACAGTCTTCTGTTAGAATGTTGGGACACTTTAGGCCTTAGAAGCAGGCCTCAGGAAGCAGAATTTCTCTCTCTCTGACCTCTCCTGCCCCTGTTTCATCTGCCCAAGGCAGGTCTGTAATCTAATTGTGGGTCATAAGACCCTCATTCCAGAGAGGGCTCTGCCCCATACCCCAGAGGAAGGAATGCCTCATAGAGAGGCCGAAAAGAATCTGAGCAGACAGGCCCTGCTGGATTCCCCCCTCAGTCTATTGGTATTAAATCATACGCTTTTTGCCCAGTCACATTTCAACATGGTTGTCCACGCTTTAGTCATGCTTATCCAATGAAGTGTATAAAAGGCCCAAGAAAACAAGATTCAGAGAGCTTCTGGATAGCTGATCGCATGGAGGCTGACAGGACGGAGGAGAACTCATCCAGGCACTGGGCGAGTGGTGCCCAAGCTCCTCTAGATCTTGCCTTGTGTATCTTTCCATCTGGCTATTTATTTGCATCCTTTTTAAATGTAAGTAAGTACTTCCATGAGTTCCGTGAGCTCCTCCAGCAAATTAATCAAACCCGAAGAGGGTGGGTCATGGTAGCCCCAACTTGAAACCAGCTGGTCAGACATTCTGGAAGCCCAGACTCATGACTGGTGGGAAGGAGGGAGCAGTTCTGTGGAACTGATTCCTCAACCTGTGGTTTCTGAGGCAATTTCCAGGTAGATGGTGTCACAACTGAATTAACTGGTGGACACCTGGCTGTGTCCACTGCAGAACTGATTGATTACTTAGTGTGCGGAAAGAAGCCCCTACATATTTAGTCACAGAAGTCTTCTGTGTTGTTATGGTGTAAGAGAACAGGAAAAATGCATGTCGAGTGTTTTTTTCCACACTCCCAGTCCACAAAAGTTTTCTCCACTTATGAATAAATAATTTTTTTTTTCCCGGAGACAGGGTCTCGCTCTGTCATCAAGGCTGGGGTGCAGTGGTGTGATCATGGCTCACTGCAGCTGCAACCTCCCGGGTCCAAGTGATCCTTCTACCTCAGCCTCCCGAGTAAGTGGGACCACAGGTGTGTGCCATCATGCCCCGCTAATTTTTAAATGTTTTGTAGAGAAAGGGTCTCCCTATGTTGCCCAGGCCAGTTTTGAACTTCTGGGCTGAAGCGATCCTCTCACCTCAGCCTCCCAAAGTGCTGGGATAACAGGCGTGAGTCACTGTGCCCCGCCGTGAACACAAAGAATTTTAACAGACACAAGATGTAGATGTGAAGGAACAGATGAATGAATAGACGCATGCTGGACAGGAAGGAGTGAAGGGATGAGTGGATAGGTAGGAATGAGTGGCTAAGTGGAGGAGGGCAGTGCTGCTCACAGCAGTTCACGAGCTAAGTGGTAAAGTGAGTCCCAGGCCTTTGACGGATAAGAGGGAAAGAGGGGATGTTACTCCCTCAGCCTTACCCATAGGAGGAGTAATGTGAACTGATTTTAGGGGCAAACAGGAATCTTACCCCCAAATCTCACTCTAGTGTACTAGAAATCCTTCACTTCTGTATCTTTTAACTAAGAAGGAAATAAATAACATTGTCAGACCCTCATTGCACAGATAAGGAAACTTAGGCCTACAAAGGGCAAGTGCTTTGCCAAAATGTAACAAGTGGGTTTGGAGCTGCAATGGGACTAGAGCTTAGGTCTCTTAATTCCCATTCCTTGCTTTTTTCACCACCCAAAGCTGACACTGGAATGACTATGGTGCAAAATTTCCAAACCCTAATTTGAGGAAATTCCCCAAGGGGACGTTTTCATGCAAGCTGGAGAGCTTCAAAATGTACTGAATGCCTAGGAAGGTTCTAAGGGCCCTAATACTCTAACCTAACACTAGAAAGCAGGAGAAGCAGCATAGTGGGGAAGCAGGCGACTGGGACCCCCGTCCCTGAGAATGGAAGTAATAGGCAAGAAGCCAAGGGGCTTCCCAGGACCAGCTAAAAAAGGGCAGCATCCAGACTACAACTGGAGTCCTGTAAGATTCTGAAACTTTGTTACTTCCTTTCTAAGGCTTCCTTCCTAAGCCTGTCTGTGAAACTCTTTGAAACGGGTATTTGTACTAGCCTGCAAAGACAGCCAGGAAGGGAGAAGGAAGGATCACGTCCCCTTCCGTGACCAGGCTCTGAGAGACAGAAATCCAGTGAAGGACAGAGCATGGGGCTGAGTGTCTGTAGCCCACTGCACTGAGGGCAGGAGAGCTCAGGGCAGGTCTGAGTCATCACCATTTTCTGTGTGTTTCTTCCTAATAAGTGAAATAATGTGTAGTGTTTAGCATGGTGCCTGACAGCTCACAGAAAATCCCCAACTTCCCCTCCCCCACCGCCATGTCTCCTAACTCTCAGGTAAGATGAACATCTCTACTGGGAGGGGAAGCCACTGAGGGAAGAAATGCTGGCACCTCGACAATTGGGGAAAGAAAGGGAAGGAACGGTCTTCCAAGTATCTACTTTGTGCCAGAAATGGTGTTGGGCAATTTATTGATTGCCTCATTTAATCCTTTGAAATATCCTAGGAGTTAGGTATTCTCAGCCCCATTTCCAGAAAGGAAACCAAGGTGAAAAATAGTTAATAATTTGTTCAAAAACATATGAAAAAGTGCCAGGAATGGTGGCTCACTCCTATAATCCTAGCACTTTGGGAGGCCAAGGCGGGCGGATCACTTGAGTTCAGGAGTTTGAGACCAGCCTGGTCAACAAGGTGAAATGCTGTGTCTACTAAAAATACAAAAATTAGCCAGAAATCACTTGAACCTGGGAGGCGGAGGTTGTAGTGAGCCAAGATCGTGCCACTGTACTTCAGCCTGGGCAACAGAGTGAGATGCCATCTCA
>NW_012106364.1:400828-404670 GCF_000951045.1 Mandrillus leucophaeus
AAAAAAAAAAAAAAAAGACATACAGAAAGGGTTGGATGTGGTGCTCACACCTGTAATCCCAGCACTTTGGGAGGCCAAGGCAACTGGATCACTTGAGGCTAGGAGTTTGAGACCCACCTAGGCAACACAGTGAGATCCCCTCTTTAGGGAAAAAAAAAAAATCTGCCACAAAAGCCACATTCAATAGAAAACATTTTCTTAAAAAAATAGCTAGGCATGGTGGCATGCACCTGTAGTCCCAGCTACTCAGGAGGTCGAGGCAGGATGATTGCTTGAGTACAAGAGTTTGAGGTTACAGTAAGCAAAGATCAGCTACTGCATTCCAGCCTGGGCAACACCTCTAAAGAAAAATCAAACAAAAAATGACATACAGAAAGTATGCGCTGTCTGATTTCAACCCCAAGTTTGCCCTGCTTTACCAGGCTCTCTCCTGGGGGCTGGAGGCAGTGGGGCCGAGGGCAGGGGTGATGGGGTTTGCAGGGGACAGCAGTGCTCCAGCAATAAGAGTTCTTGAAGAGTACTTCATGAGGGGGTATATACCAAGAGAGGAGAAGCCACCAGCCACCAACATGCAGAGGAAAACAACAACAAAAACAGACCCCAAGGTATCAGCAGGAGGACAGTCTGAAGTCATCTGGCACCCAGCCATTTTGGAAGAACTGATGCTTCTCCATGGGCCTTGTTCCTACGGCCACCCCACCCCCAAGATACCTTGTGACAGGCTCCTCCAGTAACCAGAGGCAGGTGAGCCCTGCTCTGATCAACAAACACGCTGTATGTGGTCTCCAGCTGCAATAAACAAGTGGTTGTGCACAGCCAATGTCCTGTGTGGTGAAGGTGAGAAGAGTGAGGGGAGCCAAGCTGCAACCCTCAGCCTGAATGTGGTTGGAATTATGAGAGCAGTTGTCAAAGTTAGTACCCTGACATACTGCAATGCACATTAAAGTGCACAGTGTAAGGGGACAGAAGGGAGGGAGAGGGTGAGGGGAGGAGAGGAGCAGAGCAGAATAACACAGAAAGAACAAACCAGAGCTGGACCAAAAATCAAGGCCAGGATGTTGTAGAGTCTTGGGTTCAAATTCTGCCTCCTCCTGGGAAGTCCCCTGAGCCTGCTACAGGGTCTTGGCTTGCACCCTATTGCCTCTGGCAGATCCTCCACCCAGCGCCAATGGAGCACCTATCCCGCGCAAGGTCCTTCAGAAACAAAAAGTGAGATCGCTTCCAGTCTCAGGTGGGGAATATTTAGACTTGTAAACAGGGGCAAAGAAGGAAAGAAACAACCAGGAAGTAACTCTCCAATTTACAGATGGGGAAAATTAAGGTCCATTAGGAGGAAATGACTTTGCCTCAGGCTTCTCTTGGGGTCCCAGATTTCTAGAGGAAGAGGGGAATTTCCCTGCTTTAGGCATGTTTTTAAGAGCAGCAGAACAGCCAGAGCTGCTGCCAACAGTCCGAGGTCAGGAGGGGAACTCCATGTCGGATAAAAGCTTTGGAATCCAGATGGAGTAAGGTTTCATTTTCTCTGCCTGCATTTGGTTTCCTAACAGCACAATGTGAGACTTGGCTAGCAGCCAGCTTAGCTTTGGAAAAGAGTGAGTGATGGGAGAGAAAAAAATAAAAATAAAGACTGTGCCAGGAAGGGAAGGGAGGGGAGGAGAGGGGTTACACTAGGCTGGAGGGGATATGGGCATGGCTTTAGAGGATTATGCTAGGAAAAGGGGTGCCAGAGGCATGAAAGCTGATAGGAACAAGCCCTGTGGATCAAGAGGCCCATCAGTGAGCCTGCAGGGTCTATGAACTACTTACATGCAAAACTGCATGTGTCTGTCTGTGTAGGTCTCTACAGATTGGTGGAAGTGTTCACAGCTTTCATGAGTTTTGTTTTTTTTTTAAGAAAGGCACACTGCCACATGCAACACCTCATTTGGATGTGTCTGGAGTCTTGGAAGTTTGACTATCCTACATTCTCCTACAAATGGACCTTGAGAGCTTGTTTGGAGGTTCTAGCAGGGGAGCGCAGCTACTCGTATACCCTTGACCAAAGAACAGTGCTCCCCTATTTGGGAAGGTTGTCCTCTTCTGAAATGGCCTTTGCAGAAATCATAGCAGTGAGAAAATTATGACAGTGAAAGAAATCTGACCTAATTGACTCCATCTTCCTTCTAACCTCCCAGCTGCCCTTGTTCATTCCTGGGCATAGGGAGCACTAACTTTGGGAGGAATTTAGTTTATAGTTTAACTTTGAAACAAAGTCGATAACCCCCTCCCTGAGACAAACCCACTCCTTGCTTGGGGACCAGAAAGCCTTTGTAAAACTAACGCATTGGCCACAAGATGAGAAATTACAGCTCGGAAGTCATGCAGCCAGAGGCCTTGAGATCACTAACCTCCCCAGTTGCTCCTGTAGCAAATATTATTATTGTAAAGCCTAAGATTGGTGTTTGAGGTATTTTTCAGACCCTGCCTTCTGATGGATCAGCTGGTACCACCCAGACCAGTAAACTGGCCCATCTGGTCTTCTGACCCCCATCCAGGAACCAACTCAGTGCAAGAGGACAGCTTCAGCTCCTTATAATTTCATCCCTGACCCAACCAATCAGCATTCCCGCTTCCCTCGCCCCCTACCCGCCAAACTACCTTTAAAAAACCCGAGCCTCCAAATCTTCAGGGAGG
This sequence comes from Mandrillus leucophaeus, assembly GCF_000951045.1. Taxonomy (NCBI): domain Eukaryota; kingdom Metazoa; phylum Chordata; class Mammalia; order Primates; family Cercopithecidae; genus Mandrillus; species Mandrillus leucophaeus. The sequence continues at coordinate 403,502 of NW_012106364.1, forward strand.
CTGATCTGAGTCATAATAAAACCCCTGTCTCCTGTTTAGCTGGCTCTATTTGTATCAAACTCTTTCTCTATTGCAATTCCTGTGTCTTGATAAACTTGCTCTATCTGGGCAGCAAGCAAGAAGAACCCATTGGGTGACTAAACCAAGTGCGCAGCTTCAGGAGGGACACACATGGAACGGTAGAGAGAGAAAGGGACACGGGCCTAGCCAGCTAGATCAGCCAAATTGAGACCGACTAGGAGTGGGACTTGGCTGCAGCTCACCAGCACTAGAGCTTTCTTTCATGCATTCCCACTGGCCACAAACTGCACACCACTATCTCACTGACACCATGTTTAACCATGTCTTTTACTTCATAAATTCCAGGAACTGGCCTTAGGAAATCCAAGTATCAAACCAAGGTTGTGGAGTATTCCACCTCAGGAAGGAATGCTGAACAACTGATTTACAGACTTGTTGCCCCAGCCAGACCACCAGTTAGCCCATTCCTCAAGATAACCATTACAACCAGATAATGCTAACCTGCATACCCTACCACTCACATGTTTTGCCCAGCCCAGCCTGCGTACCCTACCCCTGATGTCAATTCTCACGCTTTGCCTAATTAAAATGCCTTACCAGCTATTTGCACAGAGTCAGTCAGGGAATTCTCTCTTGTGCTGTCTCCCTTATGTCCAGGCAAAAGCTCCAATGAAGTCTTGTCTGGGAAAACTCTTTCGGCCTCATGTCAATTTCTATTGCATTGAGAACCCAAGAAACTATGATCGGTAACAGAACCAACCCTGGTGATCAATAGGGTGATAGATGTTGCAACCAGATCACCCTCACATCCTCATCAGGTTCCTTTTTTTTTTTTTTTTTTTTTTTAAGACAGAGTGTTGCTCTGTGGCCCAGGCTAGAGTGCAATGGTACAACCTCTGCTCATTGCAACCTCTGCCTCCCAGGTTAAAGCCATTCTCCTGCCTCAGCCTCCCAAGTAGCTGGGACTACAGGCATGTGCCACCACGCCTGTTTAACTTTTTTGTACTTTCAGTAGAGACGGGGTTTCACCATGTTGGCCAGGCTGGTCTAAAACTCCTCACCTCAAGTGATCCTCCTGCCTTGGCCTCCCAAAGTGCTGGGATTACAGGTGTGAGCCATGGCACTGGGCTTTTTTTTTTTTTTTTTTT
>NW_012106364.1:405105-418348 GCF_000951045.1 Mandrillus leucophaeus
TGTATTTTTAGTAGAGATGGGGTTCGCCATGTTGCCCAGGCTGGTCTTGAACTCCTAAGCTCAAGCAATCCACCCGCCTCCCCTTCCTGAAGTGCTGGGATTACAGGCATAAGCCACTGTGCCCAGCCCTCATCAGATTCTTAAATGGCTCCATTGCCCCAAACAGGTTAGGTTCAATATCTTACTTTACAGATGAAGAAATTTAGGCCCAGAGAAAGTAAGCAACTTGTTCAAAGTCATCATTAATAATAGCAAGGCAGACACAGAAAGGAAAATACTACATGATCTCACTTACATGTGGAATCAAAAAAAGTCAAATACATGGAAGCAAAGAGTAGAACTTTGGCTACCAGTGGTGGGGCTGTAAGAGGAATTGGGAGATTCTGCTCAAAGGGCACAAAGTTGTGGTTATGCAGAATCGAATGTGCAGTATGAGGACTGCAGCAGTGCCCCTTTATCTGTGGTGGATGTTCCAAGACCCCCAGTGGATGCCTGAAACCATGGATAGTACCTGTTATATACTATTACATTGTGTGTTTTTTCCTATACTACCTATGATAAACTTTATAAATTAGGCACAGTAAGAGATTAACAACAATAACAAAATAGAACAATTATAACAATATACTGTAATAAAAGTTATGTAAATGTTTATATCTGGAATTTTCCATTTAATATTTTCTGACCATGGTTGACCAAGAGTAACTGAAACCGCAGTAAGCAAAACCAGAATAACCAAAATATAGATAAGGGAGGACTACTGTATAGTTAATAATATTGTATTGAATACTGGAAATTTTTTTTTTTTTTTTTTTTTGGAGAGAGACTCTTTCCCTGTCAGCCAGGCTGGAGTGCAGTGGCACAATCTCGGCTCACTGCAACCTGCGTCTCCCTGGCTCAAGCAATTCTCCTGCCTCAGCCTCCTGAGTAGCTGGGATTACAGGCGTGTGCCACCATGGCTGGATAATTTTTGTATTTTTTGTAGACACCGGGTTTCACCATATTGACCAGGCTGGTCTCAAACTCCTGACCTCAGGTAATCCACCCACCTTGGCCTCCCAAAGTGCTGGAATTACAGGCATGAGCCACCGCACCTGGCCGAATACTGGAAATTTTCTAAGAGAAGAGATTTCGGGTGCTCTCACCACACACACAAAAATAGAGGTAACTGTATGAAGAGATGGATACATTAATTTGTTTAACTGCAATAATCATTTTACTATGTATATGTATATCAAAACATCATGTTGTAAATATGTGTATTAAAAATACAGTTATTATTTAAAATACATAAATAAATAATAAGTCATAAAGCTGGATTTTGAACCTAGAAGTCTGACTCTAGAGAGCCCATTTAATCAAGATGCTACAAGAAGTTAGTATGACTTAATCAGCATTGATTTAACAGCATGTCTAAGACATTTATTGGAAAGCAGGTGGAGAATACAAATAAATAGAAAACACACAGGACACTGTCACTGTTTTCATGGAGTTAAGACAAGACCAGTGAAAAGATGATTCACAATAAAAGAGTGTAAATTTACTTGTATTTTGTTTATCTCCCTTCTCCCCGTCCCCCTATCCTACACCCAAACAAGCTCCAGATGGCAGGTCTTTGCCTGTCTTACTAGCCATGGTGCCTGTAGTGCCTAGAACGGTGCCCAGCTCATAGCAATTCTCAGTAAAATCTGTAGAGTGGGTAAGGAATGACTGAGGGGTACAGACCACGCACACTGAAGGCACAGGGAGAGCAGCGACTGCTCCATGATGGTGTACTGGTATACCTCACCTTACGTCTCCTAAGCACATCCATGATCATTATTGCCCCTGATCCTCTCCACCACTACTGTGGGTCAGACAGGAAGGAGTTCCTGGTTTTCAGGAATATAATGTGCTGGGTGAATAATAATGACAGTTGCCATTCATTGAACACCCACCCTGTACCAGGCACCATACTGTTTACGTGGGCTCTCTAATTTGCTTATACATGGAATCAGTACATTAGCACCAGAGAAAAAATTGAAGATAGCCCATCAAGCCCAAACCTTGATTTTGCATAGGAGAAAATGAATGGTAGAAATGAAATAAAAATTAGATTCTCCTCCCTCCTGTGCTCCTCACAATCTATTGGAATCAATGAAAGGGAAGAAAAATACTCCCACGGCTGGGTGTGGTGGTTCATGCCTACAACCCCAGCACTTTGGGAGGCCAAGGTGGGAGGATTGCTTGAAGCCAGGACTTCGAGACCAGCCTGGGCAACAAGGCAAGATCCCATCTATAAAAAAATTTAAAAATTAGCCCAGTATGGTGCAGTGGCTCATGCCTATAATCCCAGCACTTTGAGAGGTCGAGACGGGCGGATCACAAGGTCAGGATATCAAGACCAACCTGGCTAACATGGTGAAACCCCATCTCTACCACAAATACAAAAAATTAGCCACGCATTGTGGTGGGCGCCTGTAGTCCCAGCTACTTGGGAAGCTGAGATAGGAGAATGGTGTGAACCAGGGAGGCGGAGCTTGCAGTGAGCCGAGATCATGTCACTGCACTCCAGCCTGGGTGACAGAGCAATACTCTGTCTCAAAAAAAAAAAAAAAAAAAAGGCCAGGTACGGTGGCTCACACCTGTAATCCCAGCACTTTGAGGGGCTGAAGCGGGCGGATCACGAGGGCAGGAGACCATCCAGGCTAACATAGTAAAGCCCTGTCTCTACTAAAAATACAAAAAAGTAGCCAGGCGTGGTGGTAGGTGCCTGTAGTCCCAGCTACTTGGGAGGCTGAGGCAGGAGAATGGCGTGAACCTGGGAGGCGGAGCTTGCAGTGAGCCAAGATCGTGCCACTGCACTCCAGCCTGGGCAACAAAGCCAGACTCCGTCTCAAATTAGCCCAGCATGGTGGTGCACACCTGTAGTCCCAGCTGCTCAGGAGGCTGAAGTAGGAGGATCTCTTGAACCCTGGAGTTCAAGCCTGCAGGTGATCAGCAACTGCATTCCAGCCTGGGGAACAGAGTGAGATGCTGTCTCAAACAACAACAACAACAACAAAAGTACTCTTGACATTCCCACTGCCTATTCCCACTCAGCAATCCCAACATCCCACCATCCTACCCACCACCCCCTATCCCACCACCACTTACACACAGATATACATACACACACACACACAGTGGAAAGGTTTGCTGGGATTCAAAGATGAGGAGCATGTTGGTGTTGTCTGCGGGTTTCCTCACCTCTGTCCTTAGCTCGTGTCCCAACTCAGCATATCTGGTATCCAGGAAAACACTTTCTTTTCTTCCTTAAAGAGGGAAACTGCAATCAAGGAAAGAAAACAGAAATTGAGCTCACAGGAGAACTGAGCCTTGGCAATCGTTTTATGATTTTCTCTAGAAACAATGAAGTGTGGTAGAAAGTCCATGAACCCATACATGGGTTCAATGTTGAACTCTACTACTGTAGGCTGTGACTATAAGCTAGTCACTTAACCTCTCTACGCCTCAACGACCCATCTGTTTTAAAAAAGACTTTTTGTGGCCAAGCGTGGTGGCTCATGCCTGTAATCCCAGCACTTTGGGAGGCCAAGGCAGGTGGATCACCAGGTCAGGAGATCGAGATCATCCTGGCTGACATGGTGAAACCCCGTCTCTGCTAAAAATACAAAAAATTAGCCAGGTATGGTGGCAGGCGCCTGTAGTCCCAGCTACTCGGGAGGCTGAGGCAGGAGAATGGCGTGAACCCGGGAGGCGGAGCTTGCAGTGAGCCGAGATCGCGCCACTGCACTCCAGTCTGGGCGAAAGTGAGAGAATCCATCTTTAAAAAAAAAAAAAAAAAAAAAAAGGCCGGGCGCGGTGGTTCACGCCTGTAATCCCAGCACTTTGGGAGGCCGAGGCGGGCAGATCACAAGGTCAGGAGTTCGAGACCATCCTGGCTAACACAGTGAAACCCTGTCTCTACTAAAAATACAAAAAATTAGCCAGGTGTGGTGGTGGGCGCCTGTAGTCCCAGCTACTTGGGAGGCTGAGGCAGGAGAATGGTGTGAACCCGGGAGGTGGAGCTTGCAGTGAGCCGAGACCGTGCCACTGCACTCCAGCCTGGGCGACAGAGCGAGACTCCATCTCGGGGAAAAAAAAAAAAAAAAAAAGATTTTTGTAATAAATAAACAAAGATTTTTTGTAATATTGACTGGGGGTTTAGTTTAGACTGCTGAAAAGCATAAATTACAGAATATCCTTAAAGGCACTGACATCTTACTCTTAATGATAGCATGATAATAATAGCCAGTGTTATTAAGTACTTAACAACATGTGTCAGACGTTGCACTAAGAGCTTTGCAAGCATGAGAACATTTATAGGGACTTAATTGTCTTGATAGTTGTGTGAGGGACTATTATTATTATCACTGATTTATAGGTAAGGAAACTGAGACCAGAGAGATTATTAATAACTTACCTGAGGCCACCTGGCCAATGAACAGGAGAAACTGCCAAGTCCCTGCTCTTAACCCACTGCCTTTTCCAGAACCTCTCACATGTTTGGCAACTTACCTTAGACCTAACATGGCTTTGTGAAGGAAACAATTGCTAGAACATTTTTATGTGGCTGGATGAATGTTTCTAAAGTGCTTGCAATTTGTTTCTTCAAATGAGATGGCCATACTTTCCAAAATTGTGTTTCCATTGTTAATTGATTGAGCTGTAAGGAGGGTATGAGAGGATTGTTGTAAAGAGCTTGGAACAAGGCCTGGCGCGGTGGCTCGCGTCTGTAATCCCAGCACTTTGGAAAGCCAAGGTGGGCGGATCGCCTGAGGTCAGGAGTTCGAGACCAGCCTGGCCAACATGGTGAAACCCTGTCTCTACTAAATATACAAAAATTAGCCAGGCATGGTGGTGATGCCTGTAATCCCAGCTACTCAGGAGGCAGGAGAATTGCTTGAACTTGGGAGGCTGAGGGTGCAGTGAGCCGAGATCGCACCTCCGCACTTCAGCCTGATGAACAGAGTGAGACTCTGTTTCAAAAAAAAAAAAAAAAAAAAAAAAAAAAAGCTTGGAATAGCAGCTGAAACCTAGAAAGGCCTTGATAACTGTTAACTGCCTTACTGATGTGATTCACTGGTCAGAGCTGGGGCATGGTCATCAGAAACACCTGCCTTCAAATCCCACTTATCAGCTGCCTGAGCTTGAAGATGCTGTCTGTTCTGAGGCTTAGTTTCCTTTTTAGTCAAATGAGAATAATAACCACTCTGCCTCAAAGTCATCGTGAGGAAGAAATGTGACAAAGTCTTCCCATTCTGGGTGATTTAGTCACCCTCAACCACTATGTTACAAGTGTGAGAGTAGCAAACAGAAAATGATCTCAGTAGAGGGTTACATTTTGTTTATTTTGCTTCTGTCATTCTCAATAAACACTTTTCTTTTAAATAATTCAGATGCCAGCCAGGCGCGGTGGCTCACGGCTGTAATCCCAGCACTTTGGGAGGCCAAGGCAGGTGGATCATGAGGGCAGGAGATAGAGACTATCCTGGCTAACACGGTGAAACTCTGTCTCTACTAAAAATACAAAAAAATTAGCCAGGTGTGGTGGCGGGTACCTGTAGTCCCAGCTACTCAGGAGGCTGAGGCAGAACAATGGCATGAACCCAGGAGGCGGAGCTTGCAGTGAGCCGAGATCGTGCCACTGCACTCCAGCCTGGGCGACAGAGCAAGACTCCATCTCAAAAATAATAATAATTATAATAATAATTCAGATGCCAATTTCAGCCTAGCCCAGATCAAATTGTTGCTAATTGTTAACTACTAAAATAGGAATTGATAAAGACTTACTATATCCAGTTCTTTGGAATGGAATAAGGACCCCGGCTCTAATCCAGAAGTTCCACATGGGTTCAGTTTTGAGGATACTCCTAACCACGAACCCTTTAATGTTGGGCAGTACTTAATGGACGGAGCACCCAAGTGGGAGCGAGGGCAACTGCGTTCTGATCATTCTGATGAATGATCTCTGTCATTCATTTGCTGTGTGTTCTTAGCAAGTCACTCCTGCTCACTGCGCCTTGATTTCCTCTTGTGCAACTGAAGAACATGGAAAAAAAATGGATCCCTAAAGTCCTTTGAAGCTTTCATATTCTGTAACTTTTGTGCCCAAGAAGGCCTTCAGTGAGATGGGATCCCAGTATTATATTGAGTTTCCTCATTCATAAAGTGGGGATAATAATAGTAAATGAGTTGACACACGCTAAGCCGGTAGAGTAGTGGCTGGCACAGATAAGCCCTCAGTAAATGGTAGCCAATAATGGTAGAGTATGCTGTAAGAGATCTTTCTCTCTCTCTCTGCTTCTCAACAAGCCTCTAATCAATTATTCTACTTTATAAACAAGGAAATAGAACTCAAAGACATTAAGCACTTTTCCCAAAGGTCACTTAGCAAGTAAATGGGAGAGACCCTATGGCCAGGATGAAAGAAAGAAATTCCCACAAGAGGACTCATTCCAACTCATATCTGGTGAAAAGGTCCCCAATGCCCAGCTCAGATCAACTGCCTCAATGTACAGTGAGAGTGTGCTCACCTCCTTTGGGGACTGTATATCCAGAGCACCCTCCTCAATAAAACACCTTATAAATAACATCCTTCCATGGATGAGGGAAAGGAGATAAGATCTGTAATGAATAAGCAGGAACTTTGAAGACTCAGTGACTCAGTGAGTAATAAAGACTTAGTGACTTATGATCATGTTCTAACTGCCTGTCCTTGTTGTCCCCAAGGAAGCAGCTTACTGCTCTCTGAGGAGGACCCCTTCCCTGGAAGGTAAAACTAAGGATGTCAGCAGAGAAGGGTTTCCACCATTGGTGCTTGGTCAAAGGGGAAACTGATGAGCTCACTCTAGATGAGAGGGCAGTGAGGGGGAGACAGAGACTCGAATTTCCGGAGGCTATTTCAGTTTTCTTTTCCGTTATGTGCAATTTCACTTATGATACCGGCCAATGCTTGGTTGCTATTTTGGAAACTCCCCTTAGGGGGTACCCCTTAACTGGCCCTATAAAGAGCCAGCCTGAGCTGCAGAGGATTCCTGCAGAGGATCCTGTGACAGCACGTGGACCTCCCACAGCCTCTCCCACAGGTACCATGAAGGTCTCCGTGGCTGCCCTCGCTGTCATCCTCGTTGCTACAGCCCTCTGCGCTCCTGCATCTGCCTCCCCACGTAAGTCCTGGTCTTGACCACCACCGCCTGTGGAGTCGGACCCTCTGCCTAGAATGCCCACCCCATCCCAATGACTGTCCCAGACCTTGCCCTCTTTTCAACTGTAGCATGAATATTGTCCGAACCCCATTATTTACATTCTTGTGGATTGTCTTACCCAGATGTCCTGTTGTCCTTGAGGGATCTCTATGCTGCTTCATGACAGGGATCTCCTGATCAGTTTTCCTGTCTTCAAGGTATACACCCCCAAGGCCTACAGGAGTTCACTGAGTGTGGACTCATGTTGGGGAGATTAGTAGTCATGAGTAGCTCACACTGACTTTGAAACACGACTGACTCATGCCTGTCAGCAGCAGGGTTTCTAAGAAATTTAACTAAACTAAAACTTCCTGAGACCCTGAGATAGCCATATTCTCTCTCTTTTCATAAATGTAAAAAATTGGCTTATGAGAGGGTATGTGGCTTTATTAGAGTGAATACATTTAAAAAACAAATAAAAACAAAGAGAGGATAATAAAAGCTAATTAAATGGCTACTGTGGATCAGGCATTGTGCTGATTTTTGTACATCTTTTTTCTTTTTTTTTTTTTCTGAGATGGAGTCTTTGCTCTGTCACCCAGGCTGGAGTGCAGTGGCATGATCTCGGCTCACTGCAAGCTCCGCCTCCCGGGTTCACGCCATTCTCCTGCCTCAGCCTCCAGAGTAGCTGGGACTACAGGTGCCCACGACCATGCCTGGCTAATGTTTTGTATCTTTTAGTGGACACGGGGCTTCACCGTGTTAGCCAGGATGGTCTTGATCTCCTGACCTCGTGATCCACCCTCCTTGGCCTCCCAAAGTGCTGGGATTACAGGAGTGAGCCACCACGCCTGGCCGATTTTTGTACATCTTATTTAATACCTACAACTCTTCTTTGAGTAGCTGTCCTTGACTTACAGATGGGAAAACAGAGAGGTTAAGTAACTTGTCCATGGGCAGGCACAGAGCTAGGAAATGGGGAGACTGATATTCAAACCTGGTTCCATCTCGCTGGGAAGATAAAAACTACTCCTCTGCTGGGAAGTGGCAACTGATGCTTCCCAGTGTGATCTTGAATTAACCGACCGCCAAGAAGTTCTCTGTTGAGAGCCCTTCTCACTGAAGCTCAACAGGAGCTCTCAAGATACAATATCATCTCCAGGCTGCTCTTAGGATCCTGGCTGAGTTACGGAGCCTGAGCTTTGGAAGCCTCCCCACAACCTGCCCTAGGTCTCAAAGAAACCAAGTTCTGAATCCATTGAGGATTCTGGAAGGGCAAGAATGAGGCCAGAGGACCCAGGACAAGCCAGGAGGAGGCCCTGAGAGCCAAGGGCAGAGGGTTATGGTGTAAAGGAGTGGATACAAGCTTGACTCAAAGATTAGATGAGGGGTTGGAATCCCCACTCTACCACCGTTTATCCATGGCCAAGTGACTTTACCTCTCTGAGCCTCAGTTTCTGTCAAGGAAGATAACAGTTCTTTCTAAATAGATCATACAAAGTGTTCAGCACAATGTCTAGTGTGCAGTAGCAATGAATAAAAGGGTCTCCCTCCTTCCTTTCCTCTTCCAGATGCCTCAGACACCACACCCTGCTGCTTTGCCTACATTGCCCGCCCACTGCCCCGTGCCCACATCAAGGAGTATTTCTACACCAGTGGCAAGTGCTCCAACCCAGCAGTCGTGTGAGTCTCAGCCCCATGGAGCCCTCCCAGAGCCTGTTCCCTCAGGAGTCCGCTGAGAGGATGCCCTACCCACTCCCACCCATCCTCCAGCTACGAGCAGCCACAGCTCCTCCATTTCTAGCCTCAGAGTCCTCTGCTATCATGAAAAAAGACTAGACAAGCTGTCCTTAGAGAATCCTGCCCACTCTGATGGACTATGTTCCTAGGACTCCAGTCTTTTTTTTTTTTTTTTTTTTTTGAGATGGAGTCTCACTCTGTCGCCCAGGCTGGAGTGCAGTGGCACGATCTTGGCTCACTGCAAGCTCCACCTCCTGGGTTCACACCATTCTCCTGCCTCAGCCTCCCAAGTAGCTGGGACTACAGGTGCCCGCCACCGTGCCCAGCTAATTTTTTGCATTTTTTAGTAGAGACGGGGTTTCACCGTGTTAGCCAGGATGGTCTCGATTTCCTGCCCTCGTGATCCACCCACCTTGGCCTCCCAAAGTGCTGGGATTACAGGTGTGAGCCACCGCGCCCAGCCTAGGACTCCAATCTTTACTGGTGTGGCCTTTACTTCAACATGGTCTGGAATGCTACTGTGTGGGGAAGATCAAGTCAGTCATCCCCTTCAGTGAAGAATCCTACAGTCCCCCATATTTCACACCCAATCAAATCCACCTAAACCTCAGAGGAACTAGGGAGGAGAGGTCAGAGGTCAGGGATCTATAATTGCAGTCAAATAATTAAAAAAAAAGCCATCCATCAAAGAAGAAATAAGGAAATAAGATTCACCTTTAAATATGCAAGCTAGTATATTTGGAAAAATATAATAAACCCTACTATATAGGAAATGCCTACTATGTGTCAAATGTCTTATGTGCATGATCTTTAAATTACACTTAGCTCTGACAAGTATGCATAATTCTCTCCATGTTTCAGGTATTAAAACTAAGATTCAGAGAGGTTTATTGACTTAGCCAAGGCTGCACAGTAAATGAAGGATGAAGCCCATCTCTAGAGCCTCCTCTTTCTGCTATAGCAAAGTCATTAGTGACAATTGCTTAAGAAATTTATGGCAGAGACTTCAAAAATGAAAATGGTGCAATCCTGGAGTTTCCTATATAACAGTGAAGTTTTTGTTTTTGTTTTTGTTTTGAGACAGAGTCTCACTCACTCTGTTGCCCAGGGTGTGATCTCAGCTCACTGTTGTGCAATGGTGTGATCTCAGCTCACTGCATCCTCTGCCTCCTGGGTTCAAGCAATTCTCCTGCCTCAGCCTCCCAGGTAGCTGAGATTACAGGCACGCACCATCACGCCCAGCTAACTTTTGTAATTTTTGTGGAGACGGAGTTTCACCATGTTGGCCAGGCTGGTCTTGAACTTCTGAGCTCAAGTGATCTGTTCAGCCCGGCCTCCCAAAGTGCTGGGATTACAGGCGTGAACCACCGCGCCTGGCCAGGGTGAAGTTTTTTAATGCAAAAATTTTTATGACACTGTCAAAGTTAGAGGTATTCAAAGACAGACTTTGGGTCTGATGAATTTTTTGAAATATAGTGGTAATATTTAACAACTACTAATTTTATTTCTGAAAACAAATATTTTTCAAAAGAAGAAAATCCTTCCCTGAGCACATACTATGGGCAGACACAGATTACTAAAGCCACTGTCCCAGCCCAACCTTATGGGGCTCATAGTCTAATAAGAGGGGCAAGACAGACACAGCAATGACTAGAGTACCCAGCAAAAAAACATGACAAGGGAAAGAGAGAAGAAACATATTCAGCTTCAGGGATTTACAGGTTTGCTGCAAATGGTGCTGTCTGAGGAGAGATTTGGCCCGGCAGAGAAAAGCCTAGGGAATGGGATATATCAGGAAGAGGGACTGTCCCCCAGGATTCTACTTTGGTTAATGTAGAGTCTCCATGTAGGAAAGCACAGAGTGTCAGGAAAATGCAGCAAAAGTGCTAGAGCTGTCTAGTGTAAAATGAGCTAGAACAGGGAAAGCTGAGAAAACAGGAGTCCAGTTTAGCGGCTACTGTTTTCCATGTGAGTAGCATTGGAACCTGAACAGTGCCTGAAGGAAAGGAGAAACAGGAGGTTTCAAAGACAGACACCTTTGAAACCTTCAAAGGTGGAATTTGCAAGCCCTAGCAGGTGATTTGAGGTCAAGAGCAAGGGAGAAACATGGGGGTTGAGGATGACACTGAGGTTTCCACCTCTGGCTGGAGAAATGTAGAACCATCTTAAGCCTTGTGGAAGAGCTGTTTAAAGAGGAAAGAGCTAAGGTGCCAGCAAGATAACCCTGTGGATATATCCAGTGGTGACAGTGAAATTAAGGGTTGGTAGCTGAGGAAATGGTGTTAGGGCTGAAAACATGACATTCTTTTGTAGGAAAAAGGGGTATCCCAACTTTAAAAAGGCAATGCAGCCTGCCTTGGTGAGTATTGGCTCTAGAGCTAGTTTGCTGTGTTAGAACTCCAGCTATGCCACTTGCCGAGTGTAGGCCTTTCAATTAACCTCTTGGGACCCCAATTTCCTCCTCTACAAAATAGGGTAATAGAAGTACTTCCCCCACTGGGTCACAGTAAGATGAAAATGCTTACAATATGCTCTGGCACACAGTAGGTGCATAAATATTAGCTTATTATTATCATCATCATCTAAATGCATTATTGCATGCACAAAAGTAACAGGTGAAACTTAAGGAATGAATGCAATTCATTCATTCACTTACTCATTCAATAAAAATCCATTAAGCATCAACTGTGTGCCAGGCCCAGGGCCAGAGACTTAGGAAAAAACACAAAGAAGAGAAAAGGGCAGCAGCTTTGAGAACATCCGCTCTTAAGGGGCAGGCAGAAGGAGGAAGTCAGGCAAGCAGAGGGTGCTAAAAATGGAGGTAAGGAGGGAAGACTTGGCAAGGAGGGGCTGTTCTTCGGTATCACAATCTGCGGGGAGTTTGGGGGCAGGAAATGGAGGCCTGAGCTACCCTTACCTCAGGTATTGATTTCCTGGCTTTTTGATTTCCTAGTCACAGGTCAAGGATGCCAAAGAGAGAGTGATAGCAAGTCTGGCAGGATTTCCTGTATGACTCCTGGCTGAACAAGGGCATGGTCTGGGTGTGAAACTCTCACACCACCCTAAAAAAGAACACAAACTCTAGGAAGTATGAGAGGCCAGAATACTGCTTCCGCTCCCTTTCTTATCTCTGCACACTGGGGTGGGAGAAAAAGAGATGGTCAGGTGGCTCTGAATGAGACTGGGAAAAGGGAAACCCAAAGAGAAACCAAGAAATCCTCATTCTCACCAGACAATCTAAGGCTTCACTTTGTCTGAAAACATTTAGGCTCAAGAATGTGCAGGACACATCCAAAAATGGTTAAGATGGTAAATTTTATGTTATGAATATTTTACCACGATTTTAAAAAAAAATTCATGCTCTTAGGCACAGAATCAGGAGAACCACAAGAGCTTAGTGACTTTGACAGATACACCGATACATGCATATAGAAAGAATGAAAATATTAAACCAAAAAAATGAATAAGTGATGAAATATTTAAATAAGGTGGGTACCTAGCACATCAGAACATATTTGGGAATAATATTTCCATCTAGGGAATACATTTCTATTCTTTTAAATGTGATAGTAATCACAAAAGCAAAGGTGGAATTTCTGTGTTGTTTGAGACATATAATTCCTTTGTTATGCCATGTAATCATGTGGGTCAATAAGAGTTAAAAAATAAACTTCTAGCTGGGCACAGTGGCTCACGCCTGTGATCCCTATACTTTGGGAGGCTGACGTGGGTCGTCACCTGAAGTCAGGAGTTCAAGACCAGCCTGGTCAACAGGATGAAACCCTGTCTCTACTAAAAATACAAAAACATCAGCTGGGCATGGTGGTGCGCACCTGTAATCCCAGCTACTCAGGAGGCTGAGGCAGGAGAATCGCTTGAACCCGGGAGGCGAAGGTTGCAGCGAGCTGAGATTGTGCCACTGCACTCCAGCCTGGGCAATAAGAGCAAAACTCCATCTCAAAAATAAAAAATAAAATAAACTTCTGGCCAGGCATGGTGGCTTACCCCTGTAATACCAACGTTTTGGGAGATTGAGGTAGGAGGATGGCTTGAGCCCAGGAATTTGAGACCAGCCTGGGCAACATGGTGAGACCTTGTCTCTACAAAAATAATTTTTTTTTTTTTTTTTTGAGACTGAGTCTGGCTTTGTCGTCCAGGCTGGAGTGCAGTGGCCGGATCTCAGCTCACTGCAAGCTCTGCCTCCCGGGTTTACGCCATTCTCCTGCCTCAGCCTCCCGAGTAGCTGGGACCACAGGCGCCGCCACCTCGCCCGGCTAGTTTTTTGTATTTTTTAG
>NW_012106364.1:423254-424907 GCF_000951045.1 Mandrillus leucophaeus
AACTTCTCATCTCCCACTTATTCAGCCATGACTCAGTTTTGAGGGACACCTTATTCTCTTTGCATCTTAAGCACCCAGCACAGGGCCTGGAACAGAGGAAGTGCTGAGAAAAGGCTAGTGATTGGCAGGCTCAGCCCTGGGTTTTAAGGCTCCATATCCTCTTAGCTTTTCAGGCTACATATATTTGTGTGAAGGTGGTTAAAATGCACACAAATTTGTTTCTGGCTTGGAGCCCTTTGATCCAACAGAAGAGGAAATGTCCTCTCCTTAAAAGCCACAAATAAAATCTTATGGAGCTCCAAATATGCCCTACCCCAATACCATTATCATTTCCCTTTATACCTTAATCCACTTCATCCCCCAAACTGGCTGTCCCAGTACTGGGAAGGTCTCATCCTCCCTCTTCTCCTCTCCCACAGCTTTGTCACCCGAAAGAATCGCCAAGTGTGTGCCAACCCAGAGAAGAAATGGGTTCGGGAGTACATCAACTCTTTGGAGATGAGCTAGGATGGAGAGCCCTTGAACCTGAACTTACACAAATTCGCCTGTTTCTGCTTGCTCTTGTCCTAGCTTGGGAGGCTTCCCCTCACTATCCTACCCCACCCCCTCCTTGAAGGGCCCAGATTCTACCACACAGCAGCAGTTATAAAAACCTTCCCCAGGCTGGATGTGGTGGCACACGCCTGTAATCCCAACACTTTGGGAGACCAAGGTGGGTGGATCACTTGAGGTCAGGAGTTTGAGACCAGCCTGGCCAACATGATGAAACCCCATCTCTACTGAAAATACAAAAATTAGCCTGGCATGGTGGTGCATGCCTGTAATCCCAGCTACTCGGGAGGCTAAGTCAGGAAAATCGTTTGAACCCAGGAGGTGGAGGCTGCAGTGAGCTGAGATTGTGCCACTTCACTCCAGCCTGGGTGACAGAGTGAGACTCCGTCACAACAACAACAAAAAAAGAAGCCTCCCCATCTAAAGCCTAGAAGAGCTTCTGAGGCGCTGCTTTGTCAAAAGGAAGTCTCTAGCTTCTGAGCTCTGAAGCCCCTTGGCTTTGCCAGGGCTCTGTGACCAGGAAGGAAGTCAACGTGCCTCTAGAGGCAAGGAGGGGAGGAACACTGAGCTCCTAAGCTTCCATCTTAACCCCTCACAGGAGCTTATCAGCAAACAGGAAAAATCGGCTTTCCATTAAAGTTATCAGTGCAACTATAAAGCTGACTCTTGGTTTGATTTCCTCCTGGGGAACTCTCCTTCCCCATGAGCATTGAGCACAGAGGGCTCCAGGGCTTGCAAACACCCGATATCCATCCTAGATTTGGATGACAGGGCTGAAAACAAAAGCTTTCTGAGAAGGGGGCATGGGTAGGCAGAGCAATTAAACTAATCAGTGACTTATCCACTCTGGAGGGGGAGGGGAGACAATAGTCACTACGTCCCCACCCCTGAATCCCCAAGTTTATCTTACTGCCTGCCACAGCGTCACCCTGTTTCCTCAGACCTTGGTTGGCCCTTCCTCCCTGGCCTACCCTCCACCTTATCCCCAGTGGATTTCTTTAACACCACCCTTGCCCCTGGAATGGGATTCAATGGCAATTCCAAATGCCTCAGGTCTTTGAAATAAGGACAATGAGGTATTTTGTGGTTTTTCCACTAGTA
>NW_012106364.1:428012-429195 GCF_000951045.1 Mandrillus leucophaeus
CTCCCGAGTAGCTGGGACCACAGGCGCCGCCACCTCGCCCGGCTAGTTTTTTGTATTTTTTAGTAGAGACGGGGTTTCACCGTGTTCGCCAGGATGGTCTCGATCTCCTGACCTCGTGATCCGCCCGTCTCGGCCTCCCAAAGTGCTGGGATTACAGGACAAAAATAATTTTTAAAAAATTAACCAAATGTGATGGTGTACACCTGTGGTCCCAGCTACTCAGGAGGCTAAGGTGGGAGAATCACTTGAGCCCAGGAGGTTGAGGCTGCAGTGAGTTGTGTTTATGTCACTACACTCCAGACTGGGTGACAGTGAGACCCTGTCTCAAAAATATAAATAAATAAACAAACAAACGAACAAACAAACTTCTGGATGGCTGCACAGTAAATAGTTGAATTTCTTCCTATGAGAACCTCTAAAATAACATATCTAGTATTTGAACTTAAGTAAAATCAATGTTCAAATTTCAAATAATAATAATAATGTGCAGGAAAAATTCCTAAAGGAAAAGCCAAAATGGGAAAGGGTAACTAGGCAGGACTGACCCTAAAGTAACGTGTTAATTGGCAGCACTGCTAGCAAGGCCCAAGGTCTCCCACAGGTAGAATCAGTCTCCCAGCAGACAGGTGAGGCAGGCAGCTGGACTGACCCTCATGACCCCCAACTTTTCCAGCTTTATCATCAATGCCCATGGAGATAAGGCCTCTGATTCTCATAGGCCTCCACATTCTGGCTGGTTACTTGGTGGAAGTGCTTTGACATTGCCATTATCTCATGGCCCTCAACTCCCCTGAGCCACAATGTTTAGTACCAGGACTTTTAGTCTCATGTTGCTCTCATCCACCCTAAAGCAGAAGTTTCAGAGCATTCTAGTAACAACACATGAATGGTATTTTTCCAAACTTACTCATGCATATTATCCTTTGAGCTTCACAGTAATTGTGCAAATAATTATTTCTATCTACATTTCAGAGCTAAGTAAATAGACTCAGAGGCTTTAAGTGATTTGCCCAAAATGATCAAACTAATAAATGGTGAAATGAAGACTCAAAGTCATGCCCTTCTTTCATTCACCCACCCATGCACAGATGTATTCATTTGTTGAGTGTGCCAGGCACTGCATTGTCTAAAGCCAAATCAGATGTTCTTTCAAGAACTTCTTGGCCAGGCGCGGTGGCTCATG
>NW_012106364.1:432570-435231 GCF_000951045.1 Mandrillus leucophaeus
GGAGAATGGCATGAACCTGGAAGGCAGAGCTTGCAGTGAGTTGAGGTCTCGCCACTGCACTCCAGCCTGGGCGACAGAGAGAGTCTCCGTCTCAAAAAAAAAAAAAAAAGAAAGAAAAAAGGTCGGGTGCAGTGGCTCACGCCTGTAATCCCAGCACTTTGGGAGGCCGAGGTGAGTGGATCATGAGGTCAGGAGATCGAGACCATCCTGGCTAACACAGTGAAACCCCGTCTCTACTAAAAATACAAAAAATTAGCCCAGCGTGATGGTGGGCACCTGTAGTCCCAATTACTCGGGAGGCTGAGGCAGGAGAATGGCATGAACCCAGGAGGTGGAGCTTGCAGTGAGCTGAGATTGCTGCCACTGCACTCCAGCCTGGGCAATAGAGCAAGACTCCATCTCAAAAAAAGAAAAAAAAAAAAAAAGTGTCAGGATGTATCTACTAATAACAAGGACATTATATAAAACCACAACATGCGTACCATACTCAGGAAACTTAATAATGACACAATATACAGTCTATAATCGAATTCCTCATAGTCCAGTAAGGAAGACAGACCTGTGAGCAGATTATACATATGAAAAAGACTTAAAGTAAAGCAAAGTGTAAAAAAGCTGTGGTCACATTGTGGAGAGAGGGAATTCTATCACAGAGTCAGGGCAGGGGGTGGGGAGCAGGAACCCTGAGGGAGAATAAAGACTTCAAAGATGAGAAAACATTTGAGTGGACTTTTTGAAAGATCTGACAGTTTAACAGGTTTAAAAGGAAAAGACTGACAGGTAGAGGGAACAGAATATGCAAAAGTAAGAGGTAATAAAAAGCAGCTCCTTCATCAGGTCAAATAGCAAATGCATGCTGGGCATAATACCTGGGTGAAGGGTTGAGAGGTGCAGCAAACCATCATGACACACATTTACCATGTATCTATGTAACAAACCTGCACTTTCTGCACATGTATCCTGGAACATAAAGTAAAATAAAATAAAATAAAATAAGTTGAAAGAAAAGAAAAGAAAAAGGCAGCTCCTTACCACACAGATGAGTTCAGTCTTTTGCTGCCAAAGACAGGGAGAGGGTGTGTATAAAAGGGACTTTCCAGGGCCAGGCGCAGTGGCTCACGCCTGTAATCCCAGCATTTTAGGAGGCCAAGGCAGGCAGATCACCTGAGGTCAGAAGTTTGAGACCAGCCTGGCCAACATGGTGAAACCCCGTCTCTTCCAAAAATACAAAAATTAGCCCAGTGTGGTGGCATGCACCTGTTGTCCCAGCTACTTGGGAGGCTGAAGCAGGAGAATTGCTTGAACCTGGGAGGTAGAGACTGCAGTGAGCCAAGATCATGCCACTGCACTCCAGCCTGGGCGACAGAATGAGACTCCCTCTCCAAACAAACAAACAAACAAACAAATAAATAAATAAAGGGACTTTCCCATCCCTGCCATTTTCACAATGACTAATCCTAAGAACAATCCCTGATCCTAACATGGGCTTACTTGAGCTTGACAGTTCACCAAATGGTTTGACTTTCTTCTCCAGTTTATGCCTCACCACAGGCCCTTTCGTTAAGCCAGACAGACATGACTTTCCTACTTGTCCAGTGAGGAAACTGAAACTCAGAAAATAAAGTGACTAGCTCAAATGCCACAGCTGGGGCTCAGAAGTGAAACCTGAGTGTTCTATTTACCAAAGTAACCTGGTTGCTTAGCACTTGGAAGCTTCTACTTCCAGAAGTCCAGACACCTCACCTGTACCTCTTGCACCACAGAGGAGAGGTCTCCTCCAGCTGTGCCCCCACTCCCCTAAAAGCCTTGTATTCCCCGCTGCAGGTTCCCTCTGGCTCCACCAGGAGAAGAAGATGGCCTATGAAAAATCAACTGATATCTTTGATATCTCCAGGTCAATGTTCCTGTATCCATGGCTGGAATATCCAGACAGGACCAAAGGTGAGGCTGGGATGGACAGAAATGGAGCCCAGAGAAGGGGACTGAAAAAGAAATGCTACCTGGCTCTCACTCCCAGGCAAGGGTCTAGGTGAGTTCAGCAAACCCATGGGAAACATCAGGGCAGGCCCTTGGACACTTTGATGGCTCTGCACAGTCCTCAAGGTAAGTCTCAGGCTCCTCAGCAGGGCCTACAGGGCCCTCTAAGATGGGACACCTGTGTGTCTCCCCAGTTTCTGCTCCCACACCTGCACCCTGCTCTTTACCCTCAATTCTTGCACCTCCAAATCTTTGCATAGGGTGTTCCATGTCTAATGCTCTTCCCTCTTATCCACCTGGCTAGCTCCTGTTTGTATTGAAGACTCAGCTTGTGCAGTTCACTCTAGGAAACCTTCCCTTATCCTCCCAGCCAGGTTAGGTACCCCTCAAGTGTACCACCTGTGTCTACATCTATCTTCACATTTGTTTCCCTCTGTTAATCACTAAGAAACACCCTTCTGTCTCTCCAGCTAGAACAGTGGTCCTCAAAACGTGATCCCATGACCAGCAGCATCAGCATCTTGTTAGAAATGCAAATCCTCAGCTGGGCACGGTGGCTCACGTCTGTAATCCCAGCACTTTGGGAGGCCAAGGCAGGCGGATCACTTGAGACCAGGAATTTGAGACCAGCCTGGCCAACATGGTGAAACGCCATCTCAACTAAAAATACAAAAATCAGCTGGG
>NW_012106364.1:437281-438735 GCF_000951045.1 Mandrillus leucophaeus
GACCAAGGTGGGTGGATCACTTGAGGTCAGGAGTTTGAGACCAGCCTGGCCAACATGATGAAACCCCATCTCTACTGAAAATACAAAAATTAGCCCAGCCACAGCGTCACCCTGTTTCCTCAGACCTTGGTTGGCCCTTCCTCCCTGGCCTACCCTCCACCTTATCCCCAGTGGATTTCTTTAACACCACCCTTGCCCCTGGAATGGGATTCAATGGCAATTCCAAATGCCTCAGGTCTTTGAAATAAGGACAATGAGGTATTTTGTGGTTTTTCCACTAGTACACCAGCTCCTATAAGGTGGGGTATTCCAACTTTCCCAAGCTTGTCCCTTTATGTAAACATGTATTGACAATATATGTGGTCATAATAATAGTTAACATTAACTGAGCACTCACTATGTGACAGGGATTGGCTCAGCCCCTTACATTCATCATTCTTTTTCATCCTTAAAACCCTATAGGGTTAGGTACAGTTATTAGCCCTGTTTATAGTCAGGAAAACCCTTAGCAAGAGAGGGAAATGATTTGCCCAAAGCCCCACAGCTCAAAGAAAAATAAAGCAGCTGGGCCAGGCTCGGTGGCTCACGCCTGTAATCCCAGCACTTCGGGAGGCCGAGGCGGGCATATCAAAAGGTCAGGAGATCGAGACCATCCTGGCCAACATGGTGAAACCCCGTCTCTACTAAAAATACAAAAAAATTAGCTGGGCATAGTGGCAGGCGCCTGTAGTCCCAGCTACTCAGGAGACTGAGGCAGGAGAATGTCGTGAACCCGGGAGGCAGAGCTTACAGTGAGCTGAGATCCAGCCACTGCACTCCAGCCTGGGCAACAGAGCCAGACTCTGTCTCAAAAAAAAAAAAAAAGAAGAAGAAGAAGAAGAAAAATAAAGCAGTTGATAAAACTTTACAATTAAGTTTAAACCCATCAGGTCTAATGCCAAAATCCATGCTTTTTTTCCCACCCTTAATTTGCAAAATTCCAAACATATGGAAATTTGCAAGAATATACCACATACCCTTCATCTAGAGTCAAATATTGACATTTTACCACATTTGCTTTATCTGTGTGTGGGGGCAGGGTGTGGTCAGTATATACATTTTTTTCTGAACCACTTGAGAGTAAGTTGCAAATGTGATATCATGTCACTCTTAAAAGTGTCAGGCACATGCATACATCTGTAATAAACCTGCACATTGTGCACATGTACCCTAGAACTTAAAGTATAATTAAAAAATAAAAATAAAAATAAATTTAAAAATTTTTAAAAAGTGTCAGGATGCGGTGAAACCCCGTCTCTACTAAAAATACAAACAATTAGCCAGGCGTGGTGGCAGGCGCCCATAGTCCCAGCTACTCGGGAGGCTGAGGCAGGAGAATGGCATGAACCTGGAAGGCAGAGCTTGCAGTGAGTTGAGGTCTCGCCACTGCACTCCAGCCTGGGCGACAGAGAGAG